>NC_088684.1:197981226-198282753 GCF_028017835.1 Emys orbicularis
TTCATTTCACATTTGGTTTTCATAAAGTATCCAGCTAAAATGGAAATGCAGGCTCCTGAAGAATGATGGACAGCAAAAGGCATACTGGGCTAGATTCTGTTCTCATTTCCACCCGCATTGTATTGATTTCTGTGGAGTTATTCCTGATTTAAACTGGTGTAAGAGCAAAGTCAGGGCCACAGAAACATAATCGGTGGGAGGTGATTTAAAATCTGCCATCAAAAGCGTGTATATAGTTTGTGACAGACCCAGACCAGTGGGGTACAGGAGTCTGGTAGAGGGCAAATATACTAGTCACTGGATGAGTAGTTTTCTGTTCCCTGAGTGACCAGACCTATTGGGATCCAGGAAGTGGGCAGGCGAAGCCCGCCCACTGCTAAAGGATCCTCCCCAGCCTAAGGGGGGGTCCACAGGACCTGGAGACCAAAAAATTATGGGGGACAACTAATAAAAGAACAGGGACAGGAGTGAGGTCAAAGGGTCAAACGAAGCAAACCAGATGGGGACACCGAGCAGAGAACCCCGGACAGCGCCCACTGCTCCTCGAAGGCGTCAAGGGAGCCAGTGGACGCCGCCCAGAGGAACTCTGCCCGGATACGTGAAAGAACGGAGGACCTGAAATACTCCCCACAGTCACAGGAAACTCCATCGGCCAACCTCCTCACTCTGGTTTTATAGATGGCCAGTTTCGCTAGGGCCAGAAGGAGGTTGACCAGGAGGTCCCGCGACTTTGTGGGGCGATGGATAGGGAGTGCATAAATAAAAAGGTGAGGAGAAAAGTGCAACCAAAATCTTAACAAAATATCCGTGAGGAGCCGGAATAGGGGCTGCAGCCTGGCGCACTCCAGGTAAACATGCGCCAGGGTCTCCCTCACGCCGCAAAAGGGGCAGGTGTCTGGGATAGGGGTAAACCGCGCCAAGTACACGCCCGTGCTCACGGCTCCGTGAAGGAGCCGCCAACTGATGTCCCCGGTGGGCTTCGGGATCAGAGCAGAATAAAGGCTGGCCCACCGGGGCGCCTCACCCTCCAGAGGTGGCAGAAGGTCCCGCCACTTCGTATCGGGGCGGGACGCGAGGGTGAGGACATGAAGAACATGGAGCACGAGCGTGTATAGATGTTTCCTTGGCGCGGTCTGGAACAGAACCGGCTGCAGATGGTGCAGCCGGCTCATGGCAAATGGACGGGGAGGGGGCTGGTTGGGTCCACGGGGCAGGGGCCCGATGAAAAAGTCTGGAGGGCTCGGAGTGGAGGGTGGGTGGGGCGTCCCCTCTCGCAGGACCCGGTCGAGATAGTCCCGAGCAGCGGGCGGCAAAGCGGCCCTCACCTCCTGAAGTACGCACCGGGGAGTACGAGGTCTGGAGAGCCCCATGCGCTGAGCGAGCGTCAGGGGATCCAGCCAGTCTCCCCGGTCGTAGTCCAGGAGGTCTCCGACTTTGGTGACTTCTGCTAGGACCAACCATGGGGTTGGCGCACCATGGGGGACTCCGCCACCTGCACATGAAGCTGGGGGTTGTGTAGCAGGGGCTCCGCGAGGAGATCTGCCCCCACGGTGGCTGCCACGGACCTGGTCACTGAAAACAGTTTCCAGGTCCGGAGGAGGTCCTGGTAGAAGACCGGCAGCTCGGAGAGGCCTCGCGGAAGACCTCTCGGATGGAGACAAAGGAGCTGCCGGTCATATCGGAGCCCTCGGAAGCGGCGCAGGAAGGCGTGCGCCAATACGCTCCATGCCGGACTACCTGCACCATAAAGGAGCCTCTGCAGGGCCTGGAGGTGGAAGACGTGGACCTGAGCGTGCAGACACTTCAGGCCCTGCCCTCCCTCCTCCAGGGGTAGATGGAGAACCCCCGCAGAGACCCAGTGCAGTCCTGACCAAAAGAACTCCAGAATCAACGTCCGGAGGGTGGTCAGGAAGCCCGGGGCCGGGACCAGGGTGTTGAGCCGGTACCAGAGCATGGACAGGACTAGTTGATTGAGCACCAGTGTTCTCCCTCGAAGGGAGAGACACCGGAGCAGTCCTGTCCATTTCCGGAGCTGCTCCGACACCCTGCCCTCTAAACCTAGCCAGTTCTCCGGCGGAGACGGATGCGTGGCAGAAAGGTAAACGCCGAGATAGAGCAGCGGACCCGCACTCCACCGGATGGCCTGAAGCACGGGTGGGAGGGAGCTCGCCTGCCACCCGTCCCCTACCACCAGGCCAGAGCTCTTGACCCAGTTGACCCGGGCAGAGGAGGCCGCCGAATAGATGGTCTGGCAAGCCTCCACCCGCACCAAGTCGCCCGGGTCCTGGACCACAAGAAGCACGTCGTTGGCGTATGCCGACAGGACCAGCCGCAGCTCCGGCTCCCGCAGCACCAACCCTGCCAACCTCCTACGGAGGAGACAGAGGAAGGGCTCGATCGCCAGAGCATACAGCTGGCCCGAGAGGGGGCACCCTTGACGTACTCCTCGCCCGAAGCTGACCGGTTCGGTCAGGGTCCAGTTGAGCCTGACCAAACACTCTGCGGAGGCGTACAGCACCTGGAGAAAACCCACAAACTGGGGCCCGAAGCCAAACGCTCGCAGAGTGCCCTGGAGATACCCGTGGTCCACCCTGTCGAACGCCTTCTCCTGATCCAGGGACAGGAGGGCGAACGACAGACCATCCCTACACCCGAGTTCCAAGAGGTCCCGGACCAGATACAAGTTGTCGAAGATGGTGCGGCCCGGGACGGTGTAGGTCTGGTCTGGGTGGATCACGTCTGCCAGCACGGACCCTAGCCGCAGCGAGATGGCCTTCGCTACGATTTTATAGTCCGTGCTGAGGAGCGAGATGGGACACCAATTCCGTAAATCGCGGAGGTCCCCCTTCTTCGGCAATAAGGTGAGCACGGCTCGCCTGCACGAAAGAGGGAGGACCCCGCCCTGCAAGGACTCGGCCCAGACGGTGACAAGGTCTGGGCCGAGGACATCCCAAAACACGCGGTAGAACTCCATGGTCAGCCCGTCCATGCCTGGAGATTTATTGGTGGGCATGCGACGGAGGGCTTCCGAGAACTCGGCCAGAGTGAGAGGTAGCTCCAGCCGGTCTCGGTCGCCCGCGCTGACCGTCGGGAGTTCATCCCAGAGCATTTTGCAAGCATTAGGATCGGTCGGATCCGTGGACAAAAGGCCTGCGTAGAAGGCCCTGGCCCTCCCGCACATTTCCGCCGGATCCGTGAGGGGGGTGCCGTCCTCTGCTAAAAGGCAGGTGACGTGCTTCTTGGCCCCCCTCTTTTTCTCCAGGGCGTAGAAGAAGCGGGAGCCGCGATCCATCTCCCGAAGGAGGCGGATGCGGGATCGAACAAAGGCACCTCGGGCCCGATGGTCCTCGAGGATCCGGAGCTCTTCCCGCTTCTCCCGGCACGCTCCGCAGAGGGATGGATCACTGGGGCTGGTGGCCAGACGCCTCTCCAGCTCTAAGACCTCCCGTTCCAACTGCCCTATCGCCGCATCCCTCCGTCGGCTGGCGCCCCGGGTGTAGTCACGGCAGAAGAGCCGGGCGCGCACCTTCCCCAGGTCCCACCACCGCCGCGCCGAGGGAAAGGCACGCCGCTGCCCTCGCCAGGCCAGCCAGAACTCCCGGAAGGACGCCACGAAGCCCACATCCTCCAACAAGCTATTATTAAAGTGCCAATAGGTCGGCCCCGGCCTCTCCGCACAGAGAGAGGCTGTCACGGTGGCTAGATGGTGATCTGAAAAAGGGGCCGGCCGGACGCTGGAGGAGTGGGCCCGGGAAAGATGGAAGCGTGACATATAGATGCGGTCCAACCGGGAGTGGTACGACCGATGGACCTCCACCCGGACAAAAGTGAATGTCGAAACGTCATCCGGGTGGTGGTCGCGCCAGACGTCCACCAGGGAGTGATGTTCGACGATCTCCCGGAGGACATCCGCGGCGGCCGGGTGCTGCTCGGTCCCCGAGCGGTCCCGTTCCTCAAGGGTGGCGTTAAAGTCCCCGCCCAGGACCAGGCACTCGCGAGGATCCAAGGTGCCGAGGAAGGCGGACGCCTGCTGATAAAAACACAACCTCTCCGGGCCTAATGTCGGGGCGTAAACGTTGACGAGATTAACCACAAGCCCCTCCATGCGGACCTGGAGGTGTAGCAGGCGGCCTGGCACAGCCTCAGCGACCCCCAGCACCTCGGGCCGTAGGTCGGGGGAGAACAGGGTCGCCACTCCAGCCGTACGAACTGTGAGGTGGCTAAAATAGACCCTGTCCCCCCACTCCAGCCGCCAGCTAGCTTCAGCAGCCGCATCCGTATGGGTCTCCTGCAGGAAAATCACAGAGTAGCCCCCCCCCTGAAGGAAGGAGAGCACCTGGCTCCTGCGGAGACCCATCCTACAGCCCCGGGTGTTTAATGTTGCAAAGATGATCGGTGCCATAAGGAGGGCTGGGGGGGATCCTCGCCGGCAGAGACGCTCACGGCCTCCGTCGGGCCGCGCAACAATCCGTGACCTACCCCGTGGGCGATTAAGGAGTCACGGAAGAGGCGGACCCGTTGGTAGGCCGCAGCGGCCTGCCTCCCGATCCTCTTACCCTCCCCCATGAGGGCCCTCGCGGCCCGGAGGATCTGATGAAAATCCCCCCATCGCTGGAGTGCAAGCTGTACCTTGTTGCGGTAGCCACGGACGTCCTCAAGGAACTCCCGTAGCTCCTCTCTCAGCGTATGGGGGGGTGGGGTCACTGATCTATGGCTTTCCCCCAGTGGGGCCCCTGTCACAGCCCCGTGGCCCACCGAGACGGGCAAGCAGGGGGCAAACCCTCGACGTGGTGTCCGATGGGCCAACGCCACGTGGCCCACCTCAGATCCTGGCTCAATGGGGGGCGGCAGAGGGAAAATAGCAGCCCCTGGTGGGTCGGGACAGGGAAAAACAAAGGCCGCTCCTTGGGGGTCATCCTCTGGGATATAGAAGGAGACAGCCCCAGGGGCGGCAAAAACATCACGGGAAGTGGAGGGGACAGGGACGGGGTCAGTGTCAGGGGTAGGGCTGGAATCAGGAATAGGGACAGGGGAAGGGGCGATATTGGGATCGGGGGTCCCAGCAGTCAGGCCACTGGGTGGGGGGGGTAACACCCCGCAAATGGGCTCAGGGATTTGCGGGGAGGGAGGTGGGCCCTCGGCGATGCCGGGCTCGTGCTCCAAGGCAGATGGTAAGGCCACGGCATCTGTAGGTGGAAAATCAATGATGGGGCCCCCACCCGGGAAGGAGGTTGGCTGCCCCTCAGCCACGAGGGAGTCCCCTGGCGACTCGGGTCCCGGCTGCGTGGCACTGGCCGTCGCCTCAAGAGGCTCGGCGGCTGCTAGCGGGGTGCCATCTGCGGCCTGGTTCGTGGAAGAGTCCAGGGGCTCCTCGGAGGCGGGAACGGAGGCAGTGGATAAGGGGACGGAACACAGGGAAAGGGGGGCCGAGGCGAGGTCGTTCAAATCGAGGCCCACTGGCAGAGGGTCGTCCTCTCCCTGGGTAACCGGGGTCAGACCCAGGGCCTCGATCTCCTCATAAATGGAGGGGAGATCACCTTCCACCACCCCAGGGTTCTCCCCGCCAGCACCCAAAGCGACGCTCGCCTTGGTGCTTGCAGGGGCTTCAGATTGTAAGGGGGCGAGAGGGGCCTCAGCAGGGGCTTACATAGGAAGGGACTCCGGAGGAGGGGCGATATTACCTTCCAGTGCTGCCACGGCATCCCCAGCCGGCACCATTGAATTGGAATCGGCAGGGGGCAAAGCGGAAGGCTTGGCATCGGTGCCCCCCTTCCTGGTCTTCCGGGGGGCTACCGCATCAGGTGGGAGGAGCGGAGCTCGAGCCTTCCGCTTGCCCCGCTTCCCCTGTACTAAGGACCAGCCCTCCATGGCATCATCCGGGGGTTGGCTAACAGGGGTCGGGTCAGGGAGCAAGGACAAAGGCTCAGGGACTCGGGGAGGCAATGGTGGGGCAGCATGTAGGAGGGAGGAGCCACCCTGGGGCATGCCCTTTTCTATGCCCGGCGGTATCCCTACCTCACCCTCCTCCACAGGCCCTGCCAGATCGCAGGCGGCAGAGGCGGGGCCCTCCCGCTCGTCTGGGCACACTAGGGGAGATACCCCTTGGGCTCGAGCGGGAGCGTTGTTGGGCTGAAAAGGAGGAGGGGTGGCTTCGGGCGCCGGGCAGCCAGGGGCGCCGGCGATGACGGGGCCGGCGCCCTGCCGGGGCTCGGGGGTCCCGGATGCCCCTCCGTGCCGGGCCAAGGGGCAGTCCCTCCGGACGTGCCCCATCGCCCGGCAGAGGTAGCACCGGGCCTCCCCCGTTGAATAATGCACCTGGTAGCGGGCTCCCTGGTAGGGGACCAAGAAGGACCCCTCGAGCGCCGTCACGTGCCGCCGGCCTCAGTTGTAACTGTACCTGCCGGCGGAACGAGAGGACATGACGGAGGGCGGGGTCTTTGCAGCCCAACGGGAGAGGGCTGACCACGGAGATCGGCCTCCCCAGGGTAGAGAGGGCAGGTAACAGGGCGGCATTAGGAAGGAAGGGAGGGACAGAAGTCAGGACCAGTCGGGCGCCCAGGTCTTCTAGCGACTCCAGGGGGACGAACACGCCCCCCACCGCCAGACCCTTCTCCACCGCCTCCTGGGCGGCGGCCTCCGATGCTAGGAAGAAGACGACCTTTCCGTACATCTTGGAGGCCGCCACAATGGCTGTGGGCCCCACCACCCTCGCCAACGCCCGCACGTAGGTTTCCACGTGGGGCGAGGCGGGGTACCAGGAGGCAACGGACGCCGTGCTTCCTAGTCAAGGTGGGGAAGGGGCCCCGGCCACTATAGATGGTAGCAGAGGCGGTGGTTGATTGAGATGATGATGCAGCGGCAGGCGGGGGGGCCGCTGCTACCTGGGCATATGCCCTGGGGGCCGGGGGAGGGACACCTACAGAGCTGGTGGAGGGAACAGCGGGGAGGGATGCCGCGGCCGATGGCGGGGCCGTGGCACTGGGGGCAGCCCCCGCCATGGAGGGCCTGGCCTTCTTGGCGGGGCCTTTACCTTTCTTTGTGCCCTGGCTCTTCCTGCCGGCTGGGGGGGCTCCCCCAGAGTCGGAGGGAGTGAGGGACGTGGCAGCAGTGGAGGTCACCTCGGTATCTGCCGCTGCCGGCGCTCCAGCAGGGGCGTTAGCAGGTGGCACGGCAGCGGCGGTTGAGGTAGAGGCTAGGGGGGACGATGGTGGGGCAGGTGGAGGAGGGGCAGCAGGGTCTGCCCGAGAGGTCCCACTTGCCTCGTCCCCTGCCATAATGAGGACGGGGGCAGAACAAACACCGGAGGGGGCAGGGAGAGGGGAAGCAGGTCGACCACTTCTCCCCGCTAGGCTGCAGGCAGGGGAGGAGGGCGCCAAAAAGGGGTGGGCTGGATGGGAGCGGGACTATCAAGGGCTAGGGGTCAGTCACTGACTCGGGGAGGGTTTCTGGCTCCTCTAGTCGCACCAAGGAAGGGGGAATATAACAGCATTGGGGGGTGCAATGAGACAAGGTCAAACTAAAACGGGAAGGGGCACAAGCGCAAGGGAGGGGACATGGGCGCACGAGGGGAGGGGCTAATTAATGCAAGGGGACCGCAGGGGAAGGGGAACAATCAGGCTGGGAGTGGGGCAGAGGAACCACGGGGCTAGCTTCAGAGGCTGGGGCGGGTCAAACAAACAAAGGCTGCAGAGGGAAAGGGCGGGGCAGGCAAACAAGCTGGAGCTAGCGAGGGGTTGGGGCAAAGGGGAGGGGTAAAAGGCAGCAAGGGGCAAATGCGTAGGCAGCAGGGGCAAAGCTGGGGGCTTGCTGCAGGGGGGAGGGGGTCAGTCCAAAAGGGGGGGGCACGTGCACCCACGTGCGCTTGCAATGATAATAAAGTCTTTTAAGGTTGGCTGCTGTTTCAGGCCCAATGGTGGCAACAGGGCGTGGCAAGCCTAAGTGAGCAGCTGAGTCCCAGAGGTAGGAGTTCGAGGCAGATGGTGAGTAGCCGGTGGGGGTGGTGGAGGGGGCAACGATGATGGTGGTGGTGGGGGTCGGGGGGGACACAGATGGACCAGGGGGCAGGCTCCACACCACACCCCCTGTGTCCCCACAAACACAGTCTAGACCCCCACCACAAGAGCACAGTTCAAAAGTTACTCAGTCCGTAAGGGCCCCCTCCATGGTGGTCTGTGGAATTCCTACGCGCTCCCCCACTGGTAGATGGTCTTCTTCTTCTCCTCCTCCTCGGGGCTTCAGCAGCTCCCAGCAGCAAACACAGTAGCTCCAGGCAGCAGTCCGGTGGCCAGCAGGAAGGACCCCTCTCAGGTGGAGATGGTGGTGGTGGTGTCCACAGCAACAGGAGCAATGGCTGGGGTTTCTCCCTCCCCTCCTCTGGGGAGTGGGCTAGCAGCCACCCCCCCAAGGGGCTGTAACTGGAGCAGCAGCAATCAAGGGTGCGGGGGGTCTAGCAGCCAGCCAGCAAGTAGGTAGCAGAGAAGGGGAGGGGGGGGGTTCTGGCCCAGCCAGGGGAGTAGCTGGAGCAGCAACAGTAGCTGCAGTGGTAGGGAGAGCCCAAGACCTAGTAGCAGGAGGAGGAGGCCCCTACCTTCCTCCCTCCAAGCCAGAGGGCTACAGGAGAGCGATCTATGGGACAGATCTATTAGTCCCAGGTCAAGCAGGGTTTCTGTTCCCTGAGCGACCAGAGCAGGGGCTGCACTAAAGTAATCAGGAACCTGCTAGAACCAGTTAAGGCAGGCAGGCTAATTAGGACACCTGGAGCCAATTAAGAAGAAGCTGCTAGAATCAATTAAGGCAGGCTAATCAGGGCACTTGGGTTTTAAAAGGAGCTCACTTCAGTTTGTAGCGTGAGAGTGTGAGGAGCTGGGAGCAAGAGGTGTAAGGAGCGGAGAGTGAGAGGGTGTGCTGCTGGAGGACTGAGGAGCACAAGCATTATCAGACACCAGGAGGAAGGTCCTGTGGTGAGAATAAGGAAGGTGTTTGGAGGAGGCCATGGGGAGTTGTAGCTGTCATGCAGCTGTTACAGGAGGCACTATAGACAGCTGCAGTCCACAGGGCCCTGGGCTGGAACCCGGAGTAGAGGGCGGGCCCGGGTTCCCCTCAAACCTCCCAATTGACCTGGACTGTGGGTTCTTCCAGAGGGGAAGGTCTCTGGGCTGTTCCCCAACCCACATGGTGAATCTCTGAGACAAGAAAATCCGCCAATAAGCGCAGGACCCACCAAGATAGAGGAGGAATTTTGTCACAAGTTTAAGAACCAATTCTTACATTTCCTGCAACCTCACTGATTTCAGTGAGTCCAGGATTTGGACCTTAATGAAGAGGTTATTATAGTATGAGTTGAGGTGGACAAAGACTATCAGGTTTCAGAAGGAACCTAGTTTAATGTGACACCAGGGGCAAGCTGGGCTGTGCTGCTCACAGACAAACAAACCTCTCAGCCTGTAGCAGTGATCTTTCCGCAAGCTCAGTAAAGATCCTTTTCTTTTCCCTTTATGCCAATTTTCAAGGAGCAGGCTATCGCCTGTCTCCTCGGAACAATGCAACTTGCTATCACCCTTTCTTGTGCATCATACAGTTCTGAAGCATCCCAAGATTCACTGTTTTATTTGTGTTGCATGGTTGGCCACTGTAACAGGCCAACAGATTCTAGGACCCTACAAAGGAGTAGAGGATTCCTCTGAGTATTGTGATGTCAGGTGCTTGAGGATATAAGATGGGTTAAAGAGTCTAAGAGACACAGGAAAGTAGGGACTGTGACAGAGCAGTAGGGACTGGGATAGAGCAGGGGAGAAATGTAGGTTAAGCATAGGGGAAAATGTAGGTTAAGGCTTATGTTCCATTGTCATTTGAGTTATCAGTAAAGCCAGAATCTTCAAGTTTGGACTCTGTATAGAGTCTACACTCTGTTCAGACCAGTGTGAAAACTACACCTGCTTACAGTACCCTAAATCACATGATATTGTTTCTGCTCTCTGATTTGATGATTGGCAAATAAATAGTAATGCAGGGAGTGGATTTTAAGAGGAATAATAATATATGGTAAAATATGGTGACTTTTGGGAATTACAAACAGTTGTTAAATATTAAATAATATGACCCCATGAATCATAGTGACCCTTGATAAAATAAATTTTGGGAACTACTCAAATTATTTACCTATTTCAGTGGTTTTAGAAAATAATTTGTAGTGAGGAAGCAGTGGTATCATACAAGTTATATGAATAGCAGTTGGGTTCTTATAGCATTTTTACAAAAAATTTCAAATATCATTAGAAAAGATAGCCAAGAAACTAATACACAATTTTATTTTTGTCCTCTTTTTTTCATGTGCATGTGTGTGAAATGATACTTACCTTTATAATCCAAAACCTAATGTGCACTGAAACTTTATGTAATTTTCTTTGGTTGCAGTACAAAGGCTGATCAATCTTTTTTAATTAAGAAGAAAATAATGTGATTGTTTGACAATATTTATATTTCCCAGGGCAAATCAAAAATCTATTTTAAACTTAGCCAATAACTTCTTTTTGTAAATTCTTCCCCTCACTGGAAAGTCTGATTATTCTGCTAGTAGACTTATACTGATTAATTATTAGGCAATATATTGATTTCAAAGTTTTGTTCATGGTCATTTTATTATTTAGCTGGTAAGGCACATCCTTTTTAAGAAAAGGTAATTCCATCTTAGGTGTGTTTGGCTGTTAAGCAGCATCTTCTTCCACTTACTAACTTATCTTACCGCCAACTGCTATGAGCAACACCAAGTGAACTTAAAGTGCCATGAGCTGGCCAGTGGAGAACTTCCACTGTGCAGGGGACCTCAGTCAATGGAAAGCTGGCACCTCCTATGCCAACTGCCTCTGCATCAGCATAACAGAATGGGGACATGGTGGTAATGGGCTGAGGGTAGGGTTTGGCTTGGCAGAACACGGCTGTCCTATGTCTTCATTAGTGTAAGGTCCCTGAGCATCCTTGCAGCTCCAACTTGTACCAGGGCCAGGCAGCTTGAGATCAGGGAGCTGCAGAGAACTCCCTAGCTATCCTTCTCTTTCACTGGGTCTGAATGAGAATCCAGCCTCCTGGCTTTTGCCATCTGTCTCTGCCTCAGGTATTTCTATAGTTCTTAATAGTGATTATGGTAGCACCTAGCTGAGATCAGGAGCCTATGTGCAAGGCACCATACAAACATGGTAAGAGCCAGTTCCTGGGCTAAAGAGCTGTCATGTACCTGTGGTTCTTTCTGGATTGTGGTGATATGTAGATGTATCTGAACCATCTTCCTTGCTGATGAAGCTCATTAAGGTGAAGCTTTTCACAAGATGTTTGGTGAGAAGTAAACTAGTTTGTTAGTCTCTTATTTCAACCAGCATATGCCATACTGTATAATTCCAGCATTAATGGAGGCAACTAACTGGCTCTTCCATAGCTATCTCTACTCCAGAAAGCAGTTCACAAGATCTAGTGTCAGACATGTCGTCTTCAAATCACCAAAGAACTGTTTTGGGTTACTGAGTGTGATGAGATATTCCCATACTCTATACACAATCAAACTCTTATGGGGGTTTGAATTTCCTAAGGACTGGATCTTCCAATACAGAGACTGGGGAGGTGTGGGGATGAGAGGTAGAGACAACATCTTCTGAGACCCATTCTGACAATTTCAAATGCTCGGTTTTACTCAAAAATATCTCTGTGTCACTGCAATATTGAGGATGGGAGAAAGGGGGAGCATGCATTCATTCTGATTCAGCAAGTTATTTAAACGTGTTTCATTTCAAGCATCTGAGTAGTGCCATTAAAGTCAGTGAGACTATTCACATACTTAGTTGGATGCATGCTTAAGTAAAATGTTGAACCATGGCCAAACTACTTATTTACACACACACACACACACCTTCTTCATCTGTGTGTCAAGCAAACTTAACTTTAAAAAAATAATTGAAAGTGGGCTTTTTCTCTAGGCAGGCTTCCCCAAATGCTCTCAGTCCTAAGTCATAACAAGTAAATTTACTGTCCCATCTATCACCGCTAGTTTATTACAGGAGAAGCAGTATTTCAGTGTTGGCAGCAGTGCTAAATTGGCTACTGTCTGCTTAAGCTTCCAGTTTCTGTCCAAACAACTGCAAGTAATTCTTATAGGAACTGATCTTTATTTGGGGTGGGGGGGTGGGTGTTAAACATACAATTTAGCTTATAGTTATCTTGTTTTATATTAGAGCTTAACTCAGACTGGAGCTTATGGAAATCAAGACCCAAACTTAGATCTGAATGTTGTCATTTTGACCACCTCTAATTTATACGGCACCCATGACTGCAAGGGAATCCAAAGGCCTCCAACAGCACTGCTAAACCCTTTTATGACAGAGAGCATCCAATAAGCACCACATATTACACTGCCCAACAAATGAAGAAAGGAATTGTTAGCAAAGGACAGTGGGATAAACTTCTTACAAAAGTGCCAAGGGAACTTTAATGTCCATGCAGAGAGTTCAGGACTTGGATTTTCAACATCTCAGTCAAGATTCCCCTCCTTGTTCAAGAGAGTCATTGTGGCCCAGGGATGGCATGGAATTCATTCCCAAGGGAGAGCAGACCATTTTTCTACCACCAGTTCCCCACAGAGCATTCAACTCGGGGCCGGGGATAGTTTTATTCCCCACCAGGGGTTCTATAGGAGGAACGGACTGAGTCAGTACAACTCTTCCATACCAGCTGTCCTGGCCAAAGCCTCTCCTTTGGTAGTGCTGCCCACTTTTGGCCAGGAAAAGGAAGTAGCAGTCACCTTCTTCAGTAGTAATCCTCCTGTGAGCAGATTTCCTACCATCAAGGTCCCTCTGCCAGGGTCTGTGGTAGCGGAAACTAGTACAGACCTTATAGTGAATCTAGCCCACAATCTGAAAGACCCAAAGGAAGTAAACTGCATAGAAGTCAATTTATCTGTCTTGGAAGAATGACGGGCTTAGTTATTCCTGCTGGGATCTGAATTTTAGTACCAAGGAGCATGGAGCACAAGTGCATCCCTGCTTTAATTCCATTAATTCCAGTGCAGTTAACACCACCGATGAATTAGGCCCTACATGTTTCAAATCTGAACTTAAAAACAATGAATCATCCCTCTGGCACATAGAGCAGCATTTTCCTCCCACACCTCTGTTGTTGTTCTTTGTGTTTTCTCTTCCGCTTCATTTTTTTTTTTTCAGTATTATTAAGCTGCGGAAAGTTGATAGGACGATGATGATATACATTAAGGAGGCTTCATCCTTTACATGGGTGAATGGGTCTCTGTAATTGCAGCCTGTTGTAATTAATTTTTCTCAAATATATGTTTTTACTCTTTGTTCCAAATATAATAATTTTGAAATAAAAAATTACCTATTTAAACTTAATATAAGCTTTGAATGTGCAAAAGTACTTACAATTTTTCATTTGAATTTCTTCCCCTTGGAGGAGTCGGAGTTCTTCGTTAATTTGGTTTTCTTAGTCAAAGCTAATACATGTCCCTATACCCTAGTATTTTCTCTAGAAAAAACTATTATAAGTTTACATTTGGACAATAGCTCTCATTAAGCTAAGTTGTTGGTGTCACAGATCAGTGCAACTGCATCGTATTCCCCCTTTGTGTACACCAAGGGCACCCACTCTAGGCTCCTAGCTCCTCAGTTTGTACCTCTCTTGGGTACAGAACCATGTCTCTTTCCCTCTTGATGAGGGTTTTTTCCAGGCTGCATGGTTCGCTAATTACACTGTGATATTGACCGCAAGCAAGACTGCCTAAACAGGCCAGTGTCTGAGCTTTGGTTTCTCTCCAGAAGCTCTGGACAGCGTAAAGGCCCACAGTTATAACTTACCACACAATTCTCCATAAGCAAGCACATTTATTGTTAAGGTGAAAGCATTACAGAGAAAACATACTAAAAACAACAAAAGAACCTACACACCTACTAAAAAGCTTACCAGAGGTTACTACAACTACAACTTCAGGCTCTGGTAGGAGTCAGTCCTTCAAAACCCACAATGGGGTTTTCCCCATAGTTACAAGTTCATAACTGTCTCAGATTCAGAATACCCACAGATAGTTCATAGAATATCAGGGTCGGAAGGGACCTCCAGAGGTCATCTAGTCCAACCCCCTGCTCAAAGCAGGACCAAACCCCAGACAGATTTTTGCCCCAGATCCTCAAGTGGCCCCCTCAAGGATTGACCTCACAACGCTGGGTTTAGGAGGCCAATGCTCAAACCACTGAGCTATCCCTCCCACCTTTCCTTTATACAACTTGGCCTGAGGTAACAGCTGTTCAGCAGACAATGACACTCCTCAGGATGTAGCTTCAAAAGGCTGGGTTTTTGCACAACCAGAGGTGGGGAATTTGCATTCACCTCCCGTACATGTTCTTTTTGCTTCACACTTGTACACTTTTTGCTCCATATGTCCATTCTTGTCTGGCATTTGGTTCAATATAGTCTTTTGAACACCCAAGTCTCACATCTGTCACATCTCCTTCCCTCAAGAGGTTACATACAATCCTGCCCCACAATAATACATAAACCATTCATTTAATAGAATGGACTCTGGAGATACTTAAACTTAATTCAATAAGGTCTCCCAAGGATATGGCAAGAAACTGTCATATCTGTCCCAGTCAGGAGCTGCCAGAAATTTTTCACTGTTCAGTGATGGAAACATTCCCATTGACTTCTATGGACATTGAATCAGGCAGTAAATCCATTTTATAGTATTAGATTTATTTGGTAATTCTCTTCAGAGGCAAAAAGTTGCCTAAATATCAGTTTCTCAGGAAAGGGGGAGGAAAAAGAGTTCTGTTGCATATTATAGTGGAATTAATTTGTCCATATGAGAGAGAGATAGAGAGCTATCACATGTGACTACTTGTAGTGATAGTTTATGTAGGGTCAATATTAAAGATCATACTGGCTGTAATAGCACTCAGTGCAGTGAGTGGATATTGACTCCTGTCACGTGACCTTTGGCAGTTCTCACAGCACTTTAATATTAATGTCAACTGACTGAGACCAGGATAAAGCTAGTTTATTACACAGTCATTACTGGCCTGATTCTCCTCTTTAAACCAGTATTTCATCCGTTCCCAAATTGTGGCCCATTGGCCACTTGCTTATGGTCTTCAGAGAGATGGCTGGTCATGTGGTTCAGTTCTCCTCCTTGTTCCTGTGGTGTATTGAGGACTGTGTTGGATCTGCAAGCTATCACTTTGAGAGTGGAGGCAGGGGGAAGAGAGAGGGGATCCTGGTCCTACTTGCAGCCAGGAGGCTCTGTGGGAAACTGTTAGCCATCAGTCAGTCTGGAAATAGCCAGCTTAAATTAAGATGGGATGAGTTGTGCATCACTGCCTTAAGAGCAGCCTGTTATCTTTCTGTTTTGGGGTTCTTGGGTGTTCTGCATTCTAAGTGACAAAGTAGTGTTACAATGCAACCTCCAGGAAAAGTAGTTATGTTTTTTTGTATCTAATTTCTCTGACTCTATGCTGTAAACATAAGAGTTTTTGGCTGCGTGAAACAGAACAGATCCATGAGGGTGGGGGATGAAGTAAAGAGGCAAAACAATGTGATTAACTCTGTTTTCTCCAAAATGACAAAATATAAGAAGGATGGCTAAAAATGCACTACTTTCCCAATATTCCTTTTTCCATGTAAGCAATTGCTGTAGTTCCCACAGAACTAACACAGTTGCATATGGGTGAAAGGGTGATCCATGGGATTGCAACTGGATGGGCACTGACCAATCTTTCTACAATGTGATCCAGACTATTTAAAATTGTAGGAACCTCTGGTCTATTTGATAGCATAGATAGTATTTCCATTCATTTACCATGCATGGGTTTGTTCACATGTGTGTACAAGACCTGAAGTATTTAATGGCTGCTGTACAGAACCTAGCATGGTTTGAGACACTTTGTATATATGGTTACAACTTTTGTTGAGTATCTTTCAGAAGCTGTAATGAGATATATAAATAAGTAGGTAATATAAGAAATCATAAGTGGTATTTAAATGTCTGATTTAATTACTCAAGTTAGGTGTATTTTCTTGTACAGTACTTCAAACAGTCATGAATATATAATAGATCATTGCACTGTAGGGCATATTCTTCCAACACCAACATAGCTCTGTCAGTTGTCCACCAGAAGGCAGTCATGTCTTAAGTCTCATTGTTTCTACTTCTCGTATCCTTGCTACAGTGCTTTTTACCAGGAACACCAGAGAGGTGCTGGTAAATAACAGAAAAAGACGTGTGGTGCCAATATACAAAAATAGAAAGATCCTAGTGATTATTGGCTAGTAAGTCTAGCTTCAATCCCTACTAATATCATATAACAAATGTTAACAGAATAGCCTTTAAGCTTTAGAGCATCAGAATAAGAGTGGCTTATAAAGAGAACATCTTGGTGATAGAATGGGTGATGGACTTCTTTGGTGATAGAATTACCAAATAAGAGGATGAAAGGAATGTGGTGGATGTAATAAGTTTTTAAAGCATTTAATAATGTGCTACATGAAACCTTACACTCAAAATTAATTGACATTTTTTTGAACATGAACAGTGTCACAAAAATTAAAAACTGGCCAAAGGACCCTAATCTAAGAATAATAAGCAGGAGGTGGAGGGAGGGGTGAGTGCATAATGTGGAACCACTGGGACTGTTGTTAGACTAGCCACATTTTATCAGGCATATTAATTAATAATCTGAAAAGGAGGTGTCATGGTGCAGGGCTATTTCTGACCCTTCTCTGGTCTGAGTGCATGCCCTTAGGTGTCAGGCATTGCCTTTAATCCTGTGATTCTCCCACTCTCAGACTAGGTCCTGGCCTGCAGCCCACTGGTACCAGCCCTGATTGTTCGGGTCTTGCCACTCGTGCCTTTGGGAGCTGCAAATGTTTAATCACAATAATAGGAACAAAGCACAACAAGCAAAAAGGGGTTTTAAGATAATAAAAGGTATATCCATGTTTATAGGTGTAGGTAGGCCTAATTTATCTCAAACACCCCAACTTCTGGGGGCTGGAGGTCCACTTTCTGCCTCCTGTCCCCTGTTCTTCAGAGGCTGTTTTTTGTTTGTTTTGGTTTTGTTTTTTTAATACACCCAATGTTCATTGTTCCCATTTTTCCTGCATGGATTCCCCATCCTGTGGCTACCGACAGGGACTCCCCCTAGCTGGCACAGGGCAGCTAACTTGGGATCCGGCTGCAGGGCTATAAAATAGTAGTGTAGATGTTTGGGCTCCGGCAGGAGCCTGGGCTCTGAAACCCCATGAAGGGGGACAATCTCAAAGCCTGGCTCCAGCCGGATCCCAAATTTCTACACTGCTATTTTTAGCCTGCAAGCCTGAGTCCATTGACCTGAGACTCTGAGACTTGATGCTGTGGTTTTTTTATCATATGGATGTACCCTAAGTATGCGTAAATGAGGTGCTATCTGAGGCTGTTGTCTGCCTTCCTGCATATGTACAGTCAGCTCTTGCTTGAATTAACCCTTTATTCTCATCCAGCTAACCATTCAATAACAACCAAACAGACGAAACATAATATTCATAAAATATTACAGCAGCTCCCAGGTCCTTCGCAGGGAGCAAACAGCATGGGAATTAAAGATTCAGATAATATTAGTTTGGGAGCAGTTAGTAACACCAACAATCCCAGAGAAATAATATAAAGTGACCTTGAGAGGGTAAGGACAGAAAACAGCACAAAGACTCAAAATGACAAATTCCAGCTAATAATTTGTCGGCACAGAGTCAGCAAATATTGAGAAGGAATTATGCAGGGTTGTTCAAGGAAGCAGGAATAGGAGAAAATAGATGAAATTAAGAAAGGAAAAACGTAGGGTGAATAGCAGGAAGATAGTGAGATCTATAGGAGGTTCCAACGGAATGGCAAAAGCCCCATCACTAGAGATGTTTAAATCACTAAAAAATGTACTGTAGGAAATACTGGCAGGGGGAGAGACTAACCCATAAGTTCCCATGGGGAACGTAAGCAGGTTGCAGGGGATCACAACCATGCTCCCTTACCTTATGGCTCAGTGGGAGGAGAGCACTAACCCCTTTTTCTGTTGTATCATGGCATCACAAGAAGGAAAAGGTTGAGAGCTCCCATTGGCCTGGAGCAGCGAACCGCGGCCACTGGGAGCCGCGATCGGCCGAACCTGCGGACGTGGCAGGTACACAAACCGGCCCGGCCCGCCAGGGGCTTTCCCTGCACAAGCGGTGGAACAAGTTTGAGAACCACTGGTCTAGAAGATCCTACCTAGTCTCTTTTAACTTTGATTTCTCATTATAATTAATATTAACAACAAGGGGGGGGAAGGAACAGGTTAAAGAATATTTAGATAAGTTAGATGGGTTCAAATCAGCAGCACCTGATGAAATTCACGCTGGGCTACTCAAGGAACTATCTGAATGTAAATAGCTTTCCCCTTCAGCTCCTGCAAATACAGGCTGATAAGCTCTCCTGGTGAATTATACTGCACACACAGTACATCAGGGTACCTTCATTAATTGTGTTGTTATTGTTTCTTCCTCAAACTCAAAGTACAACCTAGTATAGCATCAGATGGATGGAAGTCCCTTCCTGCTTGTTGGGTTAGCTTTTTATACTGCTTGCTTTCTTCTTTGGGTTCCCTAGCTGGTGAGCTAATTACCTCATTAGCTCCTCAGGCTTCCCTACAGGTATAAGTGATCCCATCTACCCTTCCAATCCCAATCAAGCTACCTAGCTCTCTCCTGGTTTCATCATACCCAGTGCCCTGGGTGATCTAAGAGACCAGGATGCTGGCCTCCAAAGGGCTCTATTTATAGCTTCTAATGGCACCCTGTCACACTGAAGCAATTATCTTTGAGAACTTATGGAAGATAGGTGAGTTCTCAGAGGTGTGTTTATGTCCTGGTTTATGCTGAAGTCAAGAAGCTTTGAAGGTTGGGGCTCACTAAGGAACTCTCAGACCACCTGCTAGTTAAAGGATGTTGAGATTTTAATTCTTTTGGATCTGCTTATACTTGTGCCAGCTTCAACAGCTTCTTACGGGCTATTTTGGCAGTAGGGGTTGAAAAAGTACAGCAGAATTTAAGCCACAAATCCTTCTCTTGACCATGGCCCCTAAATCATTGTCTGTGAGGTAATGGATTCCTCCACATCAAGATAATCCTCGATAGCAGGGTAAACCAGTTATACTTTGCATTGGGGTGAAAATGTAAATGAGCTGTAACGGGGTAGGATGTGGTCTGATATCTTCAAAAGAAGTCAATGAGGGTCCCATGCTGGCAGGAACTTAGAGGGCCCGGCCCCATTCTCATCTCACACTAGTTTACACCAATATAACTCCACTGACATCAGTGAGAATCAGGAGCACCTCCACTGGTTGAGATGAGATCAGAATCAGGCCCTGAGTATGTCTTGGCAGTGTCCTGTCTGGCTAAGTAAAAGCTAGCATTAACAGTTTCCAAAGGTCCTAATTTTTTATGTGAAGGTGGTTGATAGGTGGGATTCCTAGGGGTCTTGTAGGAAGAGACGTTCTCTCCACTGAGAGAAAACAACAAATAGTATTTGGATGCAAGAACTATGGGCCAGATGCTCAGCAAGTGTAAATTGGGGTATTGACTTCAATGGAGCTTCACAGATTTATACCACCTTGGTATCTGCTCCTATATCTATTAACTGAACATTGTCAAACTGTCGAATGTTTTTTCCACAAGCCTTGTTGGGTTGATTTCATGCCCTCAGATTTAATTTTCCATTGAAACTATTGAAACATTGAAACAAAATAGTGGGTTTTCCATTGAAAACATAGCAGAGTTTGCATTTCAGTATTGGACTTTGGAATTAGGAAGTATAGTTGCTCAGAATGGGCTCACTTTCATTCAAACATTTGCCCATTTGTCTAGCAAAAACTTCCACAAAATGTTTAAAAAACACTTCATCCCAGTGGGCCTCTTATCATACTTGTGAAGAAACTCAATATTATTAATTAGTTTTGCCTGTTTGCAATGAATATTTTAGATACCTCTACTTTTATTGACTTTTAGGTCTCTGTATTTAATCTTTTAAAATAAAAAAGTGAGGCACTGCAATCCAGCTAAATCAACCCTGAGCTTCTCCAAGGGAATAGGTCTGAAATACTGCTTATAGAGCACCTTGCCTCAAAAC
Source organism: Emys orbicularis (assembly GCF_028017835.1). Classification (NCBI taxonomy): domain Eukaryota; kingdom Metazoa; phylum Chordata; order Testudines; family Emydidae; genus Emys; species Emys orbicularis. The sequence goes on from NC_088684.1 coordinate 198,001,406, forward strand.
TTGAAGCAACTACAATCATAAATAAGGATAAAATGTCAATGCCTATTTTAAGTTCATTGGTTATGCCACTTTTAAGGCAGTTTCAAGCTTTTGGGGCTTTAGGGCAAAATATTCCTTCTTTTGGGGAATATGTTGCAATGTTTGCAGCTTTCCTACTACTGATGGCATAAGTAGCTGGTGATTGGCTGTTAGAAAATGAAAGCGAGATATTCAGCTGGAGTAAATCAGTATAGCTCCCCTGAAGTCACTGAAATCAATGGAGTTACAGGTGTATTCTATCTGAGGACCTGCCTCTGAAACTACACACAGTTTAGAGCAGGATTGAGAAGCCAGTTAAATTATGGCAGTTTTTAATTCATATTTGTTCTTCTCCTTTTTGGCTTCAAAGCAGAGGGGAAACTGGTAAGCCTACAGGGTCATAACATGGAATGTATGCATCCCAGAAGATCCCTTAAAGCCTCTCTTTAGGGGCTGTAACAAATATGGCAATTTCCTGCAATGTTTTTGGGAGATTTTGCTGTATTAAGTTTATTTATCATTTTAGGCCAGGGATTGTATGTTGTATCATAGACTTTAAGGTCAAAAGGGACCATTATGATCATCTAGTCTGACCTCCTGCGCAACGCAGGCCACAGAATCTCACCCACTCGCTCCTGTATCAAACCTATGTCTGAGCCATTGAAGTCCTCAAATTGTGGTTTAAAGACTTCAAGGTGCAGAGAATCCTCCAGCAAGTGACCCGTGCCCCACGCTGCAGAGGAAGGCGAAAACCCCCCAGGGCCTCTGCCAATCTGCCCTGGAGGAAAATTCCTTCCCGACCCCAAATATGGTGATCAGCTAAACCCTGAGCATGTGGGCAAGACTCACCAGCCAGACACCCAGGAAAGAATTCTCTGTAGTAACTCAGATCCCACCCCATCTAACATCCCAACACAGGCCATTGGGCATATTTACCGCTAATAGTCAAAGATCAATTAATTGCCAAAATTAGGCTATCCCATCATACCATCCCCTCCATAAACTTATCAAGCTTAGTCTTGAAGCCAGATATGTCTTTTGCCCCCACTGCTCCCCTTGGAAGGCTGTTCCAGAACTTCACTCCTCTGATGGTTAGAAACCTTCCTCTAATTTCAAGTCTAAACTTCCTGATGGCCAGTTTTATATCCATTTGTTCTTGTGTCCGCATTGGTACTGAACTTAAATAATTCCTCTCCCTCCCTGGTATTTATTCCTCTGATATATTTACAGATAACAATCATATCTTCCCTCAGCCTTCTTTTTGTTAGGCTAAACAAGCCAAGCTCTTTGAGTCTCCTTTCATAAGACAGGTTTTCCATTCCTCGGATCTCTGTACCTGTTCCAGTTTGAATTCATCCTTTTTAAACATGGGAGACCAGAACTGCACACAGTATTCCAGAGGAGGTCTCACCAGTGCCTTGTATAACGGGACTAACACCTCCTTATCTCTACTGGAAATGCCTCACCTGATGCATCCCAAGACTGCATTAGCTTTTTTCACGGCCATATCACATTGGCGGCTCATAGTCATCCTGTGATCAGCCAATACTCCGAGGTCCTTCTCCTCCTCTGTTACTTCCAACTGATGCTTCCCCAGCTTACAACAATAATTCTTATTATTAATCCCTAAATGCATGACCTTGCACTTTTCAATACTAAATTTCATCCTATTACTATTACTCCAGTTTACAAGGTCATCCAGAGCTTCCTGTATGATATCCCGGTCCTTCTATGTATTGGCAATACCTCCCAGCTTTGTGTCATCCGCAAACTTTATTAGCACATTCCCACTTTTTCTGCCAAGGTCAGTAATAAAAAGATTAAATAAGATTGGTCCCAAAACTGATCCCTGAGGAACTCCACTAGTAACCTCCCTCCAGCCTGACAGTTCACCTTTCAGTACAACCCGTTGTAATCTCCCCTTTAACCAGTTCCTTATCCACCTTTCAATTTTCATATTGATCCCCATCTTTTTCAATTTAGCTAATAATTCCCCATGTGGAACCATATCAAATGCCTTACTGCTTCCATCTGCAAGTCTGAGCTTTTCCCTTCAGACTCCAATCCTCGTATCTTTTCCTCCATCAGCTCTATCAGGTGGCACTTCATGCAGACAAAACTCTTTTCAGGTACCCCCTCCAGGATCATGTACATGCCGCAGCTTCCACGTCCAGTCATCTTTATTGCGTCTTCCACTGCTTGGGTCACTACCACTGCTGCCTCTGTATCTGTCATAGGCTTCCCACCTAAATCCTGTAAAACTGGGAAACAAACCAAACCACAACACCACCACCCACAGCAAAACAAACCCCCAACGAGCACCAAAACACTGCTAGAACACCACACACTCCCTTCACTAGCCTGGCTCTCTTAGTCTTCTCCCCTTGCAAATTCCCACTCAAACTCCCCTGATTAAATCTCTGTTCACTGGCTGCTGTAGCTGTCTGGGGAGGGTGATCACAGCACTTCTAGGAATTAAAAACTGTTGGGTTGATTAGGCAAATTCACTCACGTTATAACACCTACAGAGAGCTACCACCCCCTATAGAGGCTCACATATACTAGTTCAAACTGGATTCTCCAGAGACCAACAAAGAAAGGACTGTTGGTTAAATATGCTTGAATTTAAACTGACATAGCGCTTTCTTTCTGATCCAGCAAATGGACTGGACCTTCTATTGGAGGGGGGGATGACCCCAGTCTTTCCTGGGAATGGTTGGAAGGACTTTGGCCTAATGAAGTCCTATTAAACCGATGGTGATGTTTGGTAAGTTTTTAGGAACTTCTATGGTTTTTGTGTTTTTGCTGTAATGCTTTCTGCCCAAGAATAAATGTGCTTGCTTATAAAGTGCTGTGTGGTAACTTATATCTGCTGGCAATTATGTTGGTCATAAGCCTTTATAGAGAAAGCAAAATGCAGATACTTGTCTTTTTAGGTACTATGTCTTTCTGGGAATATCACAGGATAGGCAGGGAACTATGAGGTTTGGAAAAGTCCTTGTCAGAAGGAGAGAAATGCCCAAGAGAGGAGACAACGGAAGAGCCAGAAGCCTATAGTGGGTACTCTCCAGGGACCGAGGAGGGGGAACACAGGTGCAGTTGTCCTGGGCTGTGAAAGGGGCCGTCCTCTGGGTCCATGAAGCCTGCAGTCATGGGATCATTAATATTTGTGATACCTCCAGTGATAATGCTCTAACTGCTTTCATTTTTTAAGAAGACATTTATAACCATTTCTCATGAGGAAAAAAAGTCTTCAATTCCTAGGGCTGATGTTTCCCAAAAATCATTGGCTTTTCACAGATACTCCCCTGAATGGAACAAAATTTTAGTTCATGCCATTTTGGAGACGTGACATGGAAGCATTAGAGGCCTTTTCAATCCTATTTTTAAGACCCATATCTCAGAAACAATTTCTCTAATTCACCTCAAATTTTGCTAAAAAGAAAATCTGCTCTGTCCACTACCTACACATGAAAAATGTAAAGTGCACAGGATTTCCTGTTATGAAATGTGGGGCCACAGTGACAAAGGCAGCCTTACTATGGAAAGCTTTGTCAACACCTTAACTAGTGAAAATATGCCCTCTCTCATTAAAATAACTCATAGACAAAATATTATACAAGACAATGGTTTTGAAGTAAAAAGTTCCATGTAGAAAAGGCACTGTAGTGGCTGGACTAAGAATAAGGCATATATTTTTAACAGTGAGCATAATTAACCACCAGTAAAACTTACCAAGGGTTATGGTGGAAATTTTTTAATCAAGATTCTAAAAGATGTGCTGTGGTTCAAATAGAAATTAATGTGGGGAAGTCCTATGGCCTGTGTTATACAGGAGATCAGTCTAGATGGCCACAATGGTCCTTTCTGGCTTTATAATCCATGAAATCTATGAATAAACTAACATGGGGTTCTTAGTCAAATTTAACTGTGGCCATGTTGATCATGTGAGACAAAGATACAGAGCATTATTCAGTCAACATAACCAGTAGTTAACCCCAAAGGCAGCTTCATGGTTGATAGCATAATCAGCAATGGAATCAGCCAAGCCGCTTACAGCAGAATCAGATATGCTGCCAGAAATTGGAAAGATACATTCCAGAGAGCTTGGCCTAATGGTGTTCAATCTGCCAATGTACCTCATGTGTAGCCACAGCTGTTAACACTGCTATTTAATAGGATACAACAGAAGGAGGAGGAAGCATCATCAAATAGATATTTCTGCTCACATTGTTGTCATTTTTTAAAAATTTTGCTTTGCTAGGCTGATAAAATCCAGGTTGTTAATAATGGAGGCGACAGTGTATAGCATGTGAGGAAGTTTATGCTTTAATGGTGTTGGGTGTGATAGCATATTTGTGGATTGGCCAGGCCTCAGGAGATTCAGACAAGGACCTGAACTACAGACCTAAGTAACTATACATACTTGTACAATGAAGGGCATGTGACTGGATGCCTATTTTAGTAAAACATCTGTTAGAAAATATTCCTCTTGAATAACAAAGATCTTAAATGTAATATTTCTTAAATAGAACATATTTTTTGCTTCAGTTGACACAGTGAGCTGATACATGTTGATAAAGCATACTGACACATTTCCCCCAGCTCCAGTACCCCTAAATTTCAGTGTCGCTATGTATGAACTACCAAAAAAAAGATGTGTGTTTTACCACAGACTAACTAACATGCATTGCTTGTCCTGGTGTAAAATCCCAGTGGAGTCAAGGCACTACCAGGACCTGTAGTTTTACCACAAGATGAATTAGGCAAGGTCAGCCATGGGTGCAGGCATAGTGTTGACCTCATCTAGCTACAGGCATGTCTACACTATGAAATTAGGTCGATTTTATAGAAGTTGATCTTTAGAAAGCAATTTTATACAGTTGAATGTGTATGTCTCCACTAAGCACAGTAGGTCGGCGAAGTGCGTCCTCTTAACCGTGGCTAGCATCGACTCACGGAGTGGTGCACTGTGGGTAGCTATCCCACAGTCCCCGCTGCCCATTGGAATTCTGGGTTAAGCTCCCAACGCCTGATGGGGCAAAAACATTGTCATGGGTGGTTTTGGGTACATGTTGTCAGTCTCCCCTCCCTCCCTCCTTGAAAGCAACAGCAAACAATCATTTTGCATCTTTTTTCCTGGGTTATCCGTGCAGACACCATAGCACGGAGCCTGCTCAGCCGCGCACTGCTGTTGTGAGCATTGTAAACACCTCACATATTATCCTGCAGTATGTGCAGAGCCTGGCTAGGAGCCACCAGCATGAAGACGATTGTGAGAAGGACATGGACATAGACATAGACATTCCTGAAAGCACGGGATGTGGCAATTGGGATATCATGGCGGCACTGGGGCTGGTTGATACAGTGGAACGCTGATTCTGGGCCCAGCCAACAAGCAGAGAGTGGTGGGAGCGCATAGTGTTGCGGGTATGGGATGATTCCCAGTGGCTGCGAAACTTTCGCATGCATAAGGCCACTTTCATGTAACTTTGAGTTGCTTTCTCCTGCCCTGAAGCACAGGAATACCAAGATAAGACCTGCCCTGACAGTTGAGAAGCGAGTGGCAATAGCCCTGTGGAAGCTTGCAACACCTGACTGCTACCGGTCAGTTGGGAATCAATTCGGAGTGGGCAAATCTACCGTGGGGCTGCTGTGATCCAAGTAGCCAAGGCAATCACTGAGCTGCTGCTATCAAGGGTAGTGACTCTGGGAAATGTGCAGCTCATAGTGGATGGCTTTGCTGCAATGGGGTTCCCTAACTGTGGTGGGGCGATAGACGGAATGCATATCCCTATTTTGGCACCGGACCGCCTTGACAACTAGTACATAAACTACAAGGGATACTTCTCAATGGTGCTGCAAGCACTGTGGGATCACAAGGGACATTTCACTGACATCAATGTGGGATGGTTGGGAAAGGTGCATGACACTCGCATCTTTAGGAACTCTGGGCTGTTTGAAAAGCTGCAAGAAGGGACTTTCTTCTCAGACCAGAAAATTACCGTTGGGGATGTTGAAATGCCAATAGTTATCCTTGCGAACCCAGCCTACCCCTTGCTCCCATGGCTCATGAAGCCGTACACAAGCAGCCAGGACAGTAGTAAGGAGCCCAGGTGGGGTGGGGGAGGAGGGAAGGACAAGGCCACATTGCTTACTGTAGCCACAACTGTTTGAATGACACCCTTCTATTGCTTGGGCCATCCCCTGGAGTTGAGTGGCTGGGTGCCCGGAGCCTCCTACCCCCACGTTCTTGGGCGTCTGGGTGAGGAGGATATGGAACTTGGCGAGGAGGGCAGGCAGTTATACAATGGATGCAGTGGGGGTCTGTGCTCTAGTTGCCTTTCCTGCAGCTCCACCAGACGCCTGATCATGTCCATTTGCTCCCCCATTAGCCTCTGCAGCTCCTCTTGTGTGTTTTGATAACGCTCACTGTATGCTTTCCTGGCCTCTGCCACCAAATGCCTCCATGCATTCAGCTGTGCCATATCAGTGCGGAAGGACTGCATGAGCTCTGAAAACGTGTCATTGCAAGTGCGTTGTTTTTCACCTTCTAATCTGTGATAACCTCAGGGACAGAGTTGATATGGGCAGCATGGAAACATTTGCACCTGCAGGGGGGATAAAAAGGGAGAGTACAATTTAAGAAGATACATTTCTGAGAACAAAAGGGAGACTCTTTCACAGTGAATCAAGCAATTCACAGCAGACAGCACATTTTTTAAGTAGAAGGTCTCATTTTGCCTTTTATTTTGAGCGCCTGCCAGTATGGTGACACATCACACATGGCTGGGCAACAGCATTCGGTTTCCAGGCAGCCATGGTAAGCCAATGGGTATGTGGGGTTGGCTTCTTCCACCTCCATAACATGTGGGAATGGTTTCAAACTGCAGCACCCTCCTTTCCCATAGCAAGCAATGCCGGTTGGGTTTGCCATTTAAAAGGAGGGGCTGTGGTTTTGGGGTGGATGTGCAGCACACCCCTCCCCCCCACCGCATGGCTATTCTCCAGGATGATCCCTTTTAGCCAAGTGTGAACAGCCCACCATGAACAGGGTCCTTTTACTGTTCCCTTACAAAAATTCCCCTATTTCAACCAGGTGACCATGAATTATATCACTCTGAGGCTGACACAGAAACAGGGCCGGCTCCAGGCACCAGCTGAGCAAGCTGGTGCTTGGGGCGGCAGATTGTTCGAGGCGGCATTCCGCCCAATCCTAGGGCGGCACGGCTGCTTTTTGTTTTGTTTTGTTTTGTTTTTGTTCCTCTCCGGCCGCCCTGTAGGGGGCAGCGGCGCGGAGAACCAGAGCGCCCTGCAGGGCAGTCCTCTTCCTTCCCTCCCCGCCGACCGGAGCGGAGCCCTTGCGGCAGGCGGCAGGAGGCGGCGCAGCGGGAGGGGCCACGTGGCAGCGCCCCTGCTGTAGCCCTGGCTGCCCCCTTCTCTCTCTCTCCCGCCCGCTCCCTTCCCCTCTTCCCCCCCCCCCCCCCAGCCGGTCCCCCTGCACCCGCGCTCCGGCCGCGCCGCAGATTTTTTTGGTGTTGTTTTTTTTGCTTTGCCGTTCTGGCCGCCCCGTTTTTTTTTTTTGTTTTTTTTTGCTTGGGGCGGCCAAAAAGCCAGAGCCGGCCCTGCACAGAAAGATAAAGACTGAATGTTGCATGAATGTGACCAAAACCCAGGACCATTCACTGCCATGCTTTGTGCAGCAATGATTCCAGACCACTTGCTACTGGTTTGGTGTGGTAAAGTGTCCTACCGTGGAGGACGAAATAAGGCAGCCCTTCCCAGAAACCTTCTGCAAAGGCTTTCAGAGTACCTCCAGGAGAGCTTCATGGAGATGTCCCTGGAAGATTCCCACTCCATCCCCAGACATGTTAACAGACTTTTCCAGTAGCTGTACTGGCCGCGAATGCATCCCAATTCTTCAGGGCAAATCAAACATTAAACACAATTGCTTTTAACCCCTGTAGTGTCGTTACAAATGTGCACTCACCAGAGGTGCCTTCTCCACCTTCAGGGTCCAGGAACAATTCGCCTTGGGAGGTTATTGGCTCCAGGGTGATGAAAAGGTCCTGGCTGCCGGGAGAACAGATTCTCCACTTGCCTGCTGCACATTCTCCTCCTCTTCCTCATCCACGAAATCCTCCTCCCTGTTGTGTGAGACTCCCCCCTTGCAGGTGTCCACAGACAGTGGTGGGGTACTGGTAGGGTCCCCCCCCTAGAATGGCATGCAGATGATCATAGCAGCGGCATGTATGGGGATCTGACCCGGAGAGACCGTTTGCCTCCTTGGTCTTTGGTAGGCTTGCCTGAGCTCCTTAACTTTCACACGGCACTGCTGTGTGTCCCTGGTGTAGCCTCTCTCCACATGCGCTGTGCGATTTTTGGCATATATATCAGCATTCCTTCTGTTGGTTCGGAGTTCTGCTTGCACAGATTCTTCTCCCCATACAGCAATCAGATCCAGTGTCTGCCGTTCGCTCCATGGTGGAGTTCGTTTGCGATTCTGGGACTGCATGGTCACCTGTTCTGCTGAGCTCGCCACGCTGACCAAACAGGAAATGAAATTTAAAAGTTCACAGGGCTTTTCCTGTGTACCTGGCTAGTGCATCGAAGCTGAAAGTGCTGTCCAGAGCGGTCACATTGGATCACTCTGGGATAGCTCCCGGAGGCCAATATCATCGAATTGCACAACGCTGCATCTGCACTATCCCAAACTCAACCCAGGAAGGTTGATTTTAGTGCTACTCCCCTTGTCGGGGAGGAGTACAGCAGTTGATTTTAAGATCCCTTTAGGTAGGCGGAATGGGGTTGGCTGTATAGCCGCATTGCTTATAAAATCTACCTAACGCGATTAAATTTGACCTAACCTCGTAGTGTAGACCAGACCTACGTTATGGTAAATACTAAAGGTGCCTTCTCTCCACTATTTTACAGCGAGATTTCTAATGCACGTTAGTTTGGCAGTGAATACGTATCATAAGAATTGAAAGTGGAGTTGAATGGGCCAGGCCAGAGGGATGTAGGCACAAACATTCTGGTGAGAAACGTTATGACAAGTTAAATCACTCTTGCACCTATTAAAAATAATGCAGGCAAACCAAGCCCTCATTCAGGCCCAGCTTTACTATGCCTCATGAGCTTACTAGTCCATTTATCCATGGATCCAAAAGAATTATCCCTCCCCATCAACTATGGAAAAATAGACTTTTACTTGCTATGTTTTAGACCATTGGAACAAGCATCTTGCTCTCACTACTGGCACAGATGTACACGATCAGCATTTTTAACTGAAGTGGGAACATCACTGCCTCCAATGAACCCTATTCATACTCTCCAGCAGAAAAACAGTGCTTCACATGCCTACTACATCTTTGTCACAAGTGAATACAAATTAATAGACATCATGGGCTATATTCTGCCCTGATTTACATGGAGGGCAACCCCACTAACTTTAATAGATCTGCACAGGGGTGAGTGGGGGGGGGATATAAATGGTGATAATCTGTGGGATCAGATAGCTGAAACATTACAAGGGAAAGTGCATCTTTATCTTCAATTATCATAGTGATAGTAATGGGCCTAACTTACTTCTGTTTTATGTAACTGTAACTTTATTACTTCATTGATATATATAGCTTTACTATTGCTTTACACGGGCGTAACTAAGGGTATGTCTACACCCAGCCGCTAGTTCGGCGGCTGGGAATCGAAGTTCTGGGTTCGACTTATCGCGTCTTGTCTGGACGCGATAAGTCGAACCAGGAAGTGATCGCCGTCGACTGCGGTACTCCAGCTAGACGAGAGGAGTACCGCGGCGTCGACGGGGGAGCCTGCCTGCCGCGTGTGGACCGAGGTAAGTTCGAACTAAGGTACGTCGACTTCAGCTACGTGAATGAAGTTGCGTACCTTAGGCTACATCTACACTACAGGGGGGGGTCGATTTAAGATACGCAAATTCAGCTACGCGAATAGCGTAGCTGAATTCGACGTATCGCAGCCGACTTACCCCGCTGTGAGGACGGCGGCAAAATCGACCTCCGCGGCTTCCCGTCGACGGCTCTTACTCCCACCTTTGCTGGTGGAGTAAGAGCGTCGATTCGGGGATCGATTGTCGCGTCCTGACGGGACGCGATAAATCGATCCCCGAGAGGTCAATTTCTACCCGCCGATTCAGGCGGGTAGTGTAGACCAGGCCTTAGTTCGAATTGGGGGGTAAGTGTAGACCAAGCCTAAGAGGAAAGCCAGAACTATTAGTGGACCAAGCAGAAACCGATATCATAAAAAATGAATTTCTCTCTTTGTGCTGGATTTCAAAGGAAAGGTTTTTTCCATCCCTTGCTTTTGTAGCCAGTATCTTATGTGCCCACCTTTCAGCATCAGTTCTGAGAAGACGTAAAGTAGAGCTGAGGAAATAAATATTCATTCATGTAAATTCAAAAGTGATTTTTTATTAAATTGCATGTGTATCCCTTTCACGTTCATTATCTGGGAACATTTGCACATTCCCACATTACTAGCTCTAATATGCTCAAAAAGTGGAATTTTAAGCTCAAATATTTCTTGGAAAGTGAATTTTATAGTCCAAATCTAAAATTAGGCTCTAGTGCTGCAAACACACATTTGCTTGACTAGGAGCGGTCTGAGTAGTCATGTTGAAATCAATGGGATTACTTATGTGCTGAACATTAAGCACATGAATAAGTGTTTCCGGGATTGGAACCTTAATCTGAGAATTTTCCTGTCTATTAGCAAAAGTTATAGAAGCAGGAAAGGAGACACAAATTCAACAAATAAATTACTTATTGTGAATTATTCATTAAACTATACTCTATAGTTTTGTCAGTGACAAAAGAACTGATTGAAACTGTGACTGAAGCTTGACAATGCAGAGGAACTAACCATTTCAAAGTTTAACATACTCATTTATTCCCATAAAAAGTCTGTCATTAATAGAGGAGAAAGTTTTGTATTTATTTTCTTCCATGGAAGGATGGTGTAGGGCATTAAGTTCTGAGATAGTATTATCTAGCGTGTGTATAGGGAAGAACCAGGGCTTCCTGAGTTTTAATATCACCTCTACCACTGACTCATTATGTGGTCTTGAACAAGTCGCCTAAATTCTCTGCACATCAGTGTTCCCTTCTATATAATGGGAATAATAAATTTGAAGTCACTGGGGTATTATGAAGATGTATTTAATATTTCTAGTACACCTTGAAAATTGTAAATTATCTATATTATCCAGCTTGGCACCTTTCCTTTTTTTCTTTTCCACATTAAATGCTTAGTATAAAATGAATTCTTATCTGTATTACCGTAGTGTCCCGGGTCTGTATTACCGTAACTGACAACAGGGCTTTATCGCATGAATCACTGCACAAAGACAGATACACACTGGAGCTAGAGGTATAATTTCCATCTTGGGTAGATGTGCTAATCAAGATAGGCTCTAAAAATAGAAGTCTTGCCAAGGCACCATAAGTAGTAGGACAGGCTAGCCACCCAAGTATGATTCCCTCTGAAACTCTAGGTACATACTCTGGCCTACCGCTCACATCCCCACAGCGACACTTCTATTTTTAACATGCTTGTTTGATCAGTGTTAGCATTGGTATGTCTACCAGGCTAAACATTACACCTCCAGTTCCAGTGTAGACAGAACCATGTTAAGAGTTGGTCCCAGCCTGAAGGTATTATAGTTTACATAGATGAGAGAGACAAAGGAAACATTATCTCCATTTTTACATTGTAGGAATAGAGGCACAGCCCCAGAACCATTTAGATGTCTGATTCCCCTTGATTTCAAGGTGAGTTAGGTGCCTAAATACCTTTGAAGATCTGGGTCTGAGTGCCTTAACCACACAGAAGGTTTGTACTATAGTGGGAATTGAACCTAAGTCTTCAGTGTGCCAATAGGCCACTTTACCCACAAGACCACCTTTCCTCCCTTGCTAGTGGGTTTAAGTTGTTCACCACCTATCCTAAAATATACATAAAGCAAACAGTTTTAGATAATTTTTGAAAAGCTTTGGGTAGAGATCTGACTATTACAGGGCTTATGCAACCTGAACCTTGAGAGGTTTGCAAGTCACAGTGAGAGAAACCTAATCCACAGTTTGAAATTAAGCCTCTGATACATTTCATATTTATATCCACTGGAAGAAGAAGAGAGAGAAGTAAATAACTAGTGTAGACTGTTTTCAAAGGCATACAGACTAGGGAGATAAAGGCACAGTTCCAAAAAAAAAGTAATATTTTCACTGACTAATCCAAAAAATCAGTTTAACCCTCATTAGAAATAAAAGCTAGAAATCAGGGAGAATATAAAATGCTCTTCTTTGAAAAGAGTAAGAAAAAAAGTACTTTAGAAAAGAAAATGTCTTAATTCTGGCCAGATACTATTATAATGATTTTATTTTATTTTTGTGAAATCTGTCTCACTGGGCTGATCTGCACAGACTAAGATGGCAAGGATATGTCATAACTTATCTTGAACTACTCCAGTTTTTTAAATAAATAAAAAAAGGTCTTGTAATCCAGTAGCAGCTGTCATTTTCAAATTCATATCTTCTCTCATGCAACCCATCTCTGCCGCTATATATTTCCCCCCCAAATTAAACAGCTGCTCAGGTGGAAAAATAACTTATTTTATGTACAAATTTTTGTTATAAAACTACACTGATTTTGAATACTCAATTAAAATATGTTTGATATAGAAAATGTGTGTTAAATCTCATTAAAATAAGCAGTTCTCCTAGTATTTGATTATCCTCACTTCCACCAATGGAAATCAGGAGTTACTGCCCTGGAGCCAATGGTGTTTCACCAGTTTAAGACCAGTGAAAGTAAGAGGAAAATTAGACCCATGGCCTATATTCTCAGCTGGTGTGAATCAGTGCAACTCACTTGAACTCAATCGGGCTAAGCTGATCTAAACCAGATGAAAAATCTGTCCCACGATATGTCAAAAATGAGGTAAGATACGTTCCTCGTGAGTCTGCGTTCCATGCTCTTCCTTTTCTTTTCCTCTGATTCTTTACTTTTTATTCTCACTTCTGATTATTCTACTGTACTTCAACATTCTTAAAGGTTTCAGCAGAGATGACTGTTATATGCCATCAAGAGATCTGAAGTGGTGCAGCTAATCTTCATTGATCTCAATGTCCTTTTCTTCCCAATGTTTCTGAAGATCTCTAGGCAGAAGTAAAGTGTTTTTGGTGAAATAGTTTCTCCTTGTTTCCATGCTTCAAAGTGATATCCTTACTATTTTTGTCAAGGCTAAATTTCACAGTATTCTCTATGGAAATGAATTTCAGGAATCTTCCTCCTTTACTCTTTGAAACATTGCTTCTGTTTCCATGAGTTTAAAACCCTCCTTATCCTCAACCAAAGATATAAGAACAAAGGGTTGAGCAAACCAGTTTAGAAACAGTGAGAACTGTCTTACAGCTCTGATCGTGTACTAAACAAATTCTGAAATTCTTTGAAGCTTCACATCAGTTTGCTTAAGAAAATCCCCTAAAAAACCCAGGTCATGATCCGTTCGGCCCTAAACAAGGCATTCGTGCTTTAGCTGTTATCTTACAAAAATCTATTGATGGTCTCAGCAGGTCTACATGCTCTTTTGAAATGTCATATGCACTTTGGTTTCTCAGGGGTAGGAAGCTCACAGTGTGTACCTTTTCTCAGCCAAATAACTGCTGGAGAAAAATGACAGTTGAAAATAGCAGCTGAGCCAGTAGGCCAGAAGAGAGGCTAGACCTGCTGGTGACTCTCTATGCTCCTTGGCTCAGGCTGGGGAATGAGTGTAATAAGGGATTCGGTGAAAGGTGGAATGAAAAGCATCATAGAGAAGAGAGAAAATGGGAATCTGAGAGATCTGCCAGAGAACAAATTTTTCTTTGAGGGGAAAAAAAGAGGAAATAAAGTGGGATCAAAACTTCAGGCAGTGATTTTTCAAAGAAGACTTGGAGGCCTAATCTTATATTTGGGCCTCTTTTGAAAATTCCAGCCCACGGGAATAGTCTGAGGAATAGCTAGGGTGTTGTCAGAAAGGCTGGGCTGTGTGGGGAGAGAGAAGGATGGATTACGGTGAAGGGAAAGGTCAGAAAAGACCTCAGATAGTTGATAAGCTCATTTAGATCTTCTTCAAACTCTGGTTCAGTGGTTTGTAGGTGAACTTGAAATATAAATTATTTCTCAATCTTCCTTGCTGAAGTGGCTGATTGAAGTTTAGGGGAGAGATCCATTGCTGCTGTAAATTGGCATTGCTCTATTGACTTTAGCTGAGGATTTGCCCCCAGAAGTCTAGTAGGTAAAAAGTGCAAAAAAGACGCTTTTGTGAAAATGTTGAGGGGAAAATGTGTCCCCTTTTTTCTTTCAAAATTTGAAAGCTTCCAATAGAGCTTTTCAAGAAAGAGACGTGGGTCCCATCTCCTCACCAGCTTCTCAGAATTGCCCCGTCTTCTCAGAGTTGTGAGGGAGGATGTTCTTATTGGAAATAAAAGCATTCCAAAATCTGAGGAACTCTGAATGCTGATTATGGTGGGTGAGATGCTATAACAATAGGCCAGGCTGTACACACTTCACACTGGGGACAATCACAGGGCCCTCTTAATTCTCTGCATAAGCTTTCCAGACTGGGTGGCTGTGTAGGGAGAGACTAGCCTGCAGATGACTGCTGTGCCCTACTATGAAAGGGTGGCTGAAAAAGAGTGGGAAATGGAAAGAGCCTTGGCTCTGCCTCTGCAATGAACTGGCCAGTGAAACTGCACCAATCCATAAAAACTGCACCAGGAATGGAGATGGTGCAAGGTATTTCCCACTTCTGCAGAAAAGGGGAGGCAGATTGTGACTCTCTGAAGCCCATACGAAAAGCAAGCCCTGTGGGAGGCAGTGTTACCTAGTGGATAAGGTTCTAGATAGGGAGACAGCCGAGCTGTGCTCGATTCCCAGTTCTGCTAGTCCTCTGCTGTGGTTCCTTGGGCAAGTCACTTCACCACTCGGTGCCCCTATTTCCTCTCCCAGTCTTTTGTTTGTCTTCTCTATTTAGTTTGTACACTAACTGAAGCAAGGATGATCTGTCACTCAGTACAGTGCCTAGTACAATGGGTCCTAGGCAGCTAGGGCTTCTAGTTTCAACTATAATACACGTGAAATAACTAATTCACATGAATGACAGGGAGACCCACCCCAAATCACCAAATTCTGCATTTTTTGAATGTCAGCTTAATTTTAAAAGTAGAAGATAATATTGATTTTTATGTATAGACCCATCCAATGTGCTCTTCACCCCAGCAACTGAGTGACTAGTCAGGATACTGTTCACAGAATGTATTTTGTTCTTTTATGTTGACAAATGTAATTTTAGTTTTTAATTATTTAAGGATTTTTAATTATTAAAGACAGTAATTCATAGTAGTTGAGTAAATTTATTGTTGTACATTTTCTGAAAGTAATGAAGTCTTAGTTATCAGACCTGACCATAACTCTCCACTATTTAATCTTTTATGAGAAGTAAGGTAGGGATATCAGGTTGTTGTTTTTTTTCCTCCTGTGAGCATAATTGTGTTTGCAAATTATCCAAGTGGGAAATGGTGTGATTCTGCCATAAGTGACCAGGTAGTAAATGCTTTCCGCTGTGAGAAAGGTTAATCAGCACATCTAGTTTGCATAATGTTCCCTAGGGGCTTGTCTACACTAGCCTTTTTTCTTTAAAATTTCCTACCCTTGCTTACACTGCCCTTGCAGTTCCACCAATGGAAGCGTTAATGCAAATAGTGTTCCCACAGCCACTGGTTATCTAACCCTGCTCTGAGTATGTCTAGACAATACAGTGCTATAAACATCAGATACTTGAACCTCATCTACACTAGAACTCTCTCTGCTATTCTACACCTGGAGCTGCACCATTCCTAGCAATGGTGTGAAATTTTAGGGGGTGGGAGGGACTGGTGTATATATATATATATATGTCCTATGATGTCATCATCTTAGGGTTTTTTCCTAGCATTTTCCATCTTATGGAGTCCAAAGTAGTCATCAAAGTTGGCCTTATTGTTTGGAAATGAGGTTATCATTTAAAACAAACCTTCTCATTGTTCTGGCCATCCTGTGTTAAGTAGTAAATTTAATCACTAATGAACACCAGAAGACATAAATTAAAAATATCACAGAAAGATTTCCTTATTTTTCAATTGCAATCCTATAAAATAAGATTATAAAACACACAAAATTCAATAGAACAAGCTGGCAGGCACAAATACTATTAGACTGAATCACACACTTTATGTTTTTTTAATAGAAACATATTTAGGAGCAGCAGCAAACACAATGGGCCAAATTCATTGCTGGTGTAACTCAATTTTGTTCAGTTATGTTACACACAGAATAAATGTGCCCAGAATGCTTTAATGAGAGATGGACTGTGAACATAACATATTTAACAATGACAAATAGAGCTTTTTCTTTCTCTGCAATATTAGGAAATCAGCAAACATATTTTTTGGTAAGTATCAATTCCCACGAGTAATTAGCTTGGGCTAGATTGTAATCTAACTCCTAGCCCTGTGTAAGAGGAGGCACATAGCTGCATCCTCTCAAGAGAACTCTAAAAGGGGAAATAAGTTAATGCAGAACATTACAAGGTGCAGGTCACTTTCCCATTTGCACTGGCTCATCTGTGTTATCTGGTAGATGGAGGGACAAAGCCAAAGTTCCAACCCTTTCTGTCCACTGCCCAAACCATTTCATTGCTCACCCAAATCACATGGTATTGTTTCTCCTCCCTGAGCCTCAAATGAGAAAGGACTTTCAAGACATTCCCATGAACATTTCTGCAATGAATACTCTTCTAAATACATATTCACAGAAGCACTTGCAAAAATAGATCTGTCTGTCTACAGCACAACCAGCTCAAATAATCAAAAAGATATTAAACTGTGTGTAAGGGGGCAGGAAGAGGGGTTCAGTCCAGTTTGTGTAACTCAATTAAAAAAGATCTTTTCTGACCATGTAGATGGGACCTCTCGTCTGTCTAGACCAGACAAAAGGTGCTTTTACAAAATGAGCGCTCTAACTCAATTTAAATAACATGATCTGAAACACCACTTAGCAGCTAGCACCTTAGAGGCTATGGTGAGGAGGGTGGGATAAGAACCTGAATAAAATCATGTGAACTCAGTCTAACCTGGTCTTGTGTGATTGGAGGGAAGCTAGACAGACCTTTGAAAAACAAGTGTGCCAACAAAAAATTTCTCATAGGCATGGTGATGGGTAAGGAATTAAAGGGGTCACAAATGACAATTAAGAGGGTTTTTTTAATCCAAATCCAATGTTTGTGAATAACTTACAGCTGGGCAAAAACTGCAGTATCTGAAGAGGACAGCCAGTGGTCTCTGAGGCAGAATGAAACCTTTAACTAAGCTTTCCTTATGGATGTTGAAGATCTAGTCATGTAATCATGCAAAAATCTTTACCTAGCATTCTTATTTTGCCTAACTAGTAGTCAGCAGCGCTGTATTGTCCCTTGGTTTCATCTACTCCCCGATAGGACAATGGGGCGGGAAAGCTTTTATTGTAGGGTTCTAGGCTAAGTTTGTCTGTACAGTCCATTGTAAAGGCTTCCTGTTCGTTACTCTAGAATAGGCAATGTAAACATGTCCAGATGCATTACTCCAGAGCACTGGTTCTTCACCAGGGGTTCGTGCATCCCTCGGGGTACGAGTGTACATTAACTCACGTAGATATTTGCCTAGTTTTAGAAGAGGCTACACAAAAAGCACTAGTAAAGTCAGTACAAGCTAAACTTTCCTACAATGACTTGTTTATACTGCTCTGTAGCGAAGAGAAGACTCACCGGCACAGCACCTCCTGCTGGTCGGCTGGGAATTAGCTCTTTTCCAGCATATGGAGCACCCTCTGCAGGCCGGTGTCTCACCTGCCACCAGCCCTGTGTCCTTCCCAGACCCCCTTACCTTGGGGTTCTGCCCTCTGCAGTACCCCCGCTCTGGATCTCCCCTCCCAAGGGAACCCCCCAACCCTCTCACCCACCTTGCCTCAGTGGCTACTGCCAGTCGTCATTTAGCCCCCTTTCTCTGAGGCAGACTGCAGTCTGTAAAGGCCACTCACCATTGGCAAGGGGTTAGGACCAGCTGCCTCTGCCTATTCCCAGGCTGTATCTTTGCAGCCCCAGTACCTCTTCATAGGCCTTCATCAAGGCCTGCAGCCTGGGGGTTTACCAGGCTGGAGCTCCCCAGCACTGCTCCTCCTCAGGTACCTTGCTCCCGGGCAGCTAGCTCTTCCCACCCCAGGGCTAGAGTGAGACTGCTCAGTTCCTGGCTCACAGCCCCTTTATAGGGCCAGCTGTGGCCTGATTGGGCTGGACACATCTGTGGTCAGCTACTCCCTCAGTTGCTTTCCCTTTTTCCCAGCCGCAGCCCTCTCCAAGGCTGCTTTCAACCTCTGTTCTGCGGCAGTGAGGCAGCCACCCCACTCCATGCTCTATATACTATACACTGAAATGTAAGTACAATATTTCTATCTCAATTGATTCATATCATAATTATATGAGAAAAATGAGAAAGTAGGCAATTTTTCAGTTATAGTATGCTGTGACACTTTTTTATATTTTTAAGTGAGGTGAAACTTGGGAGTACGCAAGACACATCAGACTCTTGAAACGGATACAGTAGTCTGAAGCAGTGGCTCTCAACCCTTCCAGAGTACCTGGGAAAAAAAACATTTTTTTCTCGTGTTCACAGCTGTGCAGTTTATTGCACCTGTACTAAAAGGAAGGATCTCTGGAAGCAATTGCTGTTTGGTATGCTAGCCAATTTTCGTTTGTCTATTTATTATTTTTAAGTGTATTAAAATTGCAAATGTGTGCATTTAGCAATGTGAATACTATTCAACCAGGTTTATAGAATGTAATATCTAGATCTGGATTCTGTTTAAATGAAAGAAAAAAAATATTGTGTTCCCTCCATTTCTTTTTCTTTTGGAGGAAAGATCCCTCTGCTAAGATTTAAAGAGCTCTGCTGTTCTCTCAGAGTTTCTTCTCTGTTTGTCATTGCTTTTCTGTACATAGATGTGGTGCTGTCTGTGAAGTGAAAGACTGTGACAGCTGATGGAAGTCTTTCAACGGGATTAGGCTTCCAGTGTTGTTTCTGGGTGTGACATTAAAAGAGATTTTTCATGCAATAAAATGCACTATGCTGTGTTAGGAGATGGCGCCCTTGCTTATGTGACATGCATTTTGGGGTTTTTAAACAGCTTTGTACTGGCCCAGGAAGCCTATTTTGTAGAAGAATTTATAATATTCTCCATTATGTATGACAATGCTATAAACCATCAGGAGGTAAAATGTGTTACAAATACAGGCATACCCACTGACACAGTCCTTGCCTTTTAAATCTGTTCATGAATCGGTTTAGCATAAAAACTAGGGCTGTCAAAAGATTATTAAAAATGGCAACTAATCGTGAGATTAAAAAAATAGTTGCGATTAATCGCCCTGTTAAGCAATAATAGAATACCAATTTAAATTCATTATAAATATTTTGGATGTTTTTCTACATTTTCAAATATACTGATTTCAATTACAACACAGAATACAAAGTGTACTGTGTTCACTTTATATTATTTTAGATTACATAACTGCACTCAAACAAAACCATGTAAAACTTTAGTGCCTACAAGTGAACACATGAAGGGGTATATGAATGTTTAGCATAGCTGAAATATGAATACCTTGCAATGCCAGCTACAACAGTGCCATGAGAACGCCTGTTCTCACTTTCAGGTGACACTGTAAATAAGAAGCAGGCAGCATTATCTCCCATAAATGTAAATAAACTTGTTTGTCTTAGCAATTGGCTGAACAAGAAGTAGGACTGAGTGGACTTGTATGAGGTGTATTGAAAAATACAATTTCTTTTGTTTCTTGTTACAGTGCAAATACTTGTAATCAAAACTAATATAAAGTGAGCACTGTACACTTTGTATTCTGTGTAGTAATTTAAATCAATATATTTGAAAATGTAGAAAACATCCAGAAATATTTATAATTAATTTTAAATTGGTATTCTATTATTGCTTAACAGTGCGATTAAAACTGTGATTAATTGCGACTAATTTTTTTTAATCTAGTTAATTTGTTTTGAGTTAAGTGTGCGCATTAACTGCAATTAATTGATGGCCCTAATAAAAACTGCTCAATGACAAAAGATTATTTCACATGGGGTATGATAGTAAACAAAACAAATGGTACTACGATGGCATGACAAACCCTTTATATTTTAAAATTCAGCTTCACAGTATAAACAGTGAACTCATTCTCATTGATGAATCTCTACTACCTTGGAGGAATCCCAAGGTCTGATTCACCACTGCATTGTCCCAATCTTGTGCTGGTGTGATTTCAAACAGGGGGGCAAAGAGTGCTACTTGGAAGGGGTTCGCAAAAGTGAGCTACTTCCCCATTCTGTGAAGCACTCCAGTTCAAATACTGGTCTCTGGTGGATCGTATTTTATGCATTCATGCATTCCAATTTTAGGCTCTTCATGGCAGGAACTTTTTGGTATTTGCTTGGTACAGTTTGCATGTTGTCTTGCACCATGTACAGTCATTTCTCTATATAACATATTGTGGATGCCAATAGCTGAGGCAAATCTATGATGACCTTGGATAGATAGCATAGTCCTGTCTTTATATGGTTAAAAAAAAGGTTAAGCATGACAACTAGAAATGATACAAGTGCAAACAAGTTCTAGACATGTTATGTTAAAGCTGGAATGTATGGAAGATCAAAGATGCCTCCTTTAATCATTGAAATATGGGTATCAGTTACTAATACATTTTAGAAAAAGGAGATTCACGCACTATCCTCAAAATATTCTTGCAAAAGGTACTGATACAATCCCACTAAATGCATATCTCCTTCATTTAAGGGAGTATGAGAACATGTGCCTAACAGCTCCTGAAAACCTGCATAAAGGGTAAAAAAACTGCCAAAACAGACAGTTTGCAATTCTTTAACAATAAGAAGGAGATTGTAGCTAAATTTGGAAAATAATGGCATTTGAACAACTGACTTGCACCTTTGTCCAGTATTTCCACAGAGTAAATATATAGCAGGCTCCAAATGACATCTACTGACCAAAGAAATCCTCCTTGTAGAAAAGAGGATTGAGTTACCCAGTTTCCTTGCTATTAATTTAGAATATTTCCCCCTTGGATTCTACATCCCATTGACTTACTGTTCAGATAGAACACAAAGGGTAGACACAGTGATGACTGATTAAAAATAAAATAAGGCTAAGAATGTATGACAGCTCTGCAGTAAAACCTTGTCCCTTGCAGATAGGAGACCAGTATCACCCACTGCACATGTCTTGATGATCTACTGTATCTCTTGTAAAGGAGTGTTAGTGTCCATCCTACATCCAAGCCCTTTGCAAACAGGGGCCGCTAACAGGGAGTTTCGAGAGGGAGTTTGGAAGGGGAGTGGGAAGGGGGCGAGGTACACTTGCGATTCTTTAAAACCTTTAAGCTAAACTATAATCAAAACTTCCTGATTTAAACAAAAACCCTATCATTAACCTAGGTAGCTGTAGGAGAGAATGCAGCCAGAAGCCCAGCAGCAGAATGGGGGCTATCCTGTTTATTGCGCTCAGTGTAGCATGTATGATTACCTGCCCTGTGGGCGGGTGGCGTATGTGTGCATTCGATGCAAGGAGCTCCTGGCCCTCAGAGACTGCGTACGGGCTTTGGAGGCCAGGGTGGCGGAACTGGAGGAGCTAAGGGAGGTAGAGAGGTATGTTGATGAGGCTTTCCGGGACACTGTAGATTTGTCCCACCTCTGGTCAGACAGCCCCTGCGCTATTAAGGAGGATGAAAGGCCCAGGGAAACAGAGCAGTCAACAGGAGCAGAGGGAAACCTTCCCGTAGTTGGGACCCTCCTTCCAGATGGTGTTGGGGTATCCTCTCCCATTGAGGTTACCTCTCCGGGGGAGGGAACTCCAGTCATTAGAAAAAGGCAGGTGTTAGTAACTGGAGATTCGATCATTAGAAACATAGATAGCTGGGTTTGTGATGACTGGGAGAACCGTATGGTGACTTCCCTGCCTGGCACAAAGGTTGTGGATCTCTCGAGGCATCTAGATAGACTTATGTGTAGAGCTGGGGAGGAGCCGGTGGTCGTGGTACATGTAGGTACCAATGACATAGGGAAGGGTAGGAGAGTTGTCCTGGAGGCCAAATTTAGGCTGCTAGGAAAGAGACTGAAATCCAGGACCTGTATGGTGGCATTCTCAGAAATGCTCCCAGTTCCACATGCAGGGCCAGGTAGGCAGGCAGAGCTTCAGAGTCTCAACGCATGGATGAGATGATGGTGTAGAGAGGAGGGGTTTAGATTTATTAGGAACTGGGGAAACTTTTGGGGTAGGGGGAGCCTATACAGGAAGGATGGGCTCCACCTAAACCAGAGTGTATCCAGACTGCTGGCACTTAACATTAAAAAGGTTGCAGAGCAGTTTTTAAACTAAGAGATGGGGGAAAGCCGACTGCTGCAGAGGAGCACGTGGATCGGACAGAGACTTCTCTTAGAAGAGATTCTATTGACAGAGATTCTCTAGGTTTTAGTCAGAAGGAGAGGATGGAAGAGGATAAAGTATGGGCCAGATCAGACAAGAAACAGTCATATAAAAAGAATCTGACACATCAGAAAAGGACATGTTTTTAAAGTGCTTGTACACAAATGCTAGAAGTCTAAATAATAAGACGGGTGAACTAGAGTGCCTCATATTAAAGGAGGATATTGATATAATAGGAATCACAGAAACCTGGTGGAGTGAGGACAATCAGTGGGACACAATCATTCCAGGGTACAAAATACATCAGAAGGACAGAACAGGTCATGCGGGGGTGGAGGGGAGTGGCACTATATGTGAAAGAAAATGTAGAATCAAATGAAGTAAAAAATCTTAAATGAATCCACATGTTCCATAGAATCTCTATGGATAGTAATTCCATGCTCTAATAAGAATATAACAGTAGGGATCTATTATCGACCACCTGACCAGGACAGTGATAGTGACGATGAAATGCTAAGGGAGATTAGAGAGGCTATCAAAATAAAGAACTCAATAATAGTGGGGGAGTTCAATTATCTCCATATTGACTGGGTACATGTCACCTCAGGACAAAATGCAGAGACAAAATTTCTCAATACTTTAAATGACTGCTTCTTGGAGCAGCTGATACAGGAACCCACAAGGGGAGAGGCAATTCTCAATTTAGTCCTGAGTGGAGCGCAGGATCTGGTCCAAGAGGTAACTATAACAGGACCGCTTGGAAATAGTGACCATAATATAATAACATTTAACATTCCTGTGGTGGGAAGAACACCTCAACAGCCCAACACTGTGGCATTTAATTTCAGAAAGGGGAACTATGCAAAAATGAGGAGGTTAGTTAAACAGAATTTAAAAGGTACAGTGACTAGAGTGAAATCCCTGCAAGCTGCATTGGCACTTTTCAAAGACACCATAATAGAGGCCCAACTAAAATGTATACCCCAAATTAAAAAACACAGTAAAAGAACTAAAAAAAAAGCCACCGTGGCTTAACAACCATGTAAAAGAAGCAGTAAGAGATAAAAAGGCACTTTTTAAAAAGTGGAAGTCCAATTCTAGTGAGGTAAATAGAAAGGAACATAAACACTGCCAAATTAAGTGTAAAAATGTAATAAGAAAAGCCAAAGAGGAGTTTGAAGAACAGCTAGCCAAAAACTCAAAAGGTAATAACAAAATGTTTAAGTACATCAGAAGCAGGAAGCCTGCTAAACAACCAGTGGGGCCCCTGGATGATCGAGATACAAAAGAAGCACTTAAAGATGATAAAGTCATTGCGGAGAAACTAAATGAATTCTTTGCTTCTGTCTTCACGGCTGAGGATGTTAGGGAGATTCCCAAACCTGATCCATCCTTTATAGGTGACAAATCTGAGGAATTGTCACAGATTGAACTAGAGGACAGTTTGGAATTAATTGATAAACGTAACAGTAACAAGTCATAGGGACCAGATGGCATTCACCCAAGAGTTCTGAAAGAACTCAAATGTGAAATTGCGGAACTATTAACTATGGTTTGTAATCTGTCTTTTAAATCAGCTTCTGTACCCAATGACTGGAAGATAGCTAATGTAATGCCAATATTTAAAAAGGGCTCTAGAGGTGATCCCGGCAATTCCAGACCAGTAAGTCTCACGTCAGTATCAGGCAAATTAGTTGAAACAATAGTAAAGAATAAAATTGCCAGACACATAGAAGAACATAAATTGT
Source organism: Emys orbicularis (assembly GCF_028017835.1). Classification (NCBI taxonomy): domain Eukaryota; kingdom Metazoa; phylum Chordata; order Testudines; family Emydidae; genus Emys; species Emys orbicularis. The sequence goes on from NC_088684.1 coordinate 198,025,765, forward strand.
TGGGCAAAAGTCAACATGATTTCTGTAAAGGGAAATCATGTCTTACTAATCTATTAGGGTACATCTATACTTACCCGCTGGTTCGGCGGCAAGCAATCGATCTTCTGGGATCGATTTATAGCATCTTGTCTAGACGCGATAAATCGATCCCAGAAGTGCTTGCCGTCGACGCCGGTAATCCTGCTCCGCGAGAGGAGTAGGCGGAGTCGACGGGGGAGCCTGCCTGCTGTGTGTGGACCCGCGGTAAGTATCTTTATTATTCACGTAGCTGAAGTTGCGTATCTTAGTTCGAACTGGGGGCTTAGTGTGGACCAGCCCTTAGAGTTCTTTGAAGGGGTCAACAAACATGTGGACAAGGGGGATCCAGTGGACATAGTGTACTTAGATTTCCAGAAAGCCTTTGACAAGGTCCCTCACCAAAGGCTCTTATGTAAATTAAGTTGTCATGGGATAAAAGGGAAGGTCCTTTCATGGATTGAGAACTGGTTAAAAGACAGGGAACAAAGGGTAGGAATAAATGGTAAATTTTCAGAATGGAGAGGGGTAACTAGTTGTGTTCCCCAAGTGGCAGTCCTAGGACCAATCCTATTCAACTTATTCATAAATGATCTGGAGAAAGTGGTAAACAGTGAGGTGACAAAGTTTGCAGATGATACTAAACTGCTCAAGATAGTTAAGACCAAAGTAGATTGTGAAGAACTTCAAAAAGATTTCACAAAACTAAGTGATTGGGCAACAAAATGGCAAATGAAATGTAATGTGGATAAATGTAAAGTAATGCACATTGGAAAAAATAACCCCAACTATACATACAATATGATGGGGGCTAATTTAGCTACAACTAATCAGGAAAGAGACCTTGGAGTCATCGTGGATAGTTCTCTGAAGATGTCCACGCACAGTGTAGCGGCAGTCAAAAAAGCAAACAGGATGTTAGGAATCATTAAAAAAGGGATAGAGAATAAGACGGAGAATATCTTATTGCCCTCATATAAATCCATGGTATGCCCACATCTTGAATACTGCGTACAGATGTGGTCTCCTCATCTCAAAAAAGATATACTGGCATTAGAAAAGGTTCAGAGACGGGCAACTAAAATGATTAGGGGTTTGGAAAGGGTCCCATATGAGGCGAGATTAAAGAGGCTAGGACTTTTCAGCTTGGAAAAGAGGAGACTAAGGGGGGATATGATAGAGGTATATAAAATCATGAGTGTTGTGGAGAAAGTGAATAAGGAAAAGTTATTTACTTGTTCCCATAATATAAGAACTAGGGGCCATCAAATGAAATTAATAGGCATCAGGTTTAAAACAAATAAAAGGAAGTTCTTCACACAGCGCACAGTCAACCTGTGGAACTCCTTGTCTGAGGAGGTTGTGAAGGCTAGGACTATAACAGGGTTTAAAAGAGAACTAGATAAATTCATGGAGGTTAAGTCCATGAATGGCTATTAGCCAGGATGGGTAAGGAATGGTGTCCCTAGCCTCTGTTTGTCAGAGGGTGGAGATGGATGGCAGGAGAGAGATCACTTGATCATTATCTGTTAGGTTCACTCCCTCTGGGGCACCTGGTATTGGCCACTGTCGGTAGACAAGATACTGGACTGGCTGGATCTTTGGTCTGACCCAGTATGGCCATTCTTATGCTCTGAAGTATGATGCTTCCCAGGGGTATCCAGGGCTGTGATGCACCACACTTCCACCTGCCCTTCATGTTAGAAAGCCTTCCCTGTGCCTGCTGTAAGTCATCTCCCCAACCCCAGTGGCCATAGTCCACACAAGCATTCCCCTATAGGCCTTACAGGCCCTGCTGTTTCGCTACAGGTCAGTGATTGGCACAGCCCTATCCCTGAGCCCTCTTTGGAGTGTCCAGCCTCTGGTCCACTGGACACTTGTAGTATTCACAGACTTGCCGCTCCCAAAGAAACAGTTCGCCACAGCTTACCAGTTCCACCTCCGATTACAGCTCTGCTTAACCACACAGTACTTATGAGTTTTTTTTAACAAAGCACGGAGAGTCAAATAATAGCAAGTAAAAGTATTGGAAACAAAAGGTTACATTCAAAATCATTCTAGAACCTAGACTTAAATAAAAAATACTCCCATGTCTCACCAAGTATTGCTCACCCAGATATCGCTGCAGCACTTTACAACCAGGTTGGCTGTGACCCTCCTTTCATGAGACAGAAATGCTGTCAGCTTGCCTCATAGATGAAGAATTCCAGGTGGGGTTTTTTTTTTATTCCCCTCCCCCAAGATATCTCAGTCCTATCCTTTGTCTTTATTCTTAAAAAGGACACCCTCTGCTGAGTAGAGGGTTCACATAGGTTTGGTTTCAAGAGAACCAGCAAGGCTTGGACTGGGGCTTACCTCTCTTACTGGATTTTACGTGGATGTTAGTGGGCATCATTCACGTTCTTGTATTAATTTGACTATCACTGACATTGGCCTGTAGCTCAAGAGCAAGAGTTCCTGGTTTTATTCCAAGTTTCTCTCTGGATTTGAGTGACCATTTTTTGCCTTTCCTGAACAAAAGGCAGGTTACTGATTGGATACAGCTATGCCTATTGCTAACCTGCTATAGGGCAGATTCACACATTTCTTTTTTGAGGCCTGCTGGTGTGCTGCTAAGGGATTCCCAGGGCCCTGTGCTAGCAGCAGGGTTCCAACTGGAGGTATGCATTCTTCATTAAAGTATCTGAAATCAGAAATTAGTTGGTACGGACCAAATACTTGGTAGGGTCTGATTTTATGATGCTTGGAGTAATATTTCCATCTTCAGCTTCCAAAGAGCTGTAGAGTTGAATAGACCATTGTTTTGTAACTGCAGCATCACCCCCCAATAACACAATAATGAGGAGTGTGTAAGCACTGGTAGTTCCCACTCTGCCTCAGACATGGATCACACACAGTGAATAGTCCAATTTACCCTCTGCCTGGGGTTTATTTGTATTGTTAATTTAAATAAAAACAAAACACAAGATTCCAGCTTAAACTTTGTCCTGAGTTAAGCTATTTCAAGGGCTATCGCTATCCCCTGAAGGACTCCTATATTCCTACCCCTAGTTCCCTCTGATTCAAAGAAGCTCCTCAGTGACTGGTTTAAGATAATTGTATCACAGCTCATATCCTGGGCTGTCACATCTGCTAGCAAGAATGAGCAGAAATAACTCTACATCTGTGACGTTCCCCTGGTGTTATCTGGACCGGTGATCTGCTAGGTCACTCCAATCTTTGACTCTGGGAGCCAGCTTTACCCTGCTCTGCTGTGAAATCCCCCACTCCTGGGCTGTTCACGCACAGCTTCTGGCATGTAAGCTGCTCCTTGGATTGTCCAACCAAATGACACTAGCCAATATCTCCGGCCCCAGACACAACCCTAGGAACCTCCATCTTGCAGTGTCTAGTTATGCCCACTGGACGCTGCAAGCTTATATGAGTTCATCAATTTAACAAAGAAATTGATATGCACCAGGCTTGTTATCTCAAGGGGCGTCTCTAACATACTTCAAACCAAATGCACTGTTTCAAGTAGAATAAACAAACAAATTTATTAACTCCAAAGATAGATTTTAAGTCAAAGCATAACAAGTTGGATTTGGTCAAATGAAGTAAAAGGAAAATGCATTCTAAGCTGATCTTAACACTTTCAATGCCCTTACAAACTTAGATGCTTCTCACCACAGGCTGGCTGGTTGCCCTTCAGCCAGGCTTTCCCCTTTGATCAGCGCTTCAGTCGCTTGGTGGTGATGTCTGTAGATGGAGGTGGAAGAGAGAGAAGAAGAACATGGCAAATATCTCTCCCTTTTATCATGTTCTTTCTTCCCTCCTGGCTTTGTTCCCCCCCCCCCACACTTCAGAGTCAGGTGAGCATTACCTCATCATAGTCCTAAACTGACCAAAGGAAGGGGGATGACTCACTCGAGAGTCCAACACATCCTTTGTTGCTGCCTAGGCCAGTGTCCTTTGTTCCTGTGAGTCTGGGCTGGGTTTGTCCCATACATGCCCTGATGAGGTGTGAACTGCCCCTCTGCTCTTGGAGAGTTTTTGCCTGGGCTTACTGTAAGCCATGAGGATACCTTTTCAGCCTCATAACTATATACATGAAATTACAACCTATAACATTACTATAACAACAATGCTCAGTGCATCATGAGCCTTCCGAAGACACCCGACATGACAAACTTCGCATTAGATACCACACAATCATATTATAAGGATGAACATGAGGGTGTAGGGTGTTTCCCCGAGGTACAGAGCGTCACAACATCTTTAAGCAAGGTTCTAGCATGAGTCTTGGGAGAAGAAGAGTCTTGCATTCCTATGTAGGGTCTTCAAATCTGACATGCTCTTGCAGTATAAAATTGGTCCTAAACAGACCATAGTCAGGTATGTCCACTGAAGAAGAAACACAAGCAATAAACATACAGTAATTATAGTCACAAGCTACTGCTAAGAATTTCTTGTCATCTCACTAGCTAGAACAACATTTATCTAGGCATATGTTCCTGGGTTCTAAAAGGAGATGAAAAGTTCTTGTAATGTGACCACCTCTGTTCTCAATTCACTGGTGAAAAGACTGGTAAAACACTCTACATAGAGGAACGTAGTATGCAGTTAACATGACAATATAGTTCTTTTCAACTATATAGCATCTTCCATGTGAAATTTTCAATGTATTTAATACACATATTTGCATTCATCTTCACCACACCCCAGCAACAGGAACTGCTATCTCCATTTTAAGGATGATGCAGTTGAAGCACAGGCAGGCCATGTTCATCCATGGTGTAAATCCATTGACTTCAGTGGATGAATCTGGCCCAGAGAGATGTATGTGATTTGCCTTGTAGAAAAGCACTTCAGTGAATATGCAGATGCAAATTGCAATCTAATATATAAAGTCTCTAAATATTTTCCCCTTTTGTTTAGTTTGTTGATCAAAATACCCCAATAAATAAAAAGCTGCTACATTTGGCAATATGTTCACAATATAACACTCTGTATTTTCCATATAAATACTTCCAAGTCAACTGGCTAATTATTAGTATTTTCACTTTGGTATTAGAAAAGCATTTCCAAACAAACAAGAGACTCCTGTTGTTGAGCACTAGATCTTTCTTTGAGGATTTATAGATCAAATTAATTAGCAGATGGAACAGGAATCATTGTCTAACAGTTTCCAGTTCCACATTAACAATCTGGGATTTGGTGCTAAATCTCAGGAGGCAGCACTGCTCTTTACGGTTCTATTTAGTGCAGGACTGCTCCTTCTTGCCTGCTCCCCCCTGAATGAAAATGCCAAGATAGCCCACAAGATGCGGTGGGTTGTAACAAACAGGATGTCCTGGGTAATGCTAAACTCACTGCTGTTTTTTAACATTTTTATGAACTTAGGCCATTATTTTTATTTCACGACTAAAGCATTAAAATACAATAAAAGGAGCTTCAGGGGAAATAAAAATGTGGACAGCTTTTTAATACTAATTAATTAAAACCAAACTTAGAATTATTTAAAGCTTTTCCTATGTACTAATGTCCCATTTCCATTGGTTTAAAATTCTTAGGGCATGATTCTGGGTTACAAAATGGCCATTTCAAGCTACTCTGGCAGCATAAAGGGATCCAGATCTTGAACTGGGTGGAAATAGTCCCCTAAGAATATATAGTGCACAGAGGACCTCCCTGATTGGTAGAGAGCTGTGAGAAGTGCTCTACACTGGCCCTGCTTCCTGCCCCCTGTCAGGGAGATGCTAGCAGCCTAGCTGGACTGCACTGCACTCTGGCTATTCCCTGCTTCCCAGGGAACACAGGGATCCATAAGAAGCTAAATATAAATAAGAGGAATTCAGAAGCTGATCTAACTTATGCCAGGAATGGGCAGGGCCCAGCACTCAGGAAGTGCAATGGTGGCCTAAAGTCACATTTGTCCCTTGCACTGGGTTCCTTTCCCATGGTGCCCCTTGGGCTGTGCCCTTTTACCCACCCAGGCCTTGGATCTGTGACGTCCAGGTATTCCATCACACCAGTCCAGTCGTAAGACGCTTAACCCTCTGGATGCACCATGGACAGTCTGCCCTTTCCAGGGTTGTCCATGAACACAAAAAGGAATTAACGCAAATAAATTATTCTAGAGGTGGGCCATGGTTGTCTTCCTTCAGAGAGGCTTCTGTTGAGCTGTGGCCCCAAATAGGCTCAAATGAAGAAATAGTTCCAACAGAGGCAGATTTGCACGTTGTCGGCCTGCCTGTCTGTCTGTCTGTCTTCCGGGAGGAGCAGCCAGGCACCAGTCATCCAAGGAGCTCCTGCCTTCAGCCAACCCTCTCTTCAGGAGCTGAAGACTGGAGGTCATTAACCCTCAGTTGCTCAGTGTGGGGTTTGTATACCCTACTACAATCCCCTGTTCCCCACCACCATACACACATGCACCCTGTTCCTGCTCCCAAGTACAGTAATGGAGTATCGGAGTCAGATCCTTTATTTCTTGCTCTCAGTAGTCATGAGATGTTGGATGTTAAACAGTACTGGTCCAGTACATTGTCTGTGAAATGCGGAGCACTCTCATTTCAAGGTGGGAAATGCTGCACTTTCGCTTTATTTCTCCCAGTGACTCGTTGTGTATTCCCAGCCATTTTGAGAGCCTCAGGCAAGAAGTTATACAGTACCTGAGTAGGAGACTTCCAAGGAGCACCTAGCTTCTTCAGGAAGTTGTGTTGGTGGTTCAATAGATGGCATTCTTCTCTCTGTTAGTACCAGGAGGATGGATAGTTTTGTGGTTAAACTCTATCACCGGAATCACTATCTGAACTTGAGTCACTTCTCTTAGAGTAAACTACCTCAGTTTCCCCCATCTGTGTTTAAAAAAATAAAAAAGCGGTTAATAATAATAGTTTTCTATGACATAACCAAACACTGTGTGTGATACAGAAATAAAACTAAGATCTTTCATAGGAGACTATTCCCTTGTAAAAGTCAGCCATCATAATAGGAAGCTTAGAAATCTTAGACACTATAAAATTAATGCTGTTCCCAATTTAATGCTGAGAATTCCAGATTGTAAAACTTCTAGCTTAAGGAAATTTAGACCTATGCGAAGACTGCATATATATATAGAGAGAGAGAGAGAGAGAGAGCGAGAGAGAGCAGGAGTCAAATATGATCTCATTTATACCAGCAAACACTATGACCTGAACATGGTTTCTTCTGAAGTCAATTGCAGAATTTCCATTGAAAGCCAAATTGGACCCTTAGTGGAAAATGTAATCATTTTGTATTTTAAATGTGTGACAATAAGTACCTATCCTACGCAGAGATGTGGACATTTTCATTTCCAAAGGTATATATACATTTGGCTTTACAGCACCTTTTAATTAAATAGTCTCTCGTGAGTTTTTTTCAATTTACAGAGAAAAATAAGTGGTTTTTTGGAGGCTCAAGATTTGAACTCTTTTAAATAATTCACTGTCTCATAAGTTAAATCAGTGGAATACCTAGCTGATTTCATTCCAGCAGTTTACAAGGACACAGAGCTATATTAAATCTTCAACTCTAAACTCTATCATACTAAAAAATAGCATTTTTATAAGCCTCGTCTTCTTCCACTAACATGGAATAATTTCACCAAAGTTAGAGATTATGGGCAAGACTTTTGAAAGAGCTCCACTCCCTGCTAGACACCTAAACAAGTTAGCTTTGTTTTCAAAACTGTCCACACCCAGTTGTTCTGATTGGAAATAGCACATAAAATAATTTATGAGTCTAAATGGGAATTGAACTCTTTTGAAAAACTGTAATTTTCTTGCTTTATAAGTGTGTCTGTAAGAAATGGGAGCAGCTTTTTCATGATGCACTTTGAGTACGAGCTGGGCTGGTCATGTGATAGAAATCACCTGGTTTAAAACTTATGGTACTTCTGCTTCTTTATTGACTCAGACTACCTGCAGCAGGTCCAACACCCCGTGCTCTCAAAGGCAGCTGAATCTGACCTTCCTTTGCTACCACTTCCAACCTGCACTTCTCCCCATGTCAATTTCCCAGCTACCCAAACAGCCCCTTCCCCACCCCACTCTCACTAGATTCAACCTCACCCCACCTCCAGGCTTGTGACGTAGCCATGTCCTACACTAACTGAATTATAACCCTGCAACTATACGGTTAGGTACGATATCCCCTCTTGGTTGCGCCCCATCGCATGTCCAATCCTATCCTCTGCTTCCTCTGGTCTCCCCCATTACACCTACCACCTCACTCATTCTAATGAGACTAAAGTCGGAATCTCTGGTGAAATTCCATCATGATGCCAGTTACTTCAGAAATGAGGAATTAAAAAAAAAAATCCCCTATTCATCCACTGTTCAAATGTAAAGTAGACTTTCCATTGTTGTTCTGCCCACACAAATTTAACTTGGGACTCCTGGATGGTACAGAGTGGTTCAACTGCATTAATGAATCTACTTTTTCATAAATATCCGTAGGGCTTCCACACAATGCTTGTATCATTTTGAAGCGTTCATAAAGGGAAGGCTGTAAAGTAATAAATTAAGTCATTGGGCTGTCTTGCCTTTCCCTAAGAAACTGAGATACCATGAAAATTCATGATGGTCATGTAGTAACATTTGACAAGCTCTTTGAAATACTCTAAGAGAATCCCAAAACATTCCTATCCGAGTTGAGTTCTGCAAGCAACTTTCAGACCCTACACTATAAATCTTTGAAAACCCAGGACTGTTTCTGTAATGAGCTTAAAAAACAAAAACACCTTATAAATCAGCGAATATTTTCAGAGTAATGTTAAGTACCCCAAGGTTAGATTGTGCCCTTTAGGCATTGCCCATAGACTAACAGGCAGCATAGAGTGGTATTTCCCCAGAGAGAGCACCGGGAGGCATTTTGTTGTCTGAATGCCTTTTGGACCTTCCAAGTGCACAGCGTTTTTGGAGTGCAGCTGACTACCCTCCATGCACCAGCCAGCTATGCAGGCCAGGGCATTGGAAGATGGAGCCATGATCCTGCCTCCTCCTTCACCACACCAGACACGGGACTGGAATTCTTACAAATCTTTTGCACGCACACACAACCCCCGCCCCCCACCCACCCACACAATGTGCCCCCATATAAAGGGCTGCAAGAATCTGGCCCTCAGTCTGCAGAATACTTCTCCATGCTAATGTAGATTTAGCTCGCAAGTTTACAAACATTTTTATCCTGAAGGAATAAAAATATCTTGCCTAGTAAAATTTCAAAGCACATTATTTCTTTGTACACTCTAATCCCTCTGCATTACTGAGGACAAATCATGTCTAGAACGGGTTATTTCCTCATCCATAATGCTTACAAACTATATTGAAATCTTGACACACCATTTTCATGGCTTATAAATACATCCTCCACTAACAGAGTCAGACTGTCTCTCTCACAGAAAGCTTACGTTGGCTTCCTTGGAATCAAAGTAATGTAAACTGTGCCATATGAAAACCTTAATTAGCAGTCATTAATGGCCAAGAGAATAGCTAACCACATAATGTTGCAGCCTTCTAAACGAAGGCCTCTACAGTTCATGTTCTGATTCAAAAAGTCCATCTTGGTCTTTAATTGGGAAAATTTGATAGTTTCAAAAGAATTAATCAGAAATGTACACCTGGGACTTTACATTAGGAAACATTTAGAGAAATCATAGATTACTCATGGTCATGGAAAGTAACATAGAGGGAATCTGGAAATAAATCCCTGTTTCTTTGGGCTTATGTATCATCTCCAGCAATAACTATTCTGCAAGTATAACTCAATGAACACTTCTTTTCAAGATGCATAAAGCAGAATAACATCCACTCTCCCATAGCTGTGCTGGCTGTGCAGTGCTCACAGTAGAGAAGCGTCACAAAACTTTATTTTTGTCAGTAAATTATTTCCTACCACAACCATGTTCTTTAAATGGAATGGGATTCCTTCTACTCCTGCTACCAATAACAGGCAGATGCCACTCAACTGTATATCTTTCTCTCTAAAAGCAGAATATATGATCAGAAGAATCCCAGAAGACCTCAGCTCCTGGATACATAGCTAACTCAAATTAAGCCTGGTGAAAACAAAGTGATGCTCAGCAGGGGGAAAATGCTTTGAAAAACTAATTGGGACACTATCTCTTGCTTCTACTGAAGGTAGCCACTCCCCATTTAGAAAAAACTCTGGGTCCTATTTGACTTATCATTAACTTGGTATAATCAGGTAGCATCAGTGGCAAAAAAACCCTCTTTCTTTTACTTTGGTGCACTTTGCCCAGGCCTGATAGATGATTTGGCCACAGTGATTTCACACATTTTTCATCTCCAGACTGGATTGTTGCAACCTTATCTGGGACTGAATATAGATGCAATGCTGAGACTTTACCTTTAGCCAGTGGCGGATTAGTGATTTTGCCACCCCTAGGCCCTGAAATAATTGCCGCCCTGCCCGCCCCTGTCCCCGCCCCAACTCCACCCTTTCCCCGCCCCCATTCGAACCCCTTCCCCAAAGTCCCGCCCCAACTCCGTCCCCTCCCTGCCCCTATTGGATCCCTTCCCCAAATCCCCATCCCGGCCCCGCCTCTTCCCCCAGCGCGCCACGTTCCCCCTCCTCCCCCTTCCCTGCCCCGCGAAACAGTTGTTTCGCTGCGCAAGTGCTGGGAGGGTGGGGAAAGAAACAGGATGCAGTGGCGCGCTCGCGGAGGAGGCGAGCTGGAGCAGGGGAGCTTCTCTGTGGGTGCTCAAATTTGCCGCCCCTGCAAATTTGCCGCCTTAGGCCTAGGCCTTGTTGGCCTAGGCGATATTACGCCGCTGCCTTTAGCAGAATATGGCTGCCTATCTCCCTAAGTGCATGGCCCTGTATGTCAAATCCTGCACTAGCTCTCAATCTGCCTAGTCTGTTAGTTTAAGACGTTAGTCCTGATCTTCCAAGCCCTCAACATTCAGGCCTCAGCTACATTCATGACTACCTCTCCGTCGTGCCCCTCTGAGGCAGCTGCCTTGTGCTGAGACAATGCAGCTCAGAAAGAGCAGCACAAAGTGTTTGACACCCAGAGATAAAGCAATCTCAGACAAGGGGATTCAGCTGTGGAACTAATTTCTGGAGCAGATTAGATTAATCCAGAGTCTGATCATGCTAGAAAACTATTTTTGATCAAGCATTCCTCCCATAACCAAAAGGATTTATACTAGAACAAGTTGGGAATTTTCCAACTAAATGTCTTTTCATCAGAAAATGCAGGTTTGTTGAAACAGAACGGTTCACAGTAAACGGTCACTTTTGACTTTACATTTTTTTTAAATCGTCAGAACATACCAGTACCATGAGCCAGTTTAGTAAACAATGGCTTTGAGCGACATGCTCTTTCAGATCTTGGTGTCAACTGCAGCCACATGTGATATTGAATTAATGTGCATGCAAATAATACGAATACACACACACGTGCACACATACAGTATGTGTATCTTCAGAAAGGTTTCATACCTGTTTGAAATTTGTGGACATATCTGCTCTATTAAGATATATTGGTATCACCCCATTACTTTTAATTAATGGCAATAATGTAAATAATTATTCCACTTCAAATGAAAATAATGTCATAGGGAAAGCTATCAAAGAAATGAACATGTATTTAATGAATTCACACAAAAACAGTTTTTTAAAACTGTAATGTGAGAAACTTTTCCAAAACTCTCATCTCTGTGGAACAAACAGAACATCCCATGGTTTAATAAAAACGGTGTGTATATATCTTTATTGTAAGTGCTTTCACAAAGGCTAATCCCATCAGTACCTGTGCATTACAGAGATCTCCGAGATGAAGTCAATTTTATGATTTTATAAAATAACTGGCAGCACTGAAGAGTGAACCAACCAATTATGCCCTGAAGCAACCAGTATGACTTTGAATAGAAATAAGGCACCGAAGGTTTTTTTAATAAAATATTTCAAAGTGCATATGAAGATTTGCTCATCCTGTGAATGTAGTCAGTTTTCATTATACTGTGTGGGATATTGTGCTTAAATAATTGTGGACATTTTATGCACACACTGCATATATTCTGGCCTATAACAGTGATCAAAGAGGCTGCATGGGCCACTGGAGATATCTCATGGCATTGATATAAAGCCAGCAAAGAAAAAGTGCCAGCAAATGAAACTCACAGAAAGTCATATATGGCTAATAACAGTTGTGTCTTCCTGTCACCTCTAGATGAGAATGAAGGTTGTAGCACAAAACAACACTCACCCTCTGCTTGGTTGACTCTTAGGAAACATATTCTTTAGCAGACATGTTATACCATCTGACAACTTTGATAACTAGTCACTATGGATACCATGACAGTACTGAAAATCTACTGTAGAGAGGTTATAGCCCTTCTCTACTAACCCAGAATTCATTATTTTGATGAAATAACTATGTTAATTGGCACTAATAATATCCCAGCTTTCACAACAGAGCTAATACATGGACAGCGGTTATTGCAGTGATGCACTGAGCATTTGCATGTAACAACAAATAAATGTTCTTCTAGTGGTAGAAGCTTGTTCCATATACTTGCTTATTTGTGTTACCTCCTAAAACCAAGGCCTGTTTCCTCAAGGGTCTCTCTTCTGTCAGCTAGATTCAGAGATTTTCAGGCCAGAAGGGGTCATTATGATCAACTAGTCTGATCTGCATAGCAGAAGCCACAGAATTTCACCAAGTGGTTCCTGCATCCAGTTCATAAATAGTATAATACATATGAATAATAGACTAACAATAATATAAATATCTAGCTTATGCATGGTATTTCTTGTCTCTTTGCCAATGTTGACTAAGTAATAGTCATAACACCTCTGCAAGGTAGGGAGATATTCTTCCTATTTTACTATGGGGGGAACTGAGACCACAGGTAGGATAAGGGATGTCCCCTCTAGTGAGTCAGTGGCAGTCAGAATTAGAAAGTCTCTGTTCACTGTATCCCTTCCCATGCCCAGTCTCTTAGACCACACCATTTCCCCTTCAGTTTATGCAATACCTATTGTTAGTACTAACCTATGATTGCAGTGACAAACTGAGCAAGTGAAGACCCTTCATCAGAAATACACTCCCATCAATCACCTCCTGTATAAATCCTGGGGCTGTTAGCTCCACGGTATCACACAAGGAGGGAGCAGCCTGATCCCAAAGCTTTTGTGGCTGAATATGCTAAAACCAATATCTGGAAACCCACTGATAAAGCCAGTACAGATCATTAAATAGAGGTGTTAGGTCCTTCTAAATAACTGGGACCAGGCCCCATTCAGAAGGAAAAGATTACAGCCTTCTTGCCAAATGCACATCTAAAATATCACCCTTGTTACCCTGAATTTCTAGGGGAAAGTGAGAATCCAATGAGACCCTAAGGTTGTGAATAAGAAATGGTTCAAATGAGTAGACTCATCCTTCAAATGAATGGGCTGAATCTCCGCCCTAGATCTCACAGACAAATGTTCAGGTGGGGACTTCAGGGGAGAGAATCTCTGTGAAGACTCCCATGAAGAATTCCTCCTGTGTGTGTGTCTGTTTTTCTCTCCTCACATGGAATAGGCCCAGGTTCTGTTCAAAACCAGGCAGGTCTGCAGGGTTTCACAGGAGGCCTCCGCACCATCACTGTCCCCTTTCCCTAACAGCTCCACCATGTCTCTGGCTGCACAGCTTCATTGAAACCACATTATCAGGGTTTCTCCTGTCTGCAGCGACTTCTGCAATTCATGGGTTGGGGACCTCCACAAAACAGATAATAAATCTCTTAGGATGCAGTATATTTTTTGGCCTAAGCTCCTTAGGACTGGAGGGAAGATAATGTATGTCCATTCCTGTGAGAATCTGTGTACTGTTTCTTTAAATCTGAAGCAGGAGGCCAGGCAGAAGCTCTGTTGTGAGACAGAGAGAAGGGGGGGGGGGGGAGAGAGAGAGTAGCTTTCAGCAAAATGTTTTCCTTATTCTCATAACATTTTGTGTTCGACTCCAGAAAAAAGCAACGCTTTCTGTGATTCTTCATCATTGTCACCTGACACCTCTGGACCTCCCACGCACACCTGCACCCTCCCTTTCAAGAGGTTTGACAAGGGCCTTCTACAATTTCCATAGGCAGAATGGGCAGTGTGACAGAGGTAGCTGACCTTACCACTGCATGAGGGAGGGAGATATCCATATGCAGAGGGGGCCTCTCTGTATGTTAAACTAGAGAGGATGATCCAGACCTTGGTCACTTCTCTGTTTCCACAGCTCACAAGCATTATTTCAGTTTTCTCCATTTGAGTCTCATTCAAACCCTGATCCCTATTAAACGTGGAAACCCTCGAGTTTGTTAGTAACTTTTGCCTTTGGGAAGATTTATCTTTTATAGTCTGTATTTTTTATTTAATATGCATAGAAATAAGATCAAAATGGTACTTATACCTAGGTGTTAGTCTGCTATGGGTCCTGTAGCTCACTCCAGTACAATAGGTTGCTGTTGCTTTCAAGTAGATTTGTGTATTGCTAGCTTACCCCAGCCTCTTTATTTTCCTTTTTGCAACTAAAGAAAATAACAATGTGTGTTCTCTGAGTTCCCTTATTCACAACAGTTTTCACTTTCCAGAGCCCCTAAAATGAATAAAGTACACTGCAATTCCTTTTTTCTTGAGAAATCTAAATTTATAGTATTGATTTTTATTTATTTGTTTTTATTAAAAAGATTTTGAACATTTTGCAAACAATGTCAGGTTCATCATGGACATTACGATTTCAGTTGAAGAAAACAGTGGGCTGTATTACTTCCTTTGATAATGTTAGATATTGCATCGTGTCACCACAATCACTGGAAACTCAGCTATTAATGGAAGCTAGAACACAGAGTGGCAGCTTGTTATTCTGCTAAAGGGCACTGTAACGGGGAGAGCTGACTCAGGAACTATCTCAGCACCCTGTCACTCAAATCCCTGCCAGTTTATGTTAATTGAGCTCTGATTGAAAGACAGGCAGTTGACAGAGGAGGCCAATTAATTGAGTGGAGCTACAACTGAGGGGTTAATTGGTTGGAAGTATCCCCAGCACCTAGGACTATATAAGTAAACCAGACAGAAGTGCTGGGGAGAGAGCTTGATGGAAGGCAGTAGTAGGCAGGATGGGCTCCTGCACCTGCACCCTTCCCCAGAAGCAAGTGGGGGAAGCTGGCTACTGATTGTCAATATAATAAAAGCATGGTGGTGGATAAGAGTGGTTGTGGTCAGTGGCTGAGGGTGCAGAGGACTCTCAGGGGACCACCCCATGACAGGCTTCTAATGAACATCAGTCATCACCTGAAGTGCATCAATATCTAAGCATGGTTGTCTTAAGGGTGAGTTTGTTAGTTTAAAACTGATTCCTACATATCAGTTTCACATCACTTGTACAGAGTAGGACTGTTTCCCTTAACCCCAGTACCTGCCCCCAGCTGTTATCACATCCACTCAGGAGTCTCCATTTTGGTGTAATTTCCCAAGATAATGTTCATTTACGAAGCCTGCTTCCAAAGACCCAACTAGTAGCAACCTAGACACTGCAGTATCATTGAAAACAAGTTATCCATATCCATTTAATATATAATACTGAAATAACAAAAGCCGCAACAATGAAATGGAAGGTTTTGTGAGAATGTATTTCCTTTCAAAATGAGAAATGGCATAGTCCAAAAAACCATTTGCTTCACAATGCAAGGCGCCTCGTGTGCAAAATCATAGGGTTAGAAATGTTCAGCCAATCAAGCAATAGGATTGGCTGAACATCCCTGAGTGCTTTTATAATTTAGGTCATAAGGTTTAATTAGCATATTACAGTTTGGGTAAATGAACAGTACGGAGATGCCAAAACCTAAAATCCTAAAAATAGTAGCACATAAATCTTCCTGCTGTGGTGCACACATGCAGCTGTAAGATAACTGATGGACTGAAAATGCTGCCTGAGTATAGCATTAGGATTCTAAACAGCAGAGGAACTCCACTAAACAAATTTCATAGGTCAGCAGAAATTTATCTTGTTTCTTCTGTGGCTGTAACTTGCTCCTTGCCAGCTAAACCCCATAAAGGAGCAAAGGAAGCAATGAATGCAAGGTAAAGCAAAGGGAACGGAGTGACATCAAAAAGAAACGTAAGGAGACTTTTTTTAGAAGAGATGTATACAAAAGGTACAGTACTTTGAAACTACACTGCTCCTTGAGAAAGAGAAGATGTAAAACAAAAGAACAGCAATAACTAGTATATGGGAGCCAGGGGGGCTGATGTTGTCCTGTGTTTAATTTCACAGTGTTTTCTGAGGTATTCTCTCAAATACAAATTCTTAACCCTTCTCAATACAGTGGACATAGTAGTTCTACTTAAAGAGAAGTGGAACATAAAGCCGAACAGTGCATTCCTTCCGTAGTCATTCTGACAGTTTTTAGAACACCACCCAAAACAAATATTTTCTTAAGAAAAAGGATATCAGGTTGGACTAGCACATCTCTCTCTCTGGGCCTTGGCTCCATCTGAATAGTGCCAGCCCAACTTTCTGTCTTCCCGTCAATGCTACTGACGGTATTGCCAACACCATGCATTCAAAAAATCATGAGACTGTCTTTTAAAATAATGATGTAAGGGCTAGGAGACCTAAAGCAGGGGTGGCAAACCTGAGCCTGAGAAGGAGCCAGAATTTACCAATGTACATTGCCAAAGAGCCACAGTAATATGTCAGCAACACCCCCCCACCACCACTCCCAGTACCTCCCACCCACCAGCAGCCCCACTGATCAGCGCCTCCCGGTACCTCCCGATCAGCTGCATGCTGTTTCGTGGCATGCAGGAGGTTCGGGGTGGGGGGAGGAGCGAGGGCACGGCAGGCTCAGGGGAGGGCGCAAGAAGGGGTGGAGTGGGGGCAGGGCCTGTGGCAGAGCCAGGGGTTGAGCAGTGAGCACCCCCCGGCACATTGGAAAGTTGGCGCCTGTAGCTCCAGCCCCGGTGTCGGTGCTATACAAGGAGCCGCATGTAGCTCCAGAGCCACAGGTTGGCCACCTCTGACCTAGAGGGATGGAACTCTCAGCCTTCTCTGTAGGGGAGAAAGGGAACAACCAGCTCTGGCCAGTCTCATTTACATGAATTCCACCTACAGAATTTTGATGCTTTGGCTGGAATTTATTTATATATTCATGTGCTAAAGAGATAATAGATTATTACCATTTGTATACTTATGAAAGAGCATAGGAATTGTGCAGGATAGGCCTGGGAGTGAGGGGTCAGCCTAAGAGTATGGTACTGGACTTTGGTTTGATAACAAAATGCAAGCTCTATACATGAGATTCGTTTGAGCTTTTGATCAGAAGTGCTAAGCGGAGGTATAGGGATTCTAATTTAGGGCCATGGTTTGGGTGCATTTCCTATCTTGAGGTTGTGGCCTGTGTGGAGTTAATTGACTAGACTAGCAGTGCTGCAGGCTTTGCAATGAGGATTAACTAGAGCAGTGGTGGCAGTAACAGGGCTGAGCTGACTTTGCAGTGAGAACCAACTGGACTAGCAGCAATGTAGAGCTGACTGCACAGCAACCCGATAGATGGTGGTAGTCTTAAATTGACTTTGTAGTGCCTCAGAGAGGTGTAGCCTCCTGCTTCAATGGGTCCACTATGCTAAAATGCTGAGGGGGCCTTGATTACCCACAGCAGCACCCTCTGCTCTGGTACCGCAACCCTCCTCTTGGCCTGGTATGTAGCAGAGGCCAGAGGGGAGAGTGGGGGGACCTGGAGAGTGACCCTGCCCCATACTCTCACCACCACGGCAGCTCATTTCCTGCAGGGCTGGGCCCAGCTCCCTGCTCTGGGCATTGCAACCTGACACGTGGGGCCACGGCCCCTCAAACGTTTGGCCCAGTCACCCTCTGTCATGACAGAGGAGTGGCCAGGCCAAACCTGTGAGGCGCTGCAACCCCTTGCACCACGTTACAACACCTAAAGCAGAGAGCAAGGCACAGCCCTGCAGCACAGGACCCACTGCTGTAGGGTGAGTGCAGGGCAGGCTCACTCTCCAACTGCCCCCTGTGGCCTCCCCTCCACACCAGGCCAGGAGAAACATATGTTTGCCTGTTCTTACACCATTGGTTTAATAATTTCTGTGGGTGCAACTGAGCCATGAACCCACATTAACACCACCCCTGCAGCACCTTGGCCCTCTAAGCTAGCAGAAACGGAGCTACTGTCACAAAACTGCACAATCTGACAGAGCGGTTCTCTCTGGATTGGAGGAGACCTACCTTTCGATTACAACTGAGACCAACTGGAGAATTACTGAAACTAATTGGTGAACTAAGAGTGACACAGGTTTTAGGGGGGTGGCTGCCATCACATGGATAATTGATATTAGTAACCCTGGGACTGACCAACTTCCTGATGCACTGATTTGAGCTCCTAATTTTCTTGCATGTAAACAGATGTATTGAGTTTTCATGTTTCCCTTTTTCCCAAGCAAAAAGATATTGTAGATCCATATTCCCATGACCTCCCGAGTGCTTGTGAAGGGGAAGAACCACCTGGAAAGGTAAGCAGGGAAGTTTCACTTTAATTTCCCAGAGCCAACAGTAGGGCTCTGAGTGGGGACTTGAGCCACAATTTCTTTTACTTTAGAAAAGGACTCTGGACAGAGTGAACTCAGCTCGTGTTGCTCCCACTGGCACCTAGCAAAAGGGATAATATGATAATTCTTTTTTTAAAATGGTAAACTTGGAGTTCTTATATAAGTCTTCTGGCTCTTGAGCCTGTAGGTTTCTCATGGTTGCAGAGTTAACTTGGAAACATGGGCTAGAAACACTTTTTATGAAAGCTGAAGATCTGGCATAATTACACAACTCTTCAGGCCTCAGCACCTAGAAATAGAAGAGACACACCAAACACCATAAGACTTACAATATAATTACAAGAGTTGGCAACACTATAGTTGGGTAATACACACTGTCACAAATTCCTGAAGAGGATCAGGGGGTTTCTGCACCTAGTTTAACAGAGAGCAAGAAAAATTGGGTCTTAGATAACCTTTTCTTAAGAAAACATTTCTTTTGGCTAATGTCCTGAAAACGGTCACAGTGATTACTGTAGAAAGCAGATGGTGAAGGGTTAAGCCAAGTGAAGCATGTGCAGTTGGGTTCAGTCACTGATCAGGCCTATCTGCTCTCTATCAAAAGAGAAGGAAGGGAGGGGCAGAGGGTCATTTTGGTTGGCTGGAAGGTGGGAGAAGGCTGTTCTTTTGCTTGAATCCCATGGGTAAGGGACAGAACTTTTATTTTAAAGCTTTGGCTGAATCCTAGTAGAAATAAAAGGGCATTGGGCATTTATCTAAACCAGGGCTGCCCAGAGGATTCAGGGGGCCTGGGGCAAAGCAATTTCGGGGGCTCCTTCCATAAAAAAAGTTGCAATACTATAGAATACTATATTCTCGTGGGGGCCCCTGTGGAGCCCGGGGCCTGGGGCAAATTGCCCCACTTGCCCCCCTCCCCCCCGGGCGGCCCTGATCTAAACTGTTGTTTTACCATAGGAAGGACAGTTCAGTTGGGAATTTTTGGTTGTGTCCCAAAAAGACTAGATGTAGGCCATTTGCACCTTAAGGGAAGGAGAGTCCTTCCAGTGACAGGCCTATTAACATATTATTTCAGAGGCTAAATGGAATCTAAGGCTTTGTCTATACTAGCATGTTTGTTGGCAAAACTTTTGTTGGTCAGGGGTCTGAAAAGTTTCACCAACAAAAGCACAGGTGTGTACTGCACTATGTCAGCAGGAGACACTTTCCCACCGACATAGCTACCGCCACTCATTGGGGATGGTTTAATTATGCCAGCTCTCTCCTGCTGGCATAGAACGGCTACGCAGGACACCTTATAGTGGCACACTGCAATGGTACAGCTGAGCCTCTGTAAGGCCCATAGAGTAGATATAGCCTAAGAGAGGATTGTCACAGTTCAAGGCAATTGCACCTGTATTCTTCCTAGACAACTCTTAGACTTCCTGTTCCTCAGCCATCACCTCTCTTGGATGGAGACGTCTCTCTCTCTCTCTCTCTCTCTCTCTCTCCTGACTGGGGTATTTTGAGGCTGCCCAGCTCCCTGCCTATACTGAATTCCCCAGAAAAGCCAGACTTCCTAAGCAGGCCTGCTTTACTTTTTTTCCTCAGAGACAGTAAATGGTGTAATTGCCACAGTTCAGTCACCACACCACTCTTTCTAAATAAGCACATTCATTCTTAAGGTAAAAGCATTGTAAGGAAAACATTAAAACTATGAAAAACCTACACGCATTCTAATAAGTTTGCCAGAGATCACCCCAACTCCACTGAGGGCTCTGGCTGGTGAACACCCCTTCAAACCTCACCCAGGGGGTGTTCTGTGGTTCCCCAGTCCATAACAGCTTTGGTTCATAACCAGCACACTCATAAATATATGAGTCCCTCTTTTATGCACCTTGGGCCTTTTGGTCCTGAGAACAGGTAATTTGAATAGCCAGGTCCCCAGTCTAGGGCAAAGCTTCAAAAGATTAGATCCAAAGGTGGACATTTGCATTCCCCTCCTTTTCACATAATTTCAAGGAAACCTACTCAACTAACAGTTTGTTTTTGTCTTAGCCGCTTGTTTAAAAGAGTCTTTTAAAGTTCATAACATTTCCCCAGGCTTACATTAGTTAAGTATCCTAGACAAGTTACATACAACCTCAATAACACAGAGATATTTGCATTTTTAATGCAATGAAATACTTAATTCAATAAGGTTTGTCCAGGATATTACAGGAAATTGCCATATCTGTCACAGTGATCTCTAGAAAATTATAGATACATCTCTTATTCATTTTGTGAAATTGTGCCCACAAACAATGTTTTATTTCTATGGAAAGCAAAGGAGTACAAGTTATAAAACTGCAAATACAAAGTCCTTCTTTCCTATTGTTAAGGGGGAATGAAGGTAGACAATCATTCCTATTAAAATACATTATTCGCAGCTCGCTAATACTATCAGTTGATAAGCCTTATTCTCCCATAAGGCCATGCCTACATGGGAAAGCTGATGCGCATAACCATAGTTGAATGGAAATAGCCTCTATCAGGCATAAGAACTTGAGCAGGTTTAAAGTTGCAGAATTTCCTCCCCAGTCTTCCATTGGGAGTGGATTCTAGCCCTTACAGAAGAAGCTGAGGATGTCAGTTGTCCTGCTTCTACTCTGCTGCCTGCATCACTGATTTTTCCAGGTGGATTCCTCCAAAAGGGATTGTGAACCTCAGGCTGTATTAGTTTGTGCTATTTTCTTCCATGGATCTGTGGGAGAGTATAGAGGAGCACAGGTCCCTCCACTTGCACAGGCTTACAGCCTCCTCTCAGTCTTCTGTACCCAGAGATTTAAAAAAAACAACCAAGAAAATCTAATAGTTACTTTGAAAATGTCATTGTTACTTGCTGTTGTGCTCTCATTCCTAGGGCCTCACCCTTTTATGTGTGTGTACATGTAAAATGTATCCACTGAGGAATAAACAAATCATGGTGGGGGTGGAGTCATTCATAAGATCACTTAGCTCAGTTCTTTCCTGAAGGTGTGTATTCATTTTCTCCTAAACCTTCACAGCTATAGGACTACTAATTGCTCTTTGGCCTAACAGACATTCTTCATGACTTTAACATTTAAAAGAGAACTGGGTTGGTGCCCTTTGTGTAATTAGTTTCTGAACAGAAAGGAGACATTTCAGAAAGAGGGAAGGGGAGGAAAGGAGGTTGGAGATTAAATGTGGCGTGAGGGACAGTGGAGGGGGGATTATATTGTTTCCTCTATCTCTCCCTTTCTTTGATGACCGGTTATTTCCCTAAGCTGTAAGATATATATGAGTCTTGACGACATAATACATCCAATTATTCATTAGTAGTATTCTACTGCATTCCTCTACAATTGTACGAAAGGGATTCATTGTCTGTATTAAATCACGAGGGACTTTATTTTTATAGAGATAATCTTTCCCATCTTGTGCAGCTTGTCTGTATCCTGTTAAGGAAGAGTGCTACTGTGGGGAAAAGAAAGGAGGGATGATGGGTCTTCTGCCTCCCCGCCTCCCAGTAGTCTTTAGGAATTCATTTGAATCATCATCCATAGCAACAGGGGGGGGGGCTACCTGACTTTGATCCACGAAGCCTCAGTAGTGAGCTCTTCCAGTTATATGCGCAGTTAGCTAGTGTCAAAGCAAAAGAAACATTAATATTTAAAGAACAGTAACAGCACAGAAAAAAACCAATTAAGATATCAGTGATCCCTACTAGCCACACCAATGGGATTTGAGGGCATTCTGCTCCTCACAAGAGGCCTCCATCCTGCAAAGAGTTATGCCCATGCTTAATGCTATACACAGTGACTGGTCCTATTGACTTCACAGGGAATACTCCCAGTGCATAAAGGTAAGCATGTGTGTGAATTTGCAGGCTCGAGGCCAATATTGCAAGATCAGGGTCTTGCACCTAAATCTGTATCTAGCTATTTAAAGTGGGTAGTTTTACAACCTAAGTTTGAGAAATTCATGCTATTTGGTGTGAAGTCATTTTAGAATGATCCATTATCTTAAAACAAATTTGTATTTTTTTCTAGTTTCACACATTGCATTTGTCACATGCACTTATTGAACATTATCTTTTTAATCCAAACCTTATACCTAAGGACTAGATCCTACAAAGGGATCCATGTGAGTAGACTCCTGAGCCTAGCTGAGCCCTCATGTAACTCCAGTTACAGGATAGGGGCCTAAATGTGTATTTAGTTCTAATTTTTTTGTGTGTTTTTATTTTTACTTAATTGTATTTAATATATTTATAGGCACTTACTAAATTGACTCTTTGTAATGTCTCTTTTTAGAAGGCTGTACACATTAGTTAATGCTATTAAAATATACTCCCAGTAAAAACACAGCAGCTTAATTGATGGGTATTGTGTGTTAATTTGTAACCGAACTTGTACATAAAATAGTACTTGGCACTTATCATCCAATGATCTCAAAGCATTTTACAGAAATAGGTAAATCATATTCTCCCTCTTTTTATATATGAAGAGACTGAGACACAGAGTAATGAAGAGACCTTCCCAAGACAAGTGAGTGGCAGAGCCAAGAATAGAATCTAGAGCACCCTGTTCCATACCCATTCAAAGGGGCCCCATCTAACTGTCACTGTACAGATATATGTGTCAGCAAACAAGCTGCCAATTAATTGTATCTTGGTTTGAATGATTGGAAATTAGGCCTGGTCAAAAAAAATTGACTGTTTTTCCACAGAAAATTGACTTTTTGCCTAAGTGAAATATGTTGTGACATGTGTCTTTCTGTGGAAACTTTCACGTTTTTTAACTGAAAATAAAGGCCTGAAATCCAAAATATTTCTATTCAAACATGTATCTATCTATCTATATGTGTATACACACTCTCTTATAGGAGTGGTAGTTAGGTTGACTCATGTCCCCAAACTCATGACCCATTCTCCTCTATGGGTTGAGCTTCCCAGCTGGACTTCATCTCCCATGAAGCACTGTGGCACTGTGGCCCTTCTGCAATGTACTATCTGCCCTTACCAAAAAGGGGAAAGCATGGTGCAGAATGGGAGGTGTAGTCCAGCCAGGGTGACAGAGAATGGGAGCATGAGACACAGCAGAAGAATTTCCAAATCAAAATTTTCAGGTTTCAGCTTAAATATTACAGGCTTTATTTTTATTTTTTAGTGTTTTTTTTCCCCAAAACATCAAACATCTTCCATGGGAAAACCCTTTTTCTAACCAACTTTAGTAATAATATTTTTAAAACAACTATGCTGTTTTTTTTTAATTTATTGAAGTACATGTTTCTGCTATTTCATATTGCTCATTAGGTGACAAAATGAATAACGAGGAATACTTCAGAAACAACACTGACATTGCCCAAATGCCAGAAAAAAGAGGGAAATGTGGAGAATTCAAGAACAACTGAAAACACACAGGGAAAACAAAAAAGTGAGACCCTCTGTACTGCAAAGCCGCTGGATTAAATACTTGACAAAGGTGCAGGGGGGAAACCATGAAAAAATCCCTTGCCTTTTGTTTTTTAAAAAAAATGTGCATTCATTTTTATCAGTGATGGATGATTTGATGTGTTATGAAGTCAAATAAATGTCAACAGAGCATGAAACAAGGCATCAGTGCCGGGGTGAAAAAAATTGACCCAGCACTCTGCTTTTCAAAGAATGGTAAATGATAAAATGGAGGCAAAGGTTGCTTTTCTCAGTCTCCTGACAGACCACACTTTGTCTTGAATTTCCTCTAAAAACACCTGCATTATTATATCCATTAAGAAAATACTCACAGGGTCCTGTGGTAACAAATGATATGAGATAGGGGACCCTGAGCCAGGTGTACAGAGGAATATTTCTAGAGTTGATATTACAACTTTGCTGAAGACTTACGGGAATTGCCTCGGGGTGTCATCATGTCAGCAAAGCAACTAGTATAGGGACATAAATGAAGGCAGCCCCATTCAACTTTATATAGAAAAGATTCAGACCCTCATCGCTGTATATATTGCGTAAAGGAAATTGCTGGTATTCTTAGATAGTCTGTGACATTCCTTCTTTGTGCCTCTCCAGAAGAAGTGGGAAAGGAAGGAATTTGTTCTCTGAGGAGAGGAATTAGTTTTCATGATGATTTAATTAAAATAATGTACATAGCCTTGTAAACTGGCAACACAATTCATAAACATAGATTAAGTAACCCTCCCTATCCCAGGGCCTGATCCTAAACCCCTTGAAGCCAAATAAACTGCTACAATCTAAGGGATTGATTCTGCAAGGAGCTGAGTACCCTCAACTCTCACTGAAATCAATGTGAGGTAAAAGCACTCAGCACCTCATGGAATCAGGCTGTTTTTCTAGTCTGTCTTACAATCTACAAGACAGGAGACATCAATTCAAGCAAGGGAGATTGGGATAGATATTGGTAAGGCTAAAAATGCAGGCAGGATTCCTGGAAGAATTGTGTATTAGAGAACTTCTTTTCTCTTTAGTATTTTTTTAAATTTATTTTAACTGTATCACATCAATAAAAAATATTGATTCATCTTGACAAACAAGAATAGGGAAAGAGAGAGAAGGAAAGGGTATTAGACCCAAAGCTTGTCAATAAAGAGGTGTCAAAAGTATTCCAGGAAAACACTGTCAATGTTGAAAACAATAGAAAGTAATCTATTGTTGTGTAAGCTTATCATGTCTCTAAATAACTCAAGGACAATGCAACCATCAAAAAGAATCTCTTCTTAAGCCACAACACCACAGGAGTCTCATAAGAATATATTTTGCATCATGGTTAAGAAATCTCCATAGAGGAGAAAATAGCCTGTCAATAATATACTCTGAAATTAGACAAGCAATAAGTGTACTTAATACAATCAGACCAAAGAGCTATATCCTCCCACCCTTACTTAAATTTAATAGCACCTTACTCAGCAAGTAACTCCATCGAAGTGAGTGGGATGACTTGCAGAGAAAGGTGCTACTCAGTTTAAGTAAAGGTGGCAGAATCTGGCCCAAAATGTTTGACTACTCTCTTAGGGTTACATTCTGATACCTGAGCTCATGTTAGTAGCAGTAATAGTCCATCACTGATGATGATAATATTGTCGCAATTCTCATATTGGCTACACATATAACTTTGAAGTCCTAACCCTAATACACAGTCGGCCGCACTGAGGGCATGAGAAGTCCACATCCATGATGTTTGACAATGCAGTTCTGTGAGGCCTTTCATGTGCACCCTGGAGACGATTTCATCGATCCCACTCGAACCTGTTGCATGCTAATCTTGTCAGAGACTGCCAGTGAGCCCTGTTCTGAGCCGTTTGAGATTGATGCCAACCCACTGGAGACTGCTCTTCAAGTTATCTGTGAAACACTTATATGGACAATGCTTCTTTCTTTTGCCCTGCCTCAGCTCCCCATACAGGATCTGTTTTGGGAAGTGGTGGTCTTCCGTTCTGATGACATGTCCAGTTCACCTAAATTGTGCTCTCAGTAGCATTTCCTTGATGCTGGTTGTGTTTGCTCTCTCAAGGACCTTAATATTGGTCACTCAGCCCTGCCAGCAAACACTCATTATTGAGTGGAGGGAACAGATGTGAAATTGCTCAAGCTGTTTAATATGCTGTCTGTAAAAAGTCCATGTCTCAGAAACATACAGGGGAGATGTTGGGACCACTGCACTGTAGATCTTCAGTTTGGTGGAGAGAAAAATGTTGTGTTGGATAAGGACTTTTGTTTGGAGTCAGCCAACGGCCTGGCTGGCTTTACTGATTCTGGAGGCAATTTCCTTATCAAGAAAACCATTACTAGATATGGTACTGCCCAAATACTTTAACTGATCCACATTTTTCAGCTGTGTGCCTTGGATGGAGATGGCTGGCGTTGGGGCATTGGAATGAGGTGCTGGTTGGAACAAGATCTCTGTCTTCCCGAGACTGGTGATAAGGCTAAAGAGCTGGGATGCTTCAGAAAATCTATCAAGGATGACCTGAAGGTTATGATGTCTATGGGCCATCAGGGCACAGTCATCTGCAAAAGTGCCTCAACGAGAAATCTCTCCGGCATCTTGGTCTTAGCATTACGTCTTCAAGATCAAAGAGAGCCATCGAGTCGGTGGCAAGTCCCCTGTTCCAAGTCCCTTGTGGCATGGCTGAGGACACAGGCAAAGAAAAGTTGAACAACACTGGAGCAAGTATGCAGCCTTGCTTCACTCCATTCAAGATTTCAGTGTTGAATAGAACCTTACCCCACTACAAGTGCAACTGAAATCGACTGGGCTACTTGTGGAGTAGCTGCCAGTCAGAGTAAGGGTATCAGAATGTGCTCTTTAATAATCTAAATATCATTATGGGCTAGATTATGGGACCTTACTCCATGAGTAGTCCCACTGACTCCAATGAGACTACTCATGGAGTATGGTGCTATTCAACATGACAGTGTGAATCTGGCCCTTTATAAATAAATTCCATGCTACAGCCAACTTACATTGTCCTCCTATTTTACTTCCCATTATTACTCAAATTTTCACCAAAATAGTTAATGTTACCCTCGCTATAGGAAGCATAGAATCGAACATAGCCTCAGCATGTGAAACGTTAAGGTCATCATTACCACCATTAATATCTGCTTTTAAAAAATACTCCTTAAGAAATTTCCACCCACATAACTAATAACAGTTAGTTATTTTTGCAGGGGTTAGCTCCTTTCTAGGCAAGCCTGTTCACCACCCTGGAAGATCATGAGAATATTAATAGAAATAATGGTCTGTTCATTAAGAGTCAGATTCTGCCACTCTTCATAATGCTGAGTAGCACTTTAGACACTGTTTAACAAAGATACTTCAGTGCCTAAACCCAAGACTTAGGCAACTAAGTCCTAGTTTTGGCTCCACTGTGATCCACAAAACTTCCACTGAATCTGGTATACACTAAACTCACTTGGTAACTAAGTCTTTACGGTAAAAGTTCCATAGGCGCATAAGTTCTTGCCTCTAGGTATGTGCACTGCTACCTTCTGCTAGGTGTCCAGAGGCCTATCTCCCACGTAACCCGCAGAGCAATTCACAAACTGGTGGAAGATAGGCCTCTGTCCACCTATCTTCAGAGGCTTATACGCCAAGGCTGGCTACTGGGTTGGGTCTCATTCAAAATCTGTCCAGTGGAGGAAGAGGTGCTGGTGTTCACCTTCTAACTTTAAGCCCAGTGGTTAGTGCACTTACCTGGGATGGGTGAGACCCACGTTCCGTCCCTGCCTCTGCCTGATGAGAAAGGATCTGAACAGAGGTTCTCTTCCTGGCACCATGACTCTTTAAGTATCTATCCACAGTGGAACTGTTGTTAGGTCAGAAAAAGAGAGAGGATGACTTTGTAGTCAGATGGTTAGGGCTCCCACCTGGAAGGTGGGAGACCTAGGGTCCAATCACTCTTTCATTGTTTATCCACAGTGGAACAGCATTAATAGGAGAGATTGAGGGATTCCCTCATCAGAACATCATGCAGCTCAGAGCTCTCTCCTGAGAGGTGGGAGACTCCTGTTCAAATCCTTTCTCCTGCTCAGGCAAAGAAGGGAATTGAACTTGAGTCTCCCACATCATAGGTGAGTGTTCTGAACACTGGGTTAAAAGTTAACACATGGACTCCTCCTACTCTGGCAATTTTGTGTGGAGCGAGGCAGGCACCTAACTCATTGCCACAAAAAACTGCTTAGCCAGTTTCTGAGTCTAGGAGCTGGGTTCCTGTTTGTGGATTGCTAAGCAGAGATAGGTACTGCTCGCTGTGAGAGGGACAGGGCTTAGCACACCCCCATCTGGTTGGCATCTCCCATTGCCTAGTTTAGGCAGCTCTCCCTCCCCCAGTATGCTGGCTTTTGTAGATCTCATTCCAAGGTGGCACCTATTCATTGCGCAGTGAGCCTAATCACCTGACTCAGGCTTTGTGGATGGCAGTGTTGTTCCTGTGATAACTTTTAGGTGCCATGTTTCTCAGCATTGCAGTGCCTAGGTTCTTTTATGGATCTGGGCTTTACTTCACAAGAAGTCCCACTGATTTTCAGTGGAAGAACTCAGAGTAAGATACTACTCGACATGAGTAAGGGTCACAGAATCGGTCCCTTAATAAGAAGTCAATCACTAGTTGTTTTATAGTCCAGGTTCGGATTAAGCAGAGAGAAGAGGTTGGCAGCAAAAGAAATGCCTGTCCCCACTCCAGGAATGCACTGAAGCATGTGCTTAACTTTAAGCTCCTGAGTAGTCCCCATTGACTTCAATAGAACTGCTTTATGTGCTTAAACTTAAGCACACGTTTAGTATATTGGAATTTCGTAGTGACTGTGTAGCCTCCTTATTCCTGATGTTGTGCTGAGTCAAAACAATGTGCTTAATTGCTTTGCTGGATAGTAAAATGTAAGATCAAGTGGCAAACCAAGTACAAGACTGTTTTGGTTTAACCTGACAGGGCATTTCTGAAGTGTAAGAATAATTTGTTTTTAATAATATCTGACAGAGACACTTTGGAAGAGAGCAAGTGCCCTTGTGAGACCTTGGATGCATAGGTGTTAATGACTCTGATATTTTATAGAACAAAAGAAACCAAACTGTTTTCCATGAGATGGAATCTGTTTGAGCTCAGATGTGTCAAAAACAAAAATGACCATCCAAAAGAAATAGTAAGATGATAGTTATTTCACTGCCCTGAGAACTTACTACAGGAAGGAATGTTCTGCAGCATTAAAATATGAGAGGATATATTTTATTGGTCTATGTGCGCATTGTGAGGCACACAGCTATATTTAGAGGTAGATGAGTTTCAGTAACGGGTGAAATGGTTATATGCAGTCTCTATATTGGTCTGTGATCTTTCTGAATGAAAAGCCATAAATAAATCTCATTAACATTAGCTGCCTATGATATTGGGCAGATATAGTGATGACACAACATTTTTGAGCCACGTGAAGAACTTCAGACATGTTCTGCTGCACTGTTTCCAGTATACAGAAACAGGAGCTGCCTGGGGAATTTTGAATAATGATATTAAAAATGTTACACCCAAGACAAACTTATAAAAGCAAGGAAATTATTAGATAAAATTGTGGCAGCATCTTCGCATTACTCTATATGTAGGTGTAAAAGCTTTTATTATGGTTTAAATGTGAATGGAGAGAGCTGTCTGACAGCTGCGCTCAGTAAGCAGTATACCTTTATTTTTTGCTCTCTCTCTCTCTCTTAAGATACTGAAAATTCACTGAGTTTCCTCCTTAGCTAATCCACAACATAAATAGTGTTGCCATTTTTAGCCTGAGTGGTTACCCAATATTCTGGACCTTGATGGGTTGTTTCCGCTGGGAGGAGAAATTGAAGATAGTCCGATATTTCTTGGGTGTGATCCTGTTTCTTTACCAAGAATGTCCAAAGTACTGTTTCCTTGAACACAGCAGGAATAAAACAACAGGAGGCAGTTTCCTTCTTCAGAAATCCAAGCCTGCTTCCAGCCACTACTCTGCCCAAGAGAAGCACACTCTTTCAGCGTCCTCCCAGGGATATGCTTCCAGTAATTCCTTGTTTTTTTTCTGTGCTTTTTGCAGAGATAATTCTCGGCTTTTTTGCCTCTGACACTCTCAGTTGCTGAGTTTGCCATCATCCTCCAGGGAAACTGCTCTGCCCATATGATTCAGCTTCTGCATGTGGCCTAGTCCCTTGGCTGGTGTCCTCTATCATTTCAGCCATTTTACTCCATAAGGAGCTTAATTGCTTCTTACAATATCCTGAATGAAAGGTGGCTAACATGCCCATCAGCCTGCACCAAGGTCTCTGATTGCCTACAGATCAAAGAGGTGCATGTTGGTTGCTACCATCACCCTCCACCATGACAATAACATGATAAATTATTCTGGGAGTTGCAGTTTTCAGAATCCTGGCACAGGAATGCCCATCAGTGAGTTGAATACAGAATGGCACTGAGTGAGAAATCCCACTCCAGGCCTTGGTGAATGAACATTTTCAGAAAGGCTGAGTGCCATTTCCAGAAATGCTTATTCAGCATAATACTATGACTTAGAATAGACTCAGCACCACACTGAGGTTCCTACTGTTGAGAGTATGAATAGGTTTTGGACTAGCCTACCTGATCTGATGTCTGGGCAGAGGTTGAAATCTCTTGAGATAATGAAAGAGCTGACCTTCACCACCATGTTGGACAACAACTTTACCAACTCCTCTAGGAAGCCTTCGGTTTCAGAGGGATTATACAGTAGAAAGGTGCCCAGGTTTGTTCTGTTTCTTCACTGTCTGATTATGTGAACACACAAAGGATCTGAATGAGCCCATGATACAAGCCTCCATCGCCCGGTTGCTAAATTTCCAACAAGCACCATTGTGCTTTTTTTCCCCCCTGCTGCTCCTCATGCTTAGAAAGTGCTTCCATAAACATCAGCAAAGCTACCTCATTGATCTCCTTCAAATCCCTTCTCAAAACTCTCCTTTGCCACGATGCCTGCAAAACACGTGACAATAGGTAGGCAGTGGTCTCGGCAGTCTGTCACGCTGACTTCTTTTACTCCCCCATCAGTCAGTGTTCATCTCTTGTCTCTTGTCTTTTAATTAGATTGTAAACTTCTTGGTTCAGGGATTGTCTTTTTGTTCTATGTACAGCACTTAGCACAATGGGGTCCTTGTCCATGACCAGGGCTCCTCAGTGCTATGGTAATATAAGGAACAGATCATATTAATGAGTGAAATCAGCTCTTTCCATATTTCAGCCCCCGAAGGAATAAAATGACTACTCTGCCCCCAGGTCTGTCTGTGCTGGATCTGGACCTGTGGTGAATAGAGCATTGTGGGGGGAGATGCCATGAGCTAAACATAATACGCTTATCAGAAAATTAGCACACACACATCTATGAAACAACTGCTGCATTGGACACCTCACACCAAAACATGGGGGACGACAGTCTCTTATTGCTTAAAAGGTAAGCGGCACTCTTATTTTTCTTTCCAACACTTGATGTATATGAAATATAATACAAAGAAAAAGCAAAATAATTCTAAGAAATAAAATCCAGGAAGAAGAGAAAGGAGAGTCACATTTTTGCTACTGCACCTGGTGGTTCAATAGCCCTCTCATCCCTTTTGTTTTATTTTCAATCACTGAAGCTGGATGTGAAACTTTTGAAGTTCAGAGATTCAGGAAAGAATGCCCGACAGCAAAGAAAAAAATTTCCTGCAAAAAAAACTGATGATGAATCAACACCAAAAATAATCTGCATCTAACTAACACCTTCCCTGCAGGCATCTCTGAAAACAAGAAATATTCAGAGTCAGAAAACAACAAACAACAGAAGAGAGATAGGAGGAAACCTAAATTCCAGAGCTAACCACCCCCCTGTTTGGGGAAAATTCATATCTAAATGCAGCTCTCAGTTTAGCATCTCAGGCCAATGTCTAAGAGTGGTTGAACAGCAAAAAGAAACACTGGTTTAATAGTTGTTGTTTAATCAGTTTAATTGTTGTTTGTTAAAAAGAAATGAAAGCTTGCAAGATGTAGGCTGCAGCCAGATAGTTCAAGCTAGCCAGAAAGGCTAGCAGTAGTTTAATTTGACATCAAATCCAAAAACTAAACTTTGTAATAAAATAAACTACAACTGGATTACCTGCTGCTACAACCATAATTTGATTTGGATTTTTAGGAGGGCAATGCCTTCTCTATAATATTATGTGATAGCCTTTGAGTTACAAACTTAACTGCTGCAGCCAGGACTACAGAGTTTAATTTGCTAATCAATCCTTGACTTGTTTGGGTTTTTTTTTTCAAATACATTGGTATATAATCTGTATGCACACAGACTTGGTTGATTTTAAATATATATTTATTTGAAAAATGTCTAGGACACATCAAACCACCCTGCTAAGATTAAGCCAAAGTGCCAGCCCAGAACTGAAGACCTTGGGCCAGGCAAGCATAAAGTATATGGCACTTGAGAAACTTGGACATAAACACACTTTCCAGTATTCATGGAAAGCAAAACATGGGTTTCACATCAGAAAGATCAAATGTCTTATGTAATTTGCCAGAAAAAAAAAGAGCAGCTCTTTTATGGTCAGGTGTAAGACCTTTAGAAATGCTTCTCTACATGTACTTGACAGATCTGGAGTTCAGGTGATTCATGGAAGCAGAAAATGTGTTACATTGTCCACAGAAAGCTTTTATTACCTGATTTTTTTTCTCTGTAATGCAAGATTAGAAGGTCCAAACATTTACCACTTTAACACCACTCGTTCAGCTGATAATCATGATTTCCTTTTAAGAGGTTTTGAAATTTCCAAAAGTGAAATCAGGTTTAGTGACTGTGGGGCTGGTGCCCAAGGTGTAGGGAGAGCAAGGGCTCCAACTTAGCTGTGTCAACTGGAGGCAGTGAGCTGATCACTTTGCAACCAAAGTGAAAGTATTTGTGGCCCTCCGATGCAAGGGATGAAGGTCCTGTGTAGACCCTAGAGAGAGGGCTTCCTTTGAGAAGGAGGACTCTGTGGAGCCCCTGCACCCAGGATAAAGGCTTAATATTTGTGGTGGTGGTGTTTGTACTTCCATTTACCCCATAAAGAGAAGAGAATTTGGCCAAAAGGCTAAATTACCCAGGAACAAGGGGAAACCGAGGCACTATGCCATCTTGATATCAGAGAGGTAGAGGTAGTATCACAGAAACATAGTATTCTCTTTGACATACTAGACTTGGAAAATGGGAGACAGCTGGTGGTACCACACAGGGAATACTGATATATTTAAGAGCTATGGGGATCAAGTGAGGAGAACTCAAATGAAAACTGGTTGGCCTGAATTTAGTTGGTACAGCACTAAATATGGGCTCTTTGTGCAGGGCAAACTTTAGACAAAATACATCTTATGTTGTAGTTCAGCTCCATATCAGCCACTGAGCTTACTAGTCTGTATCATTACAAGTCTGAATTTGCTTTGGAAGATCTTGTAAGACTTTACTATTTAACCCCTGAAAGGAGATGACAACCTCAAACTCGGCTTATTCCTTTGAGTTTACTGTTTTGGAGGTGTCTGTCACCTATGGTGAGTTGCTAGTCAGGCCAGAGCAATGATCCATAATTGTCACTCATCTGCCATTCACTTGGAACAACTGGCAAAAACTGAGCTGGGGCTGATGTAATTTGAGTCTAGGGCATTCTTAGGAAGATCAAAACAAACAAGTGTGTGGGTGGGCAAAGAAATGTTCTCAGACAATCCCAGCAGCATCAGAACCAAATCTGAAGTCCTAGCTATCCATGGACAAGTGATCAGATTTCCCCTCCACCCCCATGGCTTTGTGGGAGAAAGGTGCATCTTATACTAGTTATGTCCTTCCTTTGTTCTAAAGAAGTTCTTTCCCATAAATATAATCACCTCCCTGAGTCCACCTAATATTCTTGTACTCAGTCATGAAATACTGGAAATGTTTCCCAGCAGAAAAAATAGTCCAGTCACCACTGTATTTTAAGAAGAGGAAGACTGGATATAAAATAAGGACCTAGCTAATGTTCTTCTCATGTGTGTATATATATATGTGTGTGTGTGTGTGTGTGTGTGTTTTTCCTTTTTTCCCTTGCAAGTGTAACCCTTCTGCCCATCTAAGTTGGCAGCAACAAGGGCCGGGTTCTGAATCTAGGGGTTCCATTTCAATAACGCAATGCAAAACCGGCTCGAGCCCCCACCCAGTGACCTTGGACAATTACATACCACCCCCTGGGTGCCTCTAAGAGGCAATACTTCCCCTCTCGCAAGCATGGAGTCTGAGTGTAGCAGAAAATGTTGAATAACATGAGGTAAACGACATCAGCATTAAATTGGAAAAACACCACAAACAGGATTCATAACACAAACCATGAGCAAAAGACCCACCCCAGCAAATTGGGCTGTGTCCTTTCCCTTTGGTTCTTGAATCCAGCAACCCAAAAATCACCCAGAGTCCCCAAAGTCCAACACCCCCAAAGTCTCTTGGGTCCAGCAACCACCCAAAGTCCCAAAAGTCCAACAACCCCCAAAGTCTCTGTCCCTGGTCAGTGCAGCCCCAGAGTAAAAGGGGGGCATGCAGGGTGTTAAGAGGCACCTTACGTGATCCGAGGCCGGCCGGCCGTCTCTCCGTGGGGTTCTGCCGCAGCCTTCACCACAAGCCAGTCCACTTCCTGCCATCCCACGAACTGCTCTGCTCTACGAGCTGCTCCGCTCCGCTCACCGACCTGTGAGCCACTCCAGCCATCCCCACAAACAGCTCCGCTCGCCGTTCCTTGGGCCGCTCCAACCACCCCCGCAAGGCTCCGCGCCGCTCGCTGCTCCTCCAGTCGTCCCCGCAAATTGCTCCGCCAGCTGCTTAGCAATATAGCTTCAGGCTCCCCCACTAGTTAACACAGCACTCAGTGATCTCAGCTTTTAATAACTTTAGCTCATTTGTGATTTCAGCTCATAGTAGGGGAGCCCCAGTGCTGGTGCACCATTGGCCCAAAGTGAATTCAGCTCAGCAGCCTGTAACTAGACTCCTAATGGAATCAAAGTTAGCTCTGACATTCAACAGTGGAGAGAGGAGGTGGTGCAATTGGCATTTCAAGCCCTCAAAGGGGACCCATCCTCTCTCAATTCACTGGGTTTTGTAACCCATGCCCCCTTGTCAAGCAAGTGCTACTTAGGTAATGGTGAATCCTTCTGTCATACAACAGTTCCACTGGCCTTGATTCACAGAATCAGGGTAACAAAACTTTATTCTTCCTGCCCCAATAACAGAGAAACTGGGGATCCCACACCAGCCAAAGTAACCACTTTCAGTTGCTGTTGTTTCATGCCAGGCGGGTGGGTGTGCCTATGCAAACAAGATCAGCCCCTGGAGTTCTTTTCCGCACTCGCCATAGTTCACCACCAGATGTCAGGGTAGAGCTCATCCTGACTCTGCTTACACAAATTTTCAGGAATTCCTTAATTCAGTGGACAATATTTTTATTGACACAAATTACATCAGGTTCACCTTTCTCCATTTGCAAAAACAACAAGGAATCCTTGTGGCACCTTAGAGACTAACACACTTATTTGGGCATAAGCTTTCATGCGCTAGAACCCACTTCATCAGATGCATGGAGTGGAAAATACAGAAGCAGGTATAAATACATGAAAGGATGGGAGTTGCCTTACCAAGTGTAAGGTCAGTCTAATGAGACAATTCAATTAACAGCAGGATACCAAGGGAGGAAAAATAACTTTTGAAGTGGTAATGAGAGTGGCCCATTTCAGACAGTTGACAAGAAGGTGTGAGTAACGGTAGGGGGAAATTAGTATTGGGGAAATTAGGTTTAGGTTTTGTAATGTCCCAACCACTCCCTGTCTTTATTCAGTCCTAATCTGATGGTTTGCAAATGAATTCCAGTACTCCATTTTAACAGACATTGACCCAGGTCCTCCAATCTGGCTGAGCTGTGTTCAGAATCCAGAGTGGGAGGAAGGTGGCTTTGAGCCATCTTTTGATTCTGAAGCTGGGTAAAGAGTTGGACCCCCTTTGGCCCAAAATGTTCTGAAAATCCTCTAGGGACTGTTCAAACTTTCCAAATAAAACCCAAAGCCCCCTTTGGGCTGCAAAGCAGTGTGTGAAATTGCAAAGCAAAATATTTCTAGTTAAAGGGAAGCAGAAATAAAATAGGCTCTTACAGCTTTCACTGAGGAGTCAGGATATAGTGATTCCATTAAGCCATTACTGCAGATCTGTATGTTTCATGTATCAAGGCCATGCTCCAGAGTGCTCTGTAAGCCTATCAAAAGATATTCTAAGAAAAGTCATGTATTCCCTGATTCTTAATTGGTGAGCGTGAACAGTGCTCTTCCAGAAAAGATTTTAAAACAAAACATTTTATCTCCTCAAGGCATCTCACTGCACCTAAGAGCCATTGACAGTCTGGTTTTGTTCTTTTTTTGGAAATACAATTTAACATCATCTTCAGGCAACGTACTTGAAAAGATTTCCTCTCCTAATAAAAAGCACCTGTGCCGCCTTTCCCTAACTTAACTGGCTCTATCCAGCTGAGCCTGCCCCTAATGTGCAGTAATCCAACAGCTACAATTGGTCTTCGCTTGAGTTTATTTCCATTTTAATTTGTTTCTGGTTACCTCATATCTTGAGCAGCCCACACATAAAGAGCATTTGCTTTAATTCTGCCAGAGCTCAGGGGGCACAATCCTATCAGGAGCAGAGCATTTTCATTTCCCATGTTAAGTCAGCTGAGCACCCCCAAGAATTGTAACATGTTGGAGACCATGTCTTCTGCATGTTCAGTACAGCACTGAGCACTCTGTCTGCATGCAGTGAATAACAATCATTTTAATCTTGCGTCAGGAACACGATTGATGTTATTTTTAGCTCACTCGTTGAGATGCAAAGTGCATATCTGTAAAACTAAATTAAGCCCGAACTTTCAGACATTTGGCCTCTGAATTGTAGCCCCAGAACCAATGTGCATCTAGCTGCATGTGCAAACACACATTTACGAATTCAAAATGGCACTCAAGTTGAGGGTGAAAAGAGTACACGTGCATTTTTTTGCAGGTACAGGTTAGCTTCCAGTCTCTAAAAACTTCCCCCCTTATGATTGCTGTTGGCTTTTTAATTGAGAATGTGAATCATTTACTGTAACTACAATAATTTGTATTTCACCTAAGCTGGGCATTATAAAATAGCAAGAAAAAGGAAGTCTGTCCAGTTAGGAAATGTGTTCATTGGAACACGCACACCTCTTCTCAACCTTCCAAAATGGATTGTATTGTCTTATTTTCACATCATTCTATCTATTTGGAATATACCCACAGGAGCAGGGTTTGCTTAAAAGCTGCTGTTTAGCAGTGTTTCCACTGAGAAGCTGTTGCAGACATGAAACATGCAAATACCATTTTCAGAAACTCAGGCAGCCTTTCGTCACAGCAAGACTGCAACAGGGACCATATTATGCACTTGTCCCTCAAAGGGAGAGTCTAGTGCCTTTTAGTGTACAGATAAGCTGAGGGATGTCTTATATCCCATAACACACCAAATCCATTCATTTCTTTTATCATTTTGTTTACTTTCTTCTCTGTGTTTTTTCCCCCTAACTTCAGCTCAACAATTTATCCTTAGCCAGCTTTATAGTCTCACTTATATCAGTAGTCACTAATACAGTATCTCTCCCAGCACGGCAACAAGTTTTCTGCTTTCCAAAGTTGTTTTCTTGTTCCTTTCCTGCTCTTACAGATTCACCTTTTGTTTATTCTTGCAGCTTGTGTTCTCTCTTTCCTTTTACTTTCCAAAGTTGTTTTCATTCTTTTATCTCTACCCCATTCCCCCCCTCTTCTCAACTTGTCATGTTTGGACTTCTTCCAGAAAGTTTCAGTTCTCCCTTCCTCTAAATCTCTGTCCAGACACTAAAATGCTGGCTTGCTTCCCATCCTCGTATTCAAGCTCTATTTTCTACAGCTCTGATTTGACTGATTTCAACATCTTGTATTTCTATACTTCATCTTATGGTCTGTCTCTCCATTCTTCTGTCTTTAGGAATACTTCATCTAACTCCTCTATTCTCTGCTCCTCGTCTTTCATTTGTTACTGTACACCTCTCATTCTTTCCTTACCCTTGCATGCACTTCTCATTTACGTTTGCAATCTGTGTTTTTCCCCTTAGTTTTCCCTGGAAAATATTGATCTGATGGAATCAAAATGTTCTGTGGGAAAGTGTCAGTGTCATCAAAACTTTCAATGGGAGGCACTCAGTTGGGTGACTGCCTGGTGCGGGGGCTGGCTCACTGGCACAGGTAGGTTGGCTGTTTTTAAATTTTGTTTCTCTGTTATTTATTTTTGTATATTATACCATTTACATAGGGAAATTACCAACCACCAGTTAGAATATCAATTACCAATGAGTATACCAAGTACCAATCACCAATCACCCACTGTATATTGCAATTTAGAAACAGTTATTAAACCCTAATTAAAAAAAAATAAAAATAGAACAAAGTAAAAATATTATAATTTATCATATAAAAGTTGAAACATTTTGACTATTATATTATGACTTGATGTAAGATGTAATTACATCAAGTCACAATATAACATCTAAACAAATCAATGTTATTTTGATTTTTTTCAAAACAAAATTTCAGTCTTTCATTCCACAGGAAAAAAAAAATTCTTCCAATTCAGAATGAAAAAAGTTTGGAATTTCTTGTGAAATAGGAAATCTGAGTTCTGACCAGCTCTATTCAAAGCTAAGTTGGGTGGACTGGGGGTTTCCAGGTTGCAAATGCAGAACTTAGGATACTGCTGTTACAGGCTGGTGGCGCTGGAGGCAAAGAGACAGGAATAACCCTCGGAGAAAGCAGATGGACAGTGCTTCTTGTGCACAGAACTTGCTGGAGTGACACATATGGGATTTCTGAGCAAGGAAACTGCTTGCTGTTTCTACTGTGTTCAGGGAAACAGAACTTTCTGTTCATTCTGTAAATGAGATTACACCAAAGAATGATGGGCGATCACTCATTACCGAGTATAATCATCTTCCATGGGAGTTATGGGTCTTCAAATGGCTAATAAGGCCAATCCTTGAACCAAAAGTTCTATTACAATGAGGGCAGCTGTTTTCAGGCTCAGCAGGAGGCTGTTGACCATGACTGGGAGCCAGTCTTTTCTTGCTCCTGCGCCTCTTGTCCTCTTCAGCTTGTTGGCAAGCAAGTTCAAAATGCAAGGGACCATCACGTAGGGACACTCCATTAAGTGTCAATGTCAATATTACACTTTTTTAGGTTGTCCTTTGGCAAGTCCTTATAACGCTTCCGTTGTCCACCCACGTTACAGTGCCCTTCTTTCAGCTGAGGGAACAGGACCTATTTTGGGAGGCGATGGTCTGGCATCCAGACAATGTGACTAGTCCAGCGGAATTGCTGACGGATGATTGATGCCTCGATACTGGTGGTCTTTGGCTCTTCCAGAACACTAATATTGGTGCGCCTGTTTTCCCATTTGATCTTCAGAATCTTACGACGGCAGCGTTGATGGTGCCTCTCAAGGACTTTCAAGTGGTGTCTATAGGTTCTCCAAGTTTCGGACCCATACAACAGTGTTGGGAAAATAACAGCTTGATAAACAAGAAGCTTGGTGTCTGTTCGAATGTTGTGATCTTCAAAAACCCTGTGCCGTAAATGAGAAAAAGCTACACTGGCACAGCTCAGGCGATGTTGAATTTCTGCATCAATATCTGCCTTGGATGAAAGATGACTTCCAAGGTAGAGGAAATGATTGACATTCTACAGTGCCACTCCATTGATTTTGATAGATGGGGCATGTAATACCTTATTTGGAGAGGGCTGATAGAGTGAAACAAAGACATGCGTAAGCATCGGCAAACACATTCAAGATAGTTTGAAGATCTTTCTCAGAGTAGGCAAAGATTGCGTTGTTATCAGCATACTGAAGTTCCACAATAGATGTTGTGGAGATCTTACTCTTGGTTTGTAAATGATTTCAATGCCAGCTGGAAACTTCCCAGCAATTAGGTAAAGAATGACGGCAATAAAAACCGCAAACATGGTTGGAGCAATGATACAGCCCTGTTTGACTCCTGTTTGTACTTTGAAAGGTTCACTCTGGGAGCCAGTGCTGCTCAGAACAGTCGCTTTCATGTTATCATGAAGCAATTTTAGGACATTGCTGTATTTATCAGGACATCCAATTTTAGAAAGTACAGTCTTGAAGAGGATGACAATCAGGGCATCCCTCATTTCACTGGTATCTCCTCCTTTATCCAGATTTTAAGTATAAGCAGGTAAAGCTGCCAAATTAGCTCTGGTCCACCGTCTTTAAAGATTTCAGTGGGGATCCCATCTAGACCTGCTGCCTTGTTGTTCTTCATCTCCTTGGTGGCATTGTGTACCTCATACAAATTGGGAGGGTCTCCGAGCTCATCCCAAAATGGTAGTTGAGCGATTTGCTCAAGGACTTCATCTGCAACCATAGAATTACGGTTAAGGAGATCTTCAAAATGTTCTTTCCAGAAAGAATTGATGGCTTTGTTGTCCTTCAGAAGTGTGGTTCTGTCCTTAGAGCAAAGAGCATTCATACCCTGGCAAATTGGTCCATAAACAGCCTTGGTGGCACTAAAGAAACCACATGTATTGTGAATATCCGCGAGACGTTGGGGTTCTTGTGCTTTCTCAATCCACCATTTGTTCTTGAGTTCTCCGGTTTTATGTTGGACTTCTACCCTCACCTTGGCATGGGCTTCTCTCTTTATATTTGTCGTTCTGCCAAGCATGAAATGCCATTCTCTTCTCATTGATGAGTTGCTCAATTTCAACATCATTCTCGTCAAACCAGTCCTGATTTTTTCTGGTTTGATAGCCTATGGTTTCCTCATGGGCATTGATGATTACTGCTTTCAACTGGCTCCAGTGTTCCTCAATTTCTTCCGGAAATTCTGATGGGAGCTTTTCTTCTAAGACTGCTTGGAAGTGGCCACGCTTAATAGGGTCATTCAAATCTTGAACCTTCAACTTGCGCCTGACTGCTTCTTTTGCAGCCTCCATTTGGGAGCAACCTTAATTTTCATTATGGATCAAATAAGGCGATGATCAGTCCACCAGTCATCAGCACTTGTCATTGCTCTTTTGATAAGTACGTCACTACGGTCTCGGGCGCGAACTTAGTTGAGGAGATGCCAGTGCTTTGACCGTGGGTGTCTCCAAGATGTTTTGAACTTTTCCTTTTGTCGGAAAAGAGTGTTCGTAATAATAAATTCATGTTCAGCACACTTGGTCAGCAGCAGAATTCCATTTGAATTGCTTTTGCCAACTCCTTCTTTCACGATTGTTCCTTTCCACAGGTCTGAGTCTTGTCCAATACATGCATTGAAATCCCACAGAAGGATGATCTTGTCTTCTGTAGGTGTCATAACTATAAAGGGAAGGGTGACAGCTCTCCTGTGTACAGTGCTATGGAATCCCTCCTAGCCAGAGACTCCAAATCCTTTTACCTGTAAAGGGTTAAGAAGCTCGGGTAACCTGGCTGACACCTGACCCCAGGGACCAATAAGGGGA
Source organism: Emys orbicularis (assembly GCF_028017835.1). Lineage (NCBI taxonomy): Eukaryota > Metazoa > Chordata > Testudines > Emydidae > Emys > Emys orbicularis. The sequence goes on from NC_088684.1 coordinate 198,067,399, forward strand.
CAGGATACTTTCAAATCTTGGGGGGGGAAAGGCTTTTGTGTGTGTCCTTTGTTTGAGGGGTTCGTTCGCTCTTGGGACTGAGAGGGACCAGACATCAATCCAGGTTCTCCCCATCTTTCTAAACAAGTCTCTCTTATTTCAAAATTGTAAGTAAAAGCCAGGCAAGGCGTCTTAGATTTACTTTGTTTTCTCAACTTGTAAATGTACCTTTTACCAGAGTGCTTATCTTATTTGCTATACTTTGAACCTAAGACAGAGGGAATTCCTCTGAGCTCTTTAAGTTTGATTACCCTGTAAAGTTATTTTCCATACTGATTTTGCAGAGATGATTTTTACCTTTTGCTTTAATTAAAAGCCTTCTTTTTAAGAACCTGATTGATTTCTCCTTGTTTTAAGATCCAAAGGGGGTTTGGATCTGTATTCACCAGGAGTTGGTGAAAAGAAGGAGGGGGGAAGGGTCAATTTCTCCTTGTTTAAGATCCAAGGAGTTTGGATCTGTATTCACCAGGGAATTGGTGAAAGGTTTCTCAAGGCTTCCCAGGGAGGGAATTCTTAAGATGGTGGCAGCGGACCAAAGCTAAGCTGGTAGATAAGCTTAGAAGTTTTCATGCAGGCCCCCTACATTTGTACCCTAAAGTTCAAAGTGGGGATACAGCCTTGACATGGTGGCAGCGGTGGGATCGTTTTAAACCCAAAAGCCAGTAAGAGATTTTTTTTTCCTTCTAGCTGCTTGGAGAGCAGAGCTGAAGGTAGATGCATATCTTATCTCTCCTTGCCTGAAGGCAGAGGTGTTAAGTTTTTTTTAACAAGGTCCTTTGTTAAGAGAACGGTTCAATCAGTGAGCAAACTTTGATCTAGTAAAGGTAATTTACAAGCTGAATTGTTTTTTTTTTCTTTTTACATCCTCGGGAGTAGCTTGTTAGAAAGTCTCTGTTAACTCAGCAGCACTCAGCAGGAGCCTGAGCTAAGTACATCCCAGTTTCAGTCAACTGCAGAGGGGTGTGACCCAGCACAAGAAAACCAGGAAAATGACTACCAAAGAAGAAAAAGCTAAAGAGGAGGCCCACAAGAGAGCTATGGAGCTGAAAGAAAAAGAGATAGAGCTGAGAGACAGAGAAGAAAAAGCCAAAGAGGGGGCCCACAAGAGAGAGATGGAGCTGAGAGACAGAGAAGAGAAAGCCCAAGAGAAGGCCCATAAAAAAGAGATGGAGCTGAGAGAAAGAGAAGAAAAAGCCAAACAGGAGGCCCATAAAAGAGAGATGGAGCTGAAAGAAAAAGAGATGGAACTGGAAGCAGCAAGGACTAGGCAGGGTGCATCAGACCATCCTAACAACTCCTCTCCAGGTACCACTTCCCATCCCAGGAAATTCCCCACCTACAAGGCAGGCGATGATACTGAGGCCTTCTTAGAAAATTTTGAAAGGGCCTGCCTTGGATACAACATCCCTTCAACCCAGTACATGGTAGAGCTGAGGCCGCAGCTCAGTGGACCCTTAGCAGAGGTGGCGGCTGAAATGCCTAAGGAACACATGAACAGTTATGAACTTTTTAAAAACAAGGCCAGAATCAGAATGCGGCTAACACCTGAGCATGCCCGTCGGAGGTTCAGAGCCCTAAGGTGAAAACCTGATGTGTCATTTACCCGACATGCCTACCACATTGGGAAAAATTGGGATGCCTGGATATCAGGAGCAAATGTTAAATCTACGGAAGAGTTGCCCTTCCTATTGCAAATGGAGCAGTTTTTAGAGGGTGTTCCTGAGGAAATAGAAAGGTACATCCTAGATGGGAAGCCCAAAACTGTAACCGAGGCGGGGGAGATTGGAGCCAAATGGGTGGAGGTGACAAAAAAGAAAAAAGCTAGTAGCAGTTGGAGCGAATATCAGAAGGGGCAAGCCGAAACAAAACCTTATCACCGGGGACAACCCAAGGCCCCACCCACATCCCAAGGGAAACCCCAAACGCCTTCTCACCCCACCACACCAGTCTCCATCAACCAACATCGCCCCGGTGATACCTTGGCAGGGCAATGTTTTAAATGTAATGAACTGGGGCATATAAAGGCTCACTGCCCCAAGAACCCCAACCGATTACAGTTCATTACACCCCAATCACACCAAAGAACCCCAGACCCAGATGCCTCTCTCATACCCTCGGAGTGAAGGGAAACCTTGAGAGTGGGCGGAAAAAAGGTTATCGCTTGGAGAGACACTGGGGCACAAGTGTCAACTATTCACCAATCCCTAGTGGACCCCAAACTCATCAACCCGTAGGCTACAGTGACAATTCAACCCTTCGTGTCACAGTCTGTAACCTTGCCTACAGCCAAGTTGCATGTCCAGTACAAGGGCTGGTCAGGAATGTGGACTTTTGCAGTCTATGACAATTATCCCATTCCCATGCTACTGGGGGAAGACTTGGCCAACCATGTAAAGCTAGCCAAGAGGGTGGGAATAGTCACCCGCAGCCAGGCTAAGCAAGCTTCCACCCCCATCCCTGTTCCTGAGCCGTCCACCAGGACCCCGTCTGTGTTACCAGAGACCCAAACAAAGGTGGTGGACCCGGATCCCCTGCCAACGACTGCAACAGCCGTAGTGGATCCAATCCCCGAGACCCAGCCAAAGCCAGTCCCAGAACCGGAACTGGCAAAGCAACCAGCACCAAAACCATTGTCAGCACTGAGTCCAGCGCTTGCAAACCCGTCTACAACTCCAATGCCAGAGGACACCAGCGAGCCTGAACTGGCGGAAGCAGCAGATAACCCTACCCAAGAGGCTCAGCCAGAGCCTGAGATACCACATAGTGCACCAGCGGGCAGCGGTTCACAGTCAATGGAAAAAACCCCAGCCCCTACATCGCTTCCAGAGGGACCAAGCCCCAGTCCACAGTCCAAGGAGGAACTGATGTCTCCAGCATCAAGGGAACAGTTCCAGGCCGAGCAGGAAGCAGATGACAGCCTTCAAAAAGCTTGGGCGGCAGCGCGGAGCACCCCACCGCCTCTCAGCTCTTCTAACCGATCCCGGTTTGTTGTAGAAAAAGGACTTTTATACAAGGAGACTCTTTCTGGTGGGCACCAGGAAGACTGGCATCCTCAAAGACAGCTGGTAGTTCCCACTAAGTATCGGGTAAAACTCTTGAGCTTAGCCCATGATCATCCCAGTGGCCATTCTGGGGTGAACAAAACCAAAGACTGTTTGGGGAAGTCCTTCCACTGGGAGGGAATGGGCAAGGACGTTGCTAATTATGTCCGGTCTTGTGAGGTGTGCCAACGAGTGGGAAAGCCCCAAGACCAGGTTAAAGCCCCTCTCCAGCCACTACCCATAATTGAGGTCCCATTTCAGCGAGTAGCTGTGGATATTCTGGGTCCTTTCCCAAAGAAGACACCCAGAGGAAAGCAGTACGTACTGACTTTCATGGATTTTGCTACCCGATGGCCGGAAGCTGTACCCTTAAGCAACACCAAGGCTAAAAGTGTGTGCCAGGCATTAGCAGACATTTTTGCCAGGGTAGGTTGGCCCTCCGACATCCTTACAGATTCGGGAACTAATTTCCTGGCAGGGAACATGAAAAACCTGTGGGAAGCTCATGGGGTGAATCACTTGGTTGCCACCCCTCATCACCATCAAACCAATGGTCTGGTGGAGAGGTTTAATGGAACTTTGGGGGCCATGATACGTAAATTCGTAAATGAACACTCCAATGATTGGGACCTAGTGTTGCAGCAGTTGCTTTTTGCCTACAGGGCTGTACCACATCCCAGTTTAGGGTTTTCACCATTTGAACTTGTGTATGGCCGCGAGGTTAAGGGACCATTACAGTTGGTGAAGCAGCAATGGGAGGGGTTTACGCCTTCTCCAGGAACTAACATTCTAGACTTTGTAAGCAACCTACAAAACACCCTCCGACACTCTTTAGCCCTTGCTAAAGAAAACCTAAAGGATGCTCAGGAAGAGCAAAAGGCCTGGTATGATAAACATTCCAGAGAACGGTCCTTCAAAGTAGGAGACCAAGTCATGGTCTTAAAGGCGCTCCAGGCCCATAAAATGGAAGCGTCGTGGGAAGGACCATTCACGGTCCAGGAGCGCCTAGGAGCTGTTAACTATCTCATAGCCTCCCCCACCTCCAACATAAATTCTAAGGTATACCATGTTAATTCTCTTAAGCCCTTTTATTCTAGAGAATTAAACGTTTGCCAGTTTACAGCCCAGGAAACTGATGACGCGGAGTGGCCTGCAGGTGTCTACTATGAAGGAAAAAGGAATGGTGGCGTGGAAGAGGTGAACCTCTCCACGACCCTGGGACGTCTGCAGCGACAGCAGATAAAGGAGCTGTGCACAAGCTTTGCACCGATTTTCTCAGCCACTCCAGGACGGACCGAACGGGCATACCACTCCATTGACACAGGTAATGCTCACCCAATTAGAACCCCACCCTACCGGGAGTCACCTCATGCCCAAACTGCTATACAAAGGGAGATCCAGGACATGCTACAGATGGGTATAATCCGCCCCTCTACCAGTGCATGGGCATCTCCAGTGGTTCTAGTTCCCAAACCAGATGGGGAAATACGCTTTTGCGTGGACTACCGTAAGCTAAATGCTGTAACTCGTCCTGACAACTATCCAATGCCACGCACAGATGAGCTATTGGAAAAATTGGGACATGCCCAATTCATCTCTACTTTAGACTTAACCAAAGGGTACTGGCAAGTACCACTAGATGAACCCGCTAAGGAAAGGTCAGCCTTCGTCACCCAGGCAGGGGTGTATGAATTCAATGTACTTCCTTTCAGGTTGCGAAATGCACCCGCCACCTTCCAAAGACTTGTAGATGGTCTCCTAGCAGGATTGGGAGAATCTGCAGTTGCCTACCTCGATGATGTGGCCATTTTTTCTGATTCATGGACAGAACACCTGGAGCACCTAAAAAAAGTCTTCGAGCGCATCCGACAGGCAGGACTAACTGTTAAGGCTAAAAAGTGTCAAATAGGCCAAAACAGAGTGACGTACCTGGGGCACCAGGTGGGTCAAGGAACTATAAATCCCCTACAGGCCAAAGTGGATGCTATCCAAAAGTGGCCGGTTCCAAAGTCAAAGAAACAGGTCCAATCCTTCTTAGGCTTGGCTGGATATTATAGGCAATTTGTACCACACTACAGCCAAATCGCCGCCCCGCTGACAGACCTAACCAGAAAGAAACAGCCAAATGCTGTTCAGTGGACTAATAAGTGTCAAAAGGCCTTTAACCAGCTTAAGGCAACACTCATGTCTGACCCTGTGCTAAGGGCCCCAGACTTTGACAAACCATTCCTAGTAACCACAGATGCGTCCGAGCGAGGCGTGGGAGCAGTTTTAATGCAGGAAGGACCGGATCAAGAATTCCATCCTGTCGTGTTTCTCAGCAAGAAACTGTCTGAGAGGGAAAGCCACTGGTCAATCAGCGAAAAGGAATGCTACGCCATTGTGTACGCGCTGGAAAAGCTACGCTCATATGTTTGGGGACGGCGGTTCCAACTACAAACAGACCATGCTGCGCTACAGTGGCTTCATACCGCCAAGGAAAATAACAAAAAACTTCTTCGGTGGAGTTTAGCTCTCCAAGATTTTGATTTTGAAATACAACACATTTCGGGAGCTTCTAACAAAGTGGCTGATGCACTCTCCCGGGAAAGTTTCCCAGAGTTAACTGGTTAACAATTGTTCTTGAAATAAAACATATTGTTAGTTTTTATATAATCAGTAGTATGTCTAAAGGTACATGTGTTTTATTAACTCTGTTTTCTCCTAGAGCTCCAGGAAGAAATCACAGCCAGTGTGGAACCGGACGTCCAACACTATCTGTGATTTGGGGGGCGTGTCATAACTATAAAGGGAAGGGTGACATCTCTCCTGTGTACAGTGCTATGGAATCCCTCCTAGCCAGAGACTCCAAATCCTTTTACCTGTAAAGGGTTAAGAAGCTCGGGTAACCTGGCTGACACCTGACCCCAGGGACCAATAAGGGGACAGGATACTTTCAAATCTTGCGGGGGGAAAGGCTTTTGTGTGTGTCCTTTGTTTGAGGGGTTCGTTCGCTCTTGGGACTGAGAGGGACCAGACATCAATCCAGGTTCTCCCCATCTTTCTAAACAAGTCTCTCTTATTTCAAAATTGTAAGTAAAAGCCAGGCAAGGCGTCTTAGATTTACTTTGTTTTCTCAACTTGTAAATGTACCTTTTACCAGAGTGCTTATCTTGTTTGCTATACTTTGAACCTAAGACAGAGGGAATTCCTCTGAGCTCTTTAAGTTTGATTACCCTGTAAAGTTATTTTCCATACTGATTTTGCAGAGATGATTTTTACCTTTTGCTTTAATTAAAAGCCTTCTTTTTAAGAACCTGATTGATTTCTCCTTGTTTTAAGATCCAAAGGGGGTTTGGATCTGTATTCACCAGGAGTTGGTGAAAGGAAGGAGGGGGGAAGGGTCAATTTCTCCTTGTTTAAGATCCAAGGAGTTTGGATCTGTATTCACCAGGGAATTGGTGAAAGGTTTCTCAAGGCTTCCCAGGGAGGGAATTCTTAAGATGGTGGCAGCGGACCAAAGCTAAGCTGGTAGATAAGCTTAGAAGTTTTCATGCAGGCCCCTACATTTGTACCCTAAAGTTCAAAGTGGGGATACAGCCTTGACAGTAGGGGTCTCCAATAAAATGGTTTCCAACTGAGAACAAAAATCTTCCTTTACATTCTCATCGGCATCCAGTGTTGGTGCATAGGCGCTCACAATAGTTGTCTGTTGATTTTTGGTGAGCCCCAATCAGAGTGTTATAAACCGCTCATTGATGCTAACTGGTACCTCAGAGAGGCACCTTACAAGCTTATTCTTTATAGCAAAATCCACTCCATGCAATTAGGGTTCATCTATAGATTTTCCCTTCCATAAGTAGGTGTATCCTCCTTTTTCCTCCCTCACCTGTCCTTCATCAGCTCTTCTAGTTTTTGACAAAGCAGCAATATTGATGTTAAACCGACTCAGTTCACGAGCAATAATGGCTGTACGTCACTCTGGTTGGTCGCTGTTTGAGTTGTCCATCAGGGTACGTACGTTCCAAGTTCCAAAGTTGAAAAGTTTCTTGGATTTTTGACTGCTGAGGTGGTGATCCTGCTGGATGCGGCTATCCAGCCAGGAAAAAGAGAGGAAAGACTATTTTCAGGGTACCTTTTCTAACCTCCTCCCCATGTGGGGTGAGCAGAGTGGATCCTAAAAAGAACTGCTCAGTCGTGGGTGCAGCTGCTGAGATGCTCGACCCACCTCAATCCTCGAGCAAGACGACTGTACCACACACCCACTGCCTGTGTGTCGGTCTGTGAATAAGAACTTCCGGATTTCACTGTCTTGTTCCCATCACCACTCGCCAATGCCCCTGGACTTTTGACTTGTGCAAATGTTATTTCCCCCAAAACTGGAAGATGCCTGTGCAGGACTTCTTTTAAAGTGGGGAGACTGGTGCACAACAGTCACCCCACTGTCCTTGACAGATAGAGGACTTGAAACCAATGGCATGGACACATGACAATTGGAGATCCTCTATCTGCTGTAGCCTTAATCCACCTTCACAGCTGTTGTAACATTACACAACAGTTTCACCTCCATTGTGCAGTTATCCTCCGTCTGCTCTGCCATTAGGGACTTCTTGGATCACACTTTGTCTGGAACCTAGCCCTTGACCATTCTGCCATGGTTAGCCCTAAGGGAGTACATGACTCCAGGCAGCATCATTCTGGGATCATTGAGACACGCAAGCCTCGCCACCAAAGAAGATACCTGATTTATATCACTGACTTCTCTTAATAGACACAACGCTGTAAGGCCCCAAATATGGGCTGACTACTCAGGCCAAAGGGGTAGCAGTATGACTTTAGAGTGCAAATTTAAAGGGAGAGGCAAAGCCAGTTTGAAAGATGTATGGCTCTGTGCATGCTACACTTCAGCACTTTGCCTTTTTTAGACAGCAAAAAGTGAACTGCATCACTCTAGCCACTTAAGAATTCTAAACTATATAGTGTCCCTATAAATAAATAACTACAAGACTATGTGTTGAGGTGAGGCTTCAGTTCCTGATGAAGTTGCAAAGAGAGACAGATGATCTATTCTAATTTGCTATAAAATGAACCCTTTTTTTAAACCCAGACAGGTGAACTTTCATTTATTGCATCGAGTGCCATGTGATTTAGAGTAAAAGTTGTATGAAAACAATGTAATGTGGTTAACATCTTTTTCTGTATTCGTAACAAATCAGTACATCTTCATAAAAACACTCTCATGTAAGGAAAACAAACACAAATGTGTTAATATTGCAGCAAATTCACTCACGTTTTACTATATATTGGAGGGGGGAGGGTTACTGTAACTTTCCTTGCAGAATTCTCTATCCCAAATTTTGTTCTCAAATGATGAAAGGTAAGTACATTGCTATACACTTAACCAGCACAGCGCCAGATTCTGTAAAACGTGAATGCCCTCACCTCCCACTGACTTCAATGGAAATTGAGGATGTGAAGCACTTTCCAGGGGGAGCTTTGTGCTAGAAATGTTGGAATCTGAGTTTCCATTCTGCAGAAAATTCTCACACTTTGAAACCTTTTCATAACAAATTCATTTTAGGTCAATCAAAATTGTGACATTTTGTTCTGATTTTGACTTTTAAAAAATGTTGTTATGCATATGATGAAATTTGGAAACAAAAAGGTTTCAAAAAGAAAAATAGAAACATTATGACAAGGTCGAAATGCGATTTTTTTTTATCTTAGCAAAATGCTTCATTTCAATTTTTTAAAACCAAAATTTCACCAAATCAACATATGCCCAAGGAAAGTTTCGATTTTGACAAAATGGCATTTTCCAGCATAAAAATGTTCCATTGGAAAACTTTTGACTAGCTCTGCCTGGTACCTTTAAGGCTCTGGTTCATGATCTCTTTATACACATGGGGCTCAGTGTTCCTATTGACTTCCTTGGGAGCTAGGAGTGCTCAGTCCCTTGCAGGATCAGGTCTATAATCAATCTGGCCCCATTACATCGGGTTTTTGCTACTTCGGTTGATTGCAATGTTGCTAATTGCATCATTTAATTATTTGCCCATCCGACATAATTCCAAATGTTGCTCTTTTCATTGTCATCACTCTAGACAAGTGAGTTGTCTGTCCACCATCTTTTTAAATACCATTCTTAATGTGTATCTAATAGGAAAATCAAGTATGATGTACTCTTTTTAAAGAGCCTATGAAATGAAAATATTCACTGGAAAGTCAAGAACTTGCAAAACATTATGGTTAGAGGGGAATTTTGTCTGAGTAACGACTAAGGCAAAACTGATCAAGGACTTCAGAATTTGGTCTTTTAATATTAGCTATAATTTGGAATTCACAAGGTAGGTAGAAGCAGATAATCTTCACACTGAACTGTGGGTTGTCAAAAAAAGATACTTATGCTTGCTTTCATTTAAATCAGGGCAATTATTCCCGCCTTTCAAATCCCCATATATTCTATGCATTTACAATATTGTGCTACGCTGTAATACTGAAAGCAATTAGAAATAACTGAAGATGTTGTTGCTTCATTCTAAAAAGAATGGGTTGCCACCTACACATCTAATTAAAAATCTGAAAAGCCAATTTCAAAAGTACTGTGCTGTATTTCATCAGCTACCTTAACTGTACTGTTATGCAAATGCACTCTAGTCAGAAAAAATGCAATGATTTCACCTGCAAGCAATGAAAATCCATCTTAGTTTATTCTCTCCTTAGTACAGTATGTTGAAGAGCTGGTGTTTCCACCATCTGGTCTATCTCATGCCAAAGTTAATTAGATATGAATAAAGCTTCTTTACCTTTTCTATTTACAGGTGTCCAAGGAAGGCATTTATGACCACTGGGAGTTCTATTTGATGATAACTCATAAAAATACATTGCAGCCATTGTCACAACTAGTAACAGTTTCCAGTATTTGAATATAATATAAGTTACTGTTGACTTCCAGATGATGCATACAGATGATTGCTGCATGTTATTGTCTGGTGCTAAAAAGAGTGACATCTCTTTAAGTCTTCAGTCTTAGTACATTGGCTGAGTATCTCCAGATACTAGTAATCATTTACAAAGTTGATGAATGCCATGCTTATTTGTCCTCAGCTCTTCATATCTTTCCAGAATCCACTTCTAGATTTCAGTCTGTCAGATGACTAATATATTAATCAGTTAAGCCTATGGCCATAAGACGCTTTGGTATTACAAATGTAAGTTCACAAATTTGGAAATGTCCACACAACCACTTTTTTCCCATGCTACTATTTGGTTAGGGGCACAATTGGAAAAAAACACTGTTCATGTCTACACAGCAAATGTTTAGCCATTCGTTAATAACTAGCTAATTTTGACCATGCACAGTCCCTGCTAGTGGGCTAATCTAGCGCAAACTTTAGTAGCTGTAAGTAGTTAGGCACATGGCTATTTTTAGAATTGGTTGAAAATTTTCCGACAGACTAGTAAACCATCAGGAAATGCCGATTTGCTGAAATTGAAAAGTTTTGTGGGAACGTGCCAACTTTGTCAAAATTCCCAACAAAAAAGTATCAAAAGATTTCATTTCAATAAGGTTGCAGTGATTTGTTTCAAAATTATATTATAAAAGGCAAAAGTGAGGGCTTCAACCTTATTGAAACAAAACACTTAAATAAGGTCATTCCAGTAGTTCCAAAATGAATTTTTTTCAGAATTTTCATTTCACAGGATATTTTGCCTTTTCAGTCTAATTTGGGGCAAAAGTGGAATTTTGAAATGTTGGAAATTTTTGCAGAATGGAAATGCTGAGTTTTGACCAGCTCTAGTTACATTGTTGTACAGATGGTCGCCTCTAATGGGGGTCACTGTAGCTGTCAAACCAGGTTCTCCTACGTCCCATAACTCTCGGCAGTTAGCTATCCCAAGGTGTACTTTCCCACATGTTCAGGGTGTTACTCTGTATACCTGACCTGTGGCAACTCTGTACCATGCATCAGGACTTATCTGAATATGTCACTCATAAGCCATGACCAGGCTGAAAATGCTCCGCATTTGTTTTACCAGTCATAGCACTCACTCCTCTTTGGGACAATACCCCACACATCCCTGCCTTTTGAGTATGCAGGGTCCCCAGAAATCACAGTTGGCACAGAAAAACCATTAACATCCCTGTTGTGGCACAGGAAACGGTTGCTGAGGCACTTGGAGGTAGCTGCCCAGAATGCTGGATGGGGATGTGAAAGTATGGTTCTGACAACAAATGTCACCATGTGGACACAAGCTAATTTTTGTAACTTCTAACAGGTTACATAATCACAGTTATAGCTGTAGTATGAATGGGGCCTAACAATTGCTGCTTTTAGCACAAAACAGCTTCTGGCCTTTGTTAAAGACGTATTGACTGTTGTGATTATCTAGCATTTTATGTTTGAATGGAAAACATAACTTGCAGTACCGAAGAGCAACAATTTTTGACCCTTTGTACTGGGTTATTTGAGCAAGTTGCCATCATCTATGACACATAGCTTCCTCATTGATGTTCTTTTTCTTGTAATGCTGTTTAAGATTCTGGCATATTCCCTGGTCTATTCGTTGGATTAAATATGTGGCCTTAAGCAATGAAGAGAAAAAGGTGACACATTTCTCAAGGAAACTTTAAAATGTGCTGCGCACTTATCCAGAATCAGTAAAATTTCTTTTTCCTTAATTATGACACTTGTCATCAATCTTATGCAGCTAGTCAAGTGAAAATCTAAATTGTCATTCATGTATAGTATGATAGCCACAGCCTAGCAGCAGCAAATTTTTAAATTCAGCTAACTGAAGCCTACGGCATCTTAATTTCACTGATAGAAGCTTCCTTTTTGCCACTCCTATCATGTTGGCTAGCACAACAGGAAAAAAAAAATCTATCCTCTGGATTTGTTTCCTCTTCTGCTACTGCATCAGTTTTGAAAAGGAAAGAGTTAAAGAGTAGCCTGATATCACTGCAGTTGTCTTCAGGGACAACAGATTTGCACAAACATCCAGGGTTGACAATTTTGGTTGGAGATATTTCTGGAGGTTTCACATGACATAATCTTTAATTAATCTTTATTTCCTGGAGACTCCACTACAATTTGGCAATCATGCCTCAGTCCCTAGTTAGATGCTTAAAGGGAAGTGGCCTGACTTTCAGTGGTGCTGAGCACCTGTAGTTCTCGTTTGCATGAATGGGAGCTGGGGTTGCTCAGTATCTTTGAAAACTCAGACTATTTCTCTAAACAGAAGTTGGTTTTCTGTCTTTTTTTCGCCTTCCTTCCCTTTTGTGGCCAAGCAATCTTACCACTGCCATGCAAACAGCACTTACTGTGCTCTGTGGCTTGTTAGTGTTCTACCATAATTATCGAAAAGCCTCAATGATCTTGACTTTCCAGTCTTGCAAAATAATAGCTTTCTCTCTCCTGTCAATTATTCGCCCACTCATCTGAAATTCCAGAGAACAAAGCATGTGGCATAACATATTGCTATGAAAAAAACTGATCATATTTCTGCCTTGCAGGCAGGGCTTCCAAAACAACATATATTTCAACAACAATGCAGATCATTTCAATAGCTGTAACTGTAGGTAAAATGTCTTCAATAATACAACTAATATCGTACTTTATTGTACTTTAACTGTCATACCTATACTTGAATGACAATAGCCCCGCTGAGAAGCAATTGGTACAAGTCAGCTTACTGTGCTACTATTTTTAATGTCAGGTACATTACAAAAGAGTTTTTATTCTCATCAATGAATATTTTCACTCCCTTCTAAAACATGGTCTGTTGAGTTTTTCATAATAAAGAGTAATAACCTCCATAGATTTGAGTAAGAGCCATATGGGGAGCCTGATTCTCTTTTCGGGTTGGTGTAAAATCTGGGATCACTCCACAGAAGTCAATAAACTTACATGGGTGTTAGCGAGAAAAGAATCAGACCCTATGATTTTTACTACAGATTTGTTGTGTGTGAACTAGGAGTTATCCGAACTGAGCTACTATTTTACATAACCCACAATAAAGAATAGGGTATCATTGTCAACAAAACCCACCTGTGTGAGATAAATGTAATATTGTCAGTAAAACAGCAAGAGTGAAACTGACTGCACTGGCAGATAACTCGTATTTTCTGAAAATATTAGTTACAATTAATCAAAGTGTAAGCTGACGTAGTACATGGTATATGTTGCACTGAGAAGAAGATGGAATAGAAATTGTCTGCAGATCCTTCCTTTCACTAATTTTTATGTTTCTATGAGTTAGTGGAGGTGGCAGTGAGGAAAATGAAGACTTTGAGAGTTAATATTATAAAGTGATAGTTTTATTACAGTGTCTAATTTAGTGCAAACTAAACAGGCAATATTTTTACTGACTTTGCGTGTTGGGTTGTGGTTTTGTTTTGTTTTTTAAATCTGACACTTAATGTTGACGGATTTGAAGGAGAGGACAGATGAAGAATAACCACTTTTTTGGGGACTCAATTCTTCATGGTGCTGACAGCCTCCTGTGTGATGTTAGCACTCTCCGTTCTCATTAACTTCACCTCTCAGCACCTTCAGTGCTAAGTTCAGTACTCATTGACTTTATTGATCAGCACCTGGCAGGATCAGCCCCAAATTCAGGCTGTCTGTACTTCTCCTTCATCCCAATTTTCCCATTCTTCTCTTTCTTGTCCTTGAGATCCCATGTCCTGGCCACTAGTCTCCTGGGTGAGAAGGAAAAGCTCTTTAGTTGGCTAGAGATGCATCTCTTCAGTGACACAAGGTGCTTCTTCCTTCCTCAGAGGAACAGAGACAAGAATTTAAACTGAGCTCTGCTGCATCCCACTGCCTCTTGTAAAATGTTGGGGGACATCAGGAAGAAGGAAAGGTACCTGATGTCAGAGCCTGGATGTGTTACACACGTTTTGTCAAAGAGTCACTGAAAGACAAGAGAAGCTGAGAGGATGGGCACTTGGAAAATATAAGCTATAGCTTATTCCTTGTATCTGTATGAATGGTGCTTCTCTGAGTTTGCTCTGGCAGAGTTTAGCAACAAATATGTAATGCACACTGTTTCTCTTGTTACCTGTTTTTTGTTTCCTCTCTCTCTCTCTCCCCTTAATAAATGTGAGATAATTTTACTTAGATTGGGGTTTTTTTTTTCTCTTTAGGAGCATTCTGCAATGACTTTACTGCCGAACAGTCTCTTCTCTTTGGGACCCCATTAGGGAAGTAATGCTACTTATCCTGGAATTGCTTAGCCAAACCAACACCTAAACAGAAGGCATCCTGATACAGCCTATCAGAGCTAGTTGAAACTCTTTTGAAGTTTCCATGAACTTTCGTTGTGAAAGAATGAGAGAAACTTTTGTGATAAATTTGTGCCATCTTTTACTAGAGTTGGTCACTTTTTGAAAATGTTGATGAAGTTTATAAAAAAAAGGGGGGGGGGAAATAGTTTGGAAAATGTTTCCTACCTTTTTCTTACTAGCCCTATTGTCAGCAGTTCTGTTGGTTGTGATAAGCAGGGCACAGAAAAGCCAGCCAACCACAAGGAATGGTGGGAATAGGAGACCAAAAGTTACATTAGTGCCCTGGATAAAAGAGCTGTCTATTAAATAACAGGGAATATTTTAAAAGGTTAATTATGTTTTTGTTTATATGTTTGTGACAGACTGTACCCCTTGTGACAAAGTTCCTCCTCTATCTTGGTGGGTCCTGCGCTTATTGGCGGATTTTCTTGCCTCAGAGATTCACCATGTGGGTTGGGGAACAGCCCAGAGACCTTCCCCCCTGGAAGAACCCACAGTCCAGGTCAATTGGGAGGTTTGGGGGGAACCCGGGCCCACCCTCTACTCCGGGTTCCAGCCCAGGGCCCTGTGGACTGCAGCTGTCTATAGTGCCTCCTGTAACAGCTGCATGACACCTACAACTCCCTGGGCTACTTCCCCATGGCCTCCTCCAAACACCTTCCTTAGTCTCACCACAGGACCTTCCTCCTGGTGTCTGATAACGCTTGTGCTCCTCAGTCCTCCAACAGCACACCCTCTCACTCTCAGCTCCTTGCGCCTCTTGTTCCCAGCTCCTCACACTCGCACCACAAACTGAAGTGAGCTCCTTTTTAAAACCCAGGTGCCCTGATTAGCCTGCCTTAATTGATTCTAGCAGCTTCTTCTTAATTGGCTCTAGGTGTCCTAATTAGCCTGCCTGCCTTAACTGGTTCTAGCAGGTTCCTGATTACTCTAGTGCAGCCCCTGCTCTGGTCACTCAGGGAACAGAAAACTACTCATCCAGTGACCAGTATATTTGCCCTCTACCAGATTCCTGTACCCCACTGGTCTGGGTCTGTCACACCCTGTATTCACTCCTTGTACGCTATTGTAGTAATATATTTACAAAGTATGCCTTGTTGAGGTATCATTTGAAAACTCATAATTTGCTGGTCATTATTGTCCTGGTAAAATATGGGTAGCAACATTATACGTAGAGTTATAAGATTCCACTGTATGGTGTTACTAAAACATGTCCCAAGTGTGGGTAGTGGCCAAACCAGTTCCTCAGAGACAAAGGGCAAGCTGACGTCTCAGCTGGGTGTCAACAAGGTCAATGGACCATTACTTGCTAAATGGCCATTCTTTGGCAGGAAAGGGGTCGTGGGTGAAAACTCTACATCTTAGCAAAGAAACAGCATAGGGTTCCTGTCCACAAAGACTGCTGGTCACTGTGATCCCAGCTGGAAATGCTTCTCAAAGGGGAGTGGAAGAATAAAAAAGGAAGGGGAAACACCCCCAAGGGACCACTCCTCCTCACTCTCTTCCTGTCCATTGATTCACTGCACCAGAAGAACAAAGAAAGCAGCCATCACACAAAGGAAGGGAGCCTGGCCTAAGAAGTTTGGTCCATAAAACTGTTGAGAGCATGTGGTAAGAAAACTTTTGCTTTGAATTTAACATAGTTTGTTAAGTTAGGTACTAGTTGTGTTTCATCTTTATTTTTCTTGTAACCACTTCTGACTTTTATGCCCCATTACTTGTATTCACTTAAAATTTCTCTCTTTGTAGTTAATAAAATTGTTTTATTGTTTTATCTAAACCAGTGTGTTTGAACTGAAGTGTTTGGGAATCTCCATTTGGGGTAACAGGATTTGTGCATATAATTTCTATTAATAAAATGACCAACTTTATATGCACTCGAATTGTCCAGAAGAGGGTTGGGCAATCCAAAACATACTTTTCTGGGGGGGAATCTGGAACTGGAAGTGTGTTGGGGTCACCCTGCAGTATAATTCAGGTTGCAGTCACATACAGACATAGGTGGGAGTGACTTACATGCTGGCGGCTGTTTGTGAGCAGTCTAAGGGTACGCCTACACTACGAAATTAGGTCAATTTTATAGAAGTCAGTATTTAGAAATCGATTTTATACAGTCGACTGCGTATGTCCACACTAAGCACATTAAGTTGGCGGAGTGCGTCCTCACTACCGTGGCTAGCATCGACTTATGGAGCGGTGCACTGCGGGTAGCTATCCCACAGTTCCCGGAGTCTCCGCCGCCCATTGGAATTCTGGGTTAAGTTCCCAGTGCCTGATGGGGCAAAAACATTGTCGCAGGTGGTTTTGGGTACATGTCGTCAGTCACCCCTCCCTCCGTGAAAGCAACGGCAGACAATCGTTACGCGCCTTTTTTCTGCACCACAGTAAGCATGCAGCCCGCTCAGCTCAGCTCACCAACACCGCTGCTGTTGTGTCCTGGGTACTGCTGGCAGCAGACGGTGCAGTAGGACTGCAAACCATCGTCATCATCATACACCGCTTCCGCTGCAACTCTGCTCTGTTGATATTGCCTCGACAGCGAATTTCTCCATGTTGTCTATCATGGGCTCCCGGGTCCTAACCACCATCTGCCACCACTTCCGCTGCAACTCTGCTCTCCTGGTGCCATGAATCCACCTCGCAGGTCCTCTTGTCGTTCAGTATAAATATCTATTCTCGTGGTATCCATCGTCATCCACCGATTCTGCTGCAACTCTGCTTTCCTGCTGTCTTTCAGACACCATACCACGGCAAGCATGGAGCCCGCTGGGCTCACTGCTGCTGTTGTGAGCATTGTAAACACCTCGCGCATTATCCTGCAATATGTGCAGAACCAGAACCTGAAAAAGCAGGCGAGGAGGCGACGACAGCGTGATCACGATAGTGATGAGGACATTGTCACAGACTTCTCTCAAAGCATGGGCCCTGGCAATTTGGACATCATGGTGGTAATGGGGCAGGTTCATGCCATGGAACGCTGATTCTGGGCCCGGGAAACAAGCACAGACTGGTGGAACCCCATAGTGTTGCAGGTCTCGGATGATTCCCAGTGGCTGCAAACCTTTCACATGCATAAGGGCACTCTCATGGAACTTTGTGACTTGCTTTCCCCTGCCCTGAAGTGCAAGAATACCAAGATGAGAGCAGCCCTCACAGTTCACAAGCAAGTGGCCATAGCCCTCTGGAAGCTTCCAACGCCAGACAGCTACCGGTCAGTCGGGAATCAATTTGGAGTAGATAAATCTACTGTGGGGGCTGCTGTGATCCAAGTAGCCAAAGCAATCACTGAGCTGCTGCTATCTAGGGTAGTGACTCTGAGAAACGTGCAGCTCATAGTGGATGGCTTTGCTGCAATGGGATTCCCTAACTGTGGTGGGGCAATAGATGGAACGCATATCCCTATCCTGGCACCAGAGCACCAAGGCAGCCAGTACATAAACCGCAAGGGGTACTTTTCAGTGGTGCTGCAAGCACTGGTGGATCACAAGGGACATTTCACCGACATCAACGTGGGATTGCCAGGAAAGGTACATGACTCTCGCATCTTCAGGAACTCTGGTCCGTTTGAACAGCTTCAGGAAGGGACTTACTTCCCAGACCAGAAAATAACTGTTGGGGATGTTGAAATGCCTATAGTTATCCTTGGGGACCCAGCCTACCCCTTAATGCCATGGGTCATGAAGCCATACACAGGCACCCTGGACAGTAGTAAGGAGATGTTCAACTATAGGCAAGTGCAAAATGGTGGTAGAATGTGCATTTGGACATTTAAAAGCGCACTGGCGCAGTTTACTGACTTGGTTAGACCTCAGCAAAACCAATATTCCAATTATCAGAGGGGTAGCCGTGTTAGTCTGAATCTGTAAAAAGCAACAAATGGTCCTGTGGCACCTTATAGACTAACAGACGTATTGGAGCATAAGCTTTCATGGGTGAATACCCACTTCGTCAGATGCATGTGGTGATGAGAATATTCCAATTGTTATTGCCGCTTGCTGCGTGCTCCACAATATCTGTGAGAGAAAAGGGGAGACGTTTATGGTGGGGTGAGAGGTTGAGGCAAATCGCCTGGCCGCTGATTACACGCAGCCAGACACCAGAGTGATTAGAAGAGCGCAGCAGGGCGCGCTGCACATCAGAGAAGCTTTGAAAACCAGTTTCATGACTGGCCAGGCTATGGTGTGACAGTTCTGTTTGTTTCTCCTTGATGAAAACCCGCCCCCTTGGTTCACTCTACTTCCCCGTAAGCCAACTGCCCTCCCCCCCTTTGATCACCTCTTGCAAAGGCAATAATTATTGTTTCAAAATCATGCATTCTTTATTAATTCATTACACAAATAGGGGGATAACTGCCAAGGTAGCCCGGGAGGGGTGGGTGAGGAGGGAAGCACCGGGTGGGGTGGTGGATGAGGGTAGGAGGGAAGGACAAGGCCACACTTCACTTTAAAACTTATTGAATACCAGCCTTCTGTTGCTTGGGCAGTCCTCTGGGCTGGAGTGGTTGGGTGGCCGGAGGCCCTCCCCCACTCTGCGTTCTTGGGCTCCTGGGTGAGGAGGCTATCGAACTTGGGGAGGAGGGGAGGCGGTTACACAGGGGCTGCAGTGGCAGTCTGTGCTCCTGCTGCATTTCCTGCAGCTCCACCAGACACCGGAGCATATCGGTTTGATTCCCCAGTAGCCTCAGCATTGCATTCTTTCTCCTGTCATCGCGCTGCTGCCACCTCTCCTCTTGCTCCCACCACCTCGTCCCTCCCTCATGTTCATTTTCTGCTTTCCTGGACTCTGACATTGTCTGCCTCCACGCATTCTGCTGAGCTCTTTCAGTGTGGGAGGACTGCATGAGCTCAGAGAACATTTCATCGCAATGTTTTTTTCACCTTCTTATCTGCTCTAGCCTCTGGGATGGAGATGATAGGGGGATCGTTGAAACATTTGCAGCTGCAGGAGGAAAAAAAGGGAGAGTAGTATTTAAAAAGACACATTTTAGAGAACAATGGGTAGATTCTTTCATGGTGAACCAAGCTGTTAATATTACATAGCACATGTGCTTTTGGTACAAGGTCACATTTTGCCTCTTATATTGAGGGCCTGCCAGTTTGGTGGGAGAGATCACACACGCAGGGCAGGGCAACAGAATTCGGCTTGCAGGGAGCCATGGTAAGCCACAGTCTTTTGGCTTCTTCAACCTTCAGAACATGTGGGAATGGTTTCAAACAGCAGCGCCCTCCTTTCCCATACCAAGCACCCGTTGGGTTGGCCATATAAAAGGGGAGACTGTACTGGCCACAAATGCATCCCAAGTCTTCAGAGCAAATTAATCATTAAACACGCTTGCTTCATGGTCCGTGAGCCCGGGTTGGGAGGGTATTGGCTCCAGGGTGATAAACAGTTCCTGGCTGTCAGGGAGAATGGTTTCTCCGCTTGCGTGCTGTGCGCTATCCTCCTCCATCTCCCCAAAATCCTCATCCCTGTTGTGTGAGACTCCCCCCTTGTAGGTGTCCACGGACAGGGGTGGGGTAGTGGTGGGGGCCCCCCCTAGAATTGCATGCAGGTCATCGTAGAAGCAGCATGTCTGGGGCTATGACCCGGAGCGGCCGTTTGCCTCTTTCGCTTTTTGGTAGGCTTGCCTGAGCTCGTTAATTTTCACACGGCACTGCTGCAGGTCCCTGTTGTAGCCTCTGTCCATCATGCCCTTAGAGATTTTTTCAAATATTTTGGCATTTCTTCTTTTGGAACGGAGCTCTGTTAGCACGGATTCGTCTCCCCAAACAGCGATCAGATCCAGTACCTCCCTTTCGGTCCATGCTGGAGCTCTTTTGCAATTCTGGGACTGCATGGTCACCTGTGCTGATGAGCTCTGCATGGTCACCCATGCTTATCAGCTCGCCACGCTGGCCAAACAGGAAATGAAATTCAAAAGTTCCCGGGGCTTTTTCCTGTCTACCTGGCCAGTGCATCTGAGTTGAGAGTGCTGTCCAGAGCGGTCACAATGGAGCACTCTGGGATGGCTCCCAGAGGCCAATACCATCGAATTGCATCCACACTATCCCAAATTCGACCCGGTGATGTTGATTTCAGCGCTAATCCCCTCGTCGGGGAGAAGTACAGAAATCAATTTTAAGAGGCCTTTAAGTCGACAAAAATGGCTTCGTCGTGTGGACGGGTCCAGGGTTAAATCAATCTAACGCTGCTAAATTTGACCTAAACTAGTAGTGTAGACCAGGGCTAAGAGTGGAGGCAACAACAGCAAAGCAGTGTAAAGGGCACCCCAGGCTAAAGGGCTGGGGTGATACAGCTACTCACTAGTCTATATTGTACCCTGAGTATATCACAATGTTAACAAGTGTAAAGATGTGCAATTTTGTATTGTTTTTTAAACTAACTAAAGTGATGGTAACATTTCAAAAACAAGCTGTTTTCTTTACATACTGATAAAGTATTAAGGCTCCAGCCTTCATACAGGTGATAACAGAATGGGCAAATAAATATGTAGGGTAATCTCTGAAAGTAGTGGTAAAATTGCTGAAATAGAGGATTAATTGCATCTTTATCTTTTTACTTTTATTTCTGCACTATACTACTATCATGTGACTGTTTACTTATATAGATGATATAAATATTTTTGTCTTTCCATGCACAGCAGTAAAAAAAGAAACATTGAGAATTCAGACACTTGTTTCTTTTGTATTTCCTACAGCTCAAATGGTTGAGAAACTTTAGATGGCAGTGCCAAAATATATGCAGAAAGATGATATAGAGTGCCATTATGGTAAAAAATATATAGGGAAGAGATTGTTGGAGGCAATAAAGAGTGCTTTTTAAAAATATTCTTGTTCATACTGTTTGCAGTTACCATGACAAAGGAACATTTTGCAAACAATAATAAGAGCAAAGCAACCTGCTCATTTCTTCAAATTATACATTTCTAGTACTCGATATTTTAAACTAAACATGCCCTCTTAAAAAACAGGGGGGGGGGGGATCTACTCTTGGCTTCCAGATCAGGCTGATCATTGGTACAAATGCAGAAAAAGTAGGAGCCACAACAGGTTCTGACAGCAGTCATGTTAGTGCTGGTCTGAGATCAATGACTTAGCAAGTGATAGTATTGCATGGCCTGTTGGCCAGGAATAGGCAGCAATCAGAATTGCTAAATGATGAAACAATGAAGAAAGTAAAATGAATTAGTCAACACTGGAGAAAAGAGCCTTTAATTACTATTAAAATCTAAGGACCAGACTGTGATGTCCTTATACCTTGCACCATGAGTAGTCCCATTAATGTCCACTGTAGTATTTGTGGGGTGTAGTATGAGTAAAGGAATTTCAAGCTGACTGTGACAGTCCACGCCCCTAAGGTTGTGAGTGGCGTGGACTATCCGCCACCGTCCGTCAAATAGCCCTTCAGTCCAGGGCAGTATGGCCTAGCGGCCAGAGTCTATGTCGTCTCCTTTTCCTCAAGGAGACGCGGCCTGACGGCAGGAGTCTGTAACTCAGCCCTCGGCTACCGGGCAGTAGGGCCTAGCGGCCAGAGTCCCGGAAGCAACCCTCGGCTACCGGGCAGTAGGGCCTAGCGGCCAGAGTCCCGGAAGCAACCCTCGGGTGGAGGGTAGCGTGGCCTAGCGGCCAGAGTCCCGGAAGCAACCCTCGGGTGGAGGGTAGCGTGGCCTAGCGGCCAGAGTCCATGTCATTGGGGTGCGACAGCCCCAGTAAGGGAGCCCCGATCCGGGGCCCTAACAGTAGCGTAGTGCTTTTCCCCCAACTCAGCGGGGGGTTCCGACCGAAACACGCTGAGTTTCCCCGGGGGGAGGGAAGGTACCACTCTGTCACCCTCCCGGGGTTCCTTCCTACCAAGTTCTCCGTTGGGGTCTCCCAGGAGTCATTGGGTCCTTGGTACTCGGCGGATTCGGTCGTCCCCTGAGTCTCCTCCAACTGCCAGGGCACCAGCGGGCCGTGGACGGCATCTCTTCCCAGTGCAGCCAACGGCTGTGGCTGGTCCGCCGCAGGCGCTTCCCCGGCAGGTCCTACGGGCTCCAGCCCAGAATGAGCTGGTCTCCCTCCCTTTATACTCCTATAGCACTTGGAGCATGCCCAGTCCGCCCAGGGAGGCGGGACTTCCGCTGCCAGTCCCTGGGGCTTAACTCCTTCCGGGTTAAGGCGGGGTAGTCTGGCCCCGCCACACAGTCCCTGGGGCTTAACTCCTTCCGGGCTAAGGCGGGGTAGCCTGGCCCCGCCACACTGACCCTAAGTAAACATAGGTAGGAAGATAAATATGTTGAGTGGACTTTCAGAAATTTGTGTGTGTTAATTTCTCCTATAATACCTAAAATATTCTTGATAAATCTTCATAATTATTGAAAAGCATGAGCCATGTTCTGTTTTCAGGATTAATCTGGAGTAATTCTATTGAATTTGGTGTAACTAAGTAATTAGGCCCATAATTGCAGTCACCGGTAAATACCAAGAAGTAGAACTGATCCCATTCCCATTGAAACTAATGGGAGTTTAGCTATTGACTTGAAAGGGAATAAAAGTAGGACCTTTGTGTGAGTTGCCTTTTGTGGCCTTAAAATCTGTGTGGGCACCATGAGTCCCAGTGACATTATTCATCAAGGATGCCCAGCCAATGACCTGGAACAGATTGTTTTTATAAAAATATATTGGCTTTTGAAGTCGTCATTGAAATATTGATAAAATAGAGCTATCGGCCAAAACAGTTATAGAACTCTGCTTTTAGTATACATAGATTCCATATAGGCCCATACAAGGAATATGGCCTGTATTGCACCAAATTTCCTGTAACACATCATTACAAAAACAAAAAAACAAAACAAAACAAACAAACAAAAAACCCAAACCCTTGTTGTGGGGTTTACAAACATCACACTAAGGCTGAGGCAGATAAAGGCTGGAGCAGTACTGAGCCAGGAAAGCTCCACCCTCAGACACTGCCAAGCATGCTTGTGAGGAAAGGAGCAGTATAAAAACAGCTCCAGCAGCCCAGGCAGGGGATGGAGAGAAGCCATTTCCAGGCGGAGAAGGAGCTGTTGCAGAGGAGGTCCAGCTGTGAATCCTCCCCCACCCTTCCAGACAGCACCCCAGAAGTACAGAGAACCACCAGAGGGTCACCTGCATCAACCCCGAGACTCTGTGGTTTGGAACAAAGGAGTACAATTAAACAGCAGCCTTTCCCCAAACTAAGACATTGGGTGGGTAGGAAATGGCCTATGTGAAGGTGAGCAGGAGATGGGATGAGTGTAGGCCATCCCGCACTGGCACAATTTCAGGGCCCTGGGCCAGGTCCCAGTGGAGCAGGAGGGCCTGCGTCCTCCTACCCACCCCAGATCCCTCTACACCTAGTCCTGTGATGGGCAGGAATAGGGACTTACTAACAAGGTAGCTGACCCAGATGAACCCCATTCAGGGGGTTCCTGTCACATTGAACTAAGAGACTGGAGAGCTAGTCCTGACCACTGGCTGAACAGACAACTCAGCTACAGCATGGTTTTGTTCTCATTTAAAATGCATTGTGCTAGTTATGCATCTTAAAGCCCTATGGAATTATTAGTGGGTAAATTAGAGTCACCCGTGTGGGAGTAGATGGAGAGATTGTCATTTGAAACCATGGATAAGAAAAAAATAGCTTAATTATTGCCTTGTGTGATGGGGCACCTGCCCAACACTGAATTCTAAGGGGTTAACAGAGCTCTTGGGAAGCGACCAATCAGAGAGGGGCTGTGAGGAGCAGCCAATCCGGGCTGGGCTGGCCCATATAAGAAGGGTTGCAGAGCAGAGCAGCTTTAGTCACTCCCTGGAGCTTGAGAAGGGAGGAAGACTGGCTGCCTTGCAGACTGGAGACAGCAAGCAGCCTGGACAGAGCAGTGCTGCAGACAGAGATCTGGGAATCTAAAGGCAGCTCCTGGTGGGCTGCAGGAATCTGCAGGTTGAGGCTTTGAGGCAAGGGCAAAGAGGGTGCTGGGGCTGTGGGGAAGTGGCCCAGGGAGATCTACATAGGAGTCAGAGGGGATGCAGAAAGTGGAGACCATCTACAGGGTACAGAGTAGTGGGTGGGCCTAGGTCTCCACCCCACACACCTCCCTCCCCCAGTCGTCACTGGGGAAGTGGCAGAACTCTGGACTGCAGTTGCCACTGAGGGACGTGGCTGGACAGATATTGCAGAGCTCCCAGAAGTGGGGAACCCAGAGCATAACATAGCCGGAGGGCTGTGTCACTGAAGAGGACGCCACGGTCCTGGGAGTGACATGGTCCTAGAGCAGAAGTGATTGCGGAAAGGCACCACCAGAAGACGGTGCACTAGTGAGAAGAGCTAATCCCCATGACAGCAAGCAGGAGGCAATGGAGTGGTGAGTCGCACCCTGTCACACCTTGGAAAAGGGGACACTATATGTTATGGCTGAGTGATTTAAAAGTCACTATCTCATTCAACCTGTGATGGACCCAAGTTACAAAATCTACATCAAGTTTTTAAACTCTCACTCTGAGGTCATGTGTTTCTATGTGGTGTTTTTGATTTAATACAATCTCTAGATTAAACAGTATCCACCTGAGGAAAATACTAGCAATAAAAAGGGACAAATGAGGATCAATACAATTAATAGATTACTTTCCTCAGAGCTATTTCAACGCGATGTATTTGAAGCAGATTAATAGACAGGCCTAGATTGTTTCAGTGAAGCAATTTGGATGGAGGATGATTCACCTTGAAAGTGAACAGAAAGACAAAGGGCCAGACACAGCGTTTGTGGTGGCAGATTCTGCTAAACAAAGCAACCCAAAAAGTGGGAACTACAGCAGGAGAGGGTGCCTGGCAAAGGAAAGTGCAAGCTACCCCAAATACATTGACATCAGTTCATATTCTACACCAGGGATCAGCAACCTTTGGCACACGGCCCATCAGGGTAAGCCCCTCGCAGGCCAGGCCAGTTTGTTTACCTGCCGCGTCCGCAGGTTTGGCCAATCGCAGCTCCCACTGGCTGCGGTTTGCCATCCCAGGCCAATGGGGGCTGTGGGAAGCGGCACAGGCTGAGGGATTTGGTGGCCACGGCTTCCCGCAGTTCCCATTGACCTGAAACTGCAAACCGCGGCCAGTGGGAACCGCGATCGGCCGAACCTCTGGATGCAGCAGGTAAACAAACCGGCCCACCAGGGGCTTACCCTGATGGGCCACGTGCCAAAGGTTGCCGATCCCTGCTCTACACTCTGTAAACATAGTTCTTGCTATTGGGGTATGTCTACACTGCAATTAAAAAAAACATGGCTGGCCCCAGTTCTCTGACTCAGGCTCATGGGCTGCGGGGCTGTAAAATTGCTGTGTAGACATTCGTGTTCAGGCTTGGGCTGGAGCCTGAGCTCTGGGACCCAACGAAGGTCTACACAGCAATTTTTAGACCTGCAAGCCTGAGTCAGATGACCTAGGCCAGCCACGGACGTGCCCTGGGTCTTTTATTCCAGTGTAAACACACCCTTAGAGGCCATGATTCAGCAAAGCTCTTACACATGTGCTTAAAGTTAACTTCAGTGGTGCTATCGCCAATTAACACCAGCTGAGGATCTGGTTCAAATGGCTTCTCAAACCAGGTAAAATAGAGTCTGGCTCTCAACGTGAGCCCTATGGAACAAATCCCTCTCTCCAGTGAGCAGTAGAACCAGTAGGAGCTCTCTCTCTCTCTGCAGGAGAGATGGGGTAGGGAAGAGGATTCTCAGAGCTGGTATAGGGGGGATGTATCTTCTGAGTGCTACAGGGCTCAGCTCCACAGCCCCTCCCAGTGCCTTACAGAGAGCAGTGGGAATCAAGGGTGATCCATAGAAAGCCAGGGTCTGTGGATTAGTATTATTTATTCCGTATTGAAACACGGAACCCCATTCATGGACCAGAGCCCCGTAACAAACAAACAGTTCCTGCCCCAATGTGCTTACAGTCCTTCCGCTGCCCTTACTCCCTAAGGTGGGAGGGTAAGTGCATGCCACTCAGAGGCTACTCTGGATTAGGCTTGGTCTACACTAAACCCCCAAATCGAACTAAGGTACGCAACTTCAGCTACGTGAATAACGTAGCTGAAGTTCGAAGTACCTTAGGCTAGGTCTACACTACAGCGGGGGTCCGACCTAAGATACGCAACTTCAGCTACGTGAATACCGTAGCTGAAGTTGCGTATTTTAGGTCGGCTTACCTAGCGGTGAGGACGCGGGAAAGTCGACCGCTGCCGCGCTGCCGCCGACTCCGCTGCCGCCTCCTGCCGAGGTGGATTTCCGGAGTCGACGGCAGAGCGATCAGGGATCGATTTTACCGCGTCTTCACTAGACGCGGTAAGCCGATCCCCGATAAACCGATTGCTACCCGCCGGATCGGCGGGTAGTGAAGACAAAGCCTTAGTTCGAACTTACCTCGGTCCACACGCGGCAGGCAGGCTCCCCCGTCGACTCCGTGGTACTCCTCTCGTCTAGCTGGAGTACCGCAGTCGACGGCGAGCACTTCCTGGTTCGACTTATCGCGTCCAGACAAGACGCGATAAGTCGAACCCAGAACTTCGATTGCCAGCCGCCGAACTAGCGGCTGGGTGTAGACATACCCTTAGAGTAATAATGTGTCCCCTGCCGCTCTGCAACATGTGGGGAGTGTTATGTTTTTCAGCATGTGCACAGAGAAGTTTGTTTAAAAACACAAATACTCTTGCTGGAAGGTTACAATGTGACACTACCTTGTTTTTAGAATTCAGTAGAACCCTGGGGCAGGGAGGAACAGCCTGCTTCCTAAAACAGAGAAGCACAACTCACCCCACCTTGCTTTAGTCTAGCAGTCTGCAAACGGAATGTGCTTGAACATGGTGCTATAGAGCCCTCTAGCGTGAGAGCAGGAGCAGTGATACATGACAGGGTATTCTTCCCCTGTGTGCCTTGTGGAGATCCGCACTGTGCAAGGCACTGCACATACACCTACTAGGAAACTGTTATTTGAGGCAGGAACTAACAGTCTAAATAGACAAGGCAGGTAAAGATAAGAGAAAGGAAGTAATATTACTCCCCTGTGCCTCAGTCTCTGATCTGTAAAATAAAAGTGGCTTGGTAAGGTCCAGGGCCAGCTCCAGGTTTTTTGCTGCCCCAAGCACACACAAAAAAGCCGGAGTGCCGCCCCTTGAAAAGTGACGCCCCCAAAGAGCCAGAATGCCACCCCTTGAAAAGGGCCGCCCCAAGCACATGCTTGGAATGCTGGTGCCTAGAGCTGGCCCTGGTAAGGTCACACAGGAAGCTTATGGTAGATCCAGGGATTCAACCCAGATCATCTAAGGCTTAGTCCAATGCTTTAACCACAAGAACACCCTTCTTCTCTTCTTAAAGTGCTGCACAACTCCAATACGCAGTACATAAATACAACCTTTGGAAAACCTGTTGTGTGATAGTTTCTTCCCTGCATGAATTACATAGTGAACCAAGCTTTAATGTCTTTATTTAGCACCTGTTAATGTTTGCTATTGTGTCAAATGCAAATTAGCATCAAGCTGAAACTAACTACAGTTGGCTACAGAATTATCTGAACTGAAACCAAGCAACCCAAAGGTCTACTGACCTGTGTCGCAGCATTTTGTCAGCATAGGCTGAGCTGAACAGATTTACACTGAGTGTTGGCATAGGAAATATGTCAGGCAAAAGGAATGGAGAATTTAGCATTCAATTAGTTGTCTGGATCAATCAATTTGCTTGCATGAATGAGCTTCATTTAAATGGCAGCATTCCGGTCACATTAAAAGCACTAATGAGAAGAGTTAGGTAAATATCAAAGTTGTTTTATTTTAGAGATGGTACCTATTTTATTTTCATAGTCTGAATTTTGAATAGTAAAATGATGGATAGGGAATCATTTAAAAACAAATCTTGTTTAGGTCTTTAGCTTGTGTAATAGCATCTGATTTAATAGAGCATCTTACGACATTCCAGCAGAAAACTCATTAAGGAAATTCAAGATCTGGGCAACAGAATGGCTTTGCATTCTGTCAGAAGGCGAGATGATGCACTGAATTGTCTTTGAAGCAGGTGTATTTCTTCCATTGATTCTCTCAAAAACATTCTGGGCATTTTTATATTTGTCTGATCATGGAAATGAAAAATCTATAGTTAGTTTCAGGAAGCATGTTTTGTCTACTATTGTTGCTGGGTAGTTTGTGAGGCTTACTTGGAAGGCAACCTCCTCTTACTGTTGCTGTGAGACAGAGGAGGACTCTGGTCAGGAAGCTCATGCTCAGCTCTTTCATTTCAAGCTGTACGGACCCCCTCCATATATGTGAAAATGCAAGAAGTACAGAAAGGGGGGAAAGAGCTCAAGGCTTTATTGCAAAGTGTATCTAAACATATCAAACAGCCATACACGTATTGTGATAGTCTATTGTGTATAATAATACTACTAAAATGTATGTATAACATTTACCAATCAGTGTTTTAGACACCTCTTAAAAATATAACTAAACCTAGAGATGGGTGGCAGAAGCTATGCTTTGGTTTTGATTATTTTGCAATATGTTATCGGTTAGTTTTCATTTTGCAAAACCAAGGTGGTTCGATTCTGGGACCCATTCTGTATGTATGGCCGAGTAGAGGAAGATTAGGATAAAAAGCTCTCTAGCTCATGAAATCTAACAAACTATTAAACGTGGCCAACAAAAAAACCCAGAAAATAGGGCGCTTTTTAAATGAATCTCTCTGCTGAGCTGAGAAGCTAAAAGATTCAAACAAGATGCTGCTACAGCTGTAAAAATGAAATTATAGAAAGTTTGTCACTAAAATATAACTACAATATTAGCACTATTAACTGTAACGTGATGATGTATTTACCTGGTTTAGGAAGAAGGGGAAAACATTGATTCAAAATTTACACATGGAAAACACAGTGCAGGCTGTATCTTTGCAAAGGCAGGGCACTCTCTGAATAGTTTTGCAATACATTCCATACTGTGGTATTTTATATTGTGAATACTACTTCAACCAACACAGGCAGAGGTCTTTCAAGAACTGTTGCCTTGCAACCACAGTAGCGATGCAGTTACTCTTGGGAGGGCGTTGCTGTATAAAACTCACCCAGTGAATGATTTCTTAGCTGTGTTGACAGGCTCCAAGATCTGTAGGCCTCCCCATGATTGATCTTTGAAATGTGCTGGTTTGTGAGAAGAGGCGCTTACAGAGGGTAAAATTAGTAGGTATCTTTGAGTACCTTGTGATCATACTGGAGGAAAAATGCATCTTGGATATCTTTGAAGGCCAAGATTTCCCAGGGGCTAGTAGAACGGGGAAAATCATGGATTATTTGGTTCACTAGCAATTCTGAGGGGGGGAAATGAAAGAAATTCATTTCAGGTCAATCCAAAAATGATTTTTTTTCATTAATTGTCTGAGTCAAAAAGTCAGAAAACATTTCAAGTCGAGTTGAATGAAATGTTTCATTTGGCCCAACTAAAAATATTTGCTTTTGTTAATGGCCTGAAGTCAAAGGAGGACTAGATTCACAGAGAAGAAGGAGGAAATTTGGTAACAATGACTAGTCATTAGGCCAGGGAAAGAGTGAGATTGATTCCATAGTTTGGTGGATAGAGCTGCACCGTTGTAGGTGAGTGACTCAAGTTCAGGTCCCTGCTCCAGTGGCTAGGGCACTCTCCTGCAGTGTAGGAGACCCAAGTTCCTATCCCTTCTACCTCTGGCTGATGTGGAGAAATTGAATCTGGGTCTCCCATATCCCAGGTAAGTGTCTTCACCATTGAGCTAAAAGACAGGAGACTGCTGCTCCCACCTCTTCCCCCAGCTGGCTTGTGACTCCAAACTGAAAAATATCAAAATGGTTCACTAATGTCAAAACAAACCATTTTATTTCAACATTACAGCAACATTAGTTTGTGTCAACATTACCAGCCAATTTCAGTTTGTTTGGTCAAAACTGTTCGGCAAACTCAGCACAAACTCGTGAATAGTTTCGGGTTGATCAAAACTACACTTTTCAGTGAATAAACTATTCGCTTAAAAAAAAAGTGTCCAGCTCTAGTAACTAGTGAAAATTGACCAGCTTAAATTTTGGATACTCCACTAGAGACAGATCAGAGGGGCCTGATTTTCAGCAAATGGTACTCAGTGGGCACCTAAAAATTGAGGCACCCCAAATTACTAATCATTTTTTAAAACCTTGGCCTGAGTCTATAAACAAAGGAGGAGAAAAACTAAGTATGTGCCCTTGAATGCATAAGAGATGGAACTTCTACAGTCCTTCCTATCCTTTGTTCTCTTTCCCTACTTTTCCCTTCTCCAAAAAACTTCTTGTCAGCATTACTCTTTACACTTCATTATTTTCTGCTGCTTAGTGTGTAGGCTAAGATTCAGTATCATATCATTGTAAATGATATGTAAATATAAATATGTAAATATTTATATATATAAATATATATAAAGTTAATGTAAATATCCACTCTGTCTGTAGATCTGGTCCTGTCTTCTTACATAATCACAATTTACAACTTGACTTCATTTTGCCTTGAAATGACTTGCAGTTTTCCCTGGGTAAGGACTTCAGGATAACCTGAGAAGTGTTTTTGCAATAGTTTGTAAGATGGCAAAGAAATGGTTGAGTTGTCTCTAGCAGAATCCAACTCCTGTTTAGCATCCCTCCCTTGCAGAAATTCCAGTGGTAACAGCACTGGTGGTAACTTTGTAATACTTCACTTGTTTTAGGTAGCAAATACAGGCCTTTGAAAAGTCAGCAATCATATTCCCCTAAATCATAGAATATCAGGGTTGGAAGGGACCTCAGGAGGTCATCTAGTCCAACCCCCTGCTCAAAGCAGGACCAATCCCCAGACAGATTTTTGCCCCAGATCCCTAAATAGCCCCCTCAAGGATTGAACTCAAACCCTGGGTTTAGCACACCAATGCTCAAACCACTAAGCTATCCCTCCCCACAAATATATTTAGGAAAGCTTTTGTTTGGTTTATTGCCTACCAAAGATTTTTCAGGCTAGAGTGACCAATAATAGAATTTGACTTTACTGCTTGGTAAGCAGATCACTTTAATTATTACACTCCAGAAACATGTAAAAAGATAGCTATTTTTCTAAAAAATTTACTAAAATCTCTTTAAATGTGTACAGGAAGCTTTAAATAGGTTCATTTAGTAAAACTAGACACATGGTTGTTTAAATGTCATTTCTTAAGGCACCCTAATAGCCATTTTCCTGGTCTTAACTTAAACTGCCCTGAAATTTTTATAGTAATAAAATTGTCAGCATAAAAATAATCCTGAAGGAATTGTGTATTTCTGCTGCTCATATACTAGCATTAATAGACGGGTATAAAATGTTACTAAAACCTATTTTAAAAAATCACTAGTTACCCAGGGTCACTGTTTTAAAAAACTGTAAGGGAATATAATGAGCATCTTAATGATGAAATAGGCAATAAGTCTATACAGGAGGCATGTAAGAGTATATGGAATGTTACAGGTGAAAAATTTACATCTAATTTAGGGAAGTGAACTTCTGCCTTAATTTTCATGTCTGTTTACTCTGCCATAACAGAGGAACTTCAGATGTGAAAACTGTGACTGTGTTAGTTTGGAGTTTCAGTACATTAGTTTGTGTGCTTATTCAGATATATCCTACCTCTTTGGTCTTTGAAATTGGACTGAAATCTCAGAAGAATCAGTCTTTCTTTCAATTTCCATTATTGTTAGATTTTTGGACTCTGTCAGAAATAGCACAAGAACCTTTTCAAAGGTTTTTAGTATTTTTGCCTCCAGCCAAATTCAGAAAGTGCCAAAGCATGTGCTGCTTCTTTTTTGCTAAAAATAAACTGAATTCTTCAAACCACAAAATCTATATTTGGTAAAAGTTTGAGACAAAGTTACGTTTTTTTTAATTTGAATTGGTGCCCCATGTTAAATGACCCTGTGGCAGTTTATGGCCCACGTACAGTATGCAGTTTGAGTGAAAAATGAACCAAGTTGAGCACAGTTTCAGGCAATGTTTTTCTAGACTTTTATACAACTGAAAGCTTTATTGCCTATTCCAGGTGTTTCTATACAATAACAACAAAAACTTTAAAAATTAAGAAAAAATAATTGCCTTAGGCAAGATTTTCAAAAGTGAATGGAGTCTTTGGGTGCCCACTTAGGGCTTGGCTACACTTACGCGGTAGTTCGGCGGCTGGCAATCGAACTTCCGGGTTCGATTTTATCGCGTCTTGTCTGGACGCGATAAATCAAACCCAGAAGTGCTCGCCGTCGACTCCGGTAATCCTGCTCGGCGAGAGCAGTACGCAGAGTCGACGGGGGAGCCTGCCTGCCACGTCAGGACCGCGGTAAGTTCGAACTAAGGTAGGTCGACTTCAGCTACGTTATTCACGTAGCTGAAGTTGCGTACCTTAGTTTGAATTGGGGGGTTAGTGTAGACCAGGCCTTAGAGATACCTACGGGACCTGATTTTCAGATGACGGGTGCTGTTCTCCTCGTTTTCTGAAAATTGGGCCCCTTTAAACATGTATCAAGTTGCACCAAAAACCTGAGGCAAAATCACTAGTCACTTTTGAAAATCTTGGTCTGTGTGACAGGGTCAAGACTCACCACCGCTGGCGCCTCCTGCTGGTTGCTCCAGGAATTAGGTCTGTCCACTGCAGAGTGCCCTCAGCGTGTGGTGTCTTGTCCGCTGTCCATTCTGCTCTGGGACCCACGTTGCTCTCTGCTTGGCAACATCCTCTTCAGGGTAGTGCCCACTACTCCAGACTCACCCCCTTCTGGGGGGGGCTTAACAGCAGTCTTTGGGACTCACACTTGCCTCAGTGGCCAACCACAACCCAAATTCTAGCCCCTTAGCTCAGGGGCAAGTTGCAGTCTGTATTGGCCACCGTCTTCTGTGGCCAGGTGCAGTATAAGTGGGGAAGGGGGGAACCCAGGCCCACCCACCACTCTGGGTCCCGACCCAGGGGCCCTCTAGCGGCAGCCTCCTTCTGCCCTCCTTCGTTCCCCTCCTGTCCGCTTTCCTTCCCTGGGCCACTTCCCCTTTGGCCCTGTGCTCCTCCTCAGCACTTTGTAGCAGGGCCCGCAGCCTGGCAGGTAACGGGGCTGGAGCTCTCTCTTGCTCCCCCGAGCCTGCCCAGCACTGCTCTGTTGGAGGTGCTAGCTCCTTCCTCAGGAGCCAGTCCTTCTCCCTTGCCAGCCTTTATATAGGGCCTCGCCCGGCCCTGATTGGCTGCCTCTGCCCTGCCCTGATTGGCTCCCTACAGGCCTTTGTCAATTGGCTGCCGGCCTGCGCAGCCTCAAAGGCCTGTTCCAGCCCTTTTCTCAGGGATGGGGCAGTTGCCCCACCACAGTCTCCGTTTACCCATCTGTAAAGTGCGAACACCCAGATTTGGAAAGCATTTTGAGAACCTTGGACCAAAAGTAATACAAAAATGCTAAAGTTTAGTTATGTGTCATTATTTTAAAATATGCTTGGGAAAACACTCAAAAAGAAAAACTCTGCCTACTTGTTGTTTACATATCTTTCAAATAAGGAAAATTTAAATATAAAATCCACACTTGAGAACATCATGTAAACTGGTGACTCTCTATAGAGGATCGTGAGTCCATAAAACAGTGACTGGGTTATTCTCAGCCACACAGGTAGCCATTTCATCTGTAACAGATGTATAGTAATATTGATAATGTTCTTCAGTTAATAAGTCATGCAATTATAATTCAGTGTGAAGTATTAATATAGATCTGTTCCATAAAGCCATATATGAAAAAAACCTCAGACTGGATATTGCATATAAAAAAAAAAGTGGAGTGCAGCATTTGATTTCTTGTAGCATCCCTCTGATAAGAAAGGCAAGTCAACTCTGGCTTCTATTGAGGCATGCCACAGCTTAAAAGCTGGTTGTTTTCTCTTCATAAATCCCATATGCGGTATTCAAGTTGGCAAAATATCAGGAAGGTTTCTCCCCGACACTATGACTCTCTGTTTGCTGCTATACAGAGGCCATGAAAGCAGGGCTGGCTCCAGGCACCAGCCCTCCAAGCATGTGTTTGGGGCGGCACCTGGAGGGGGGCGGCGCTCACCCGGGGAGAGCGGGGCCACGGCCGGGCTCTCCGCCCTCCTCCCGGCGCTCTGGCCGGCCGGGGAGAGCGGGGCCGCGGCTGGGCTCGGAGCCCTCCCCTGCCGCGCTCCCCGCGGGGGGGGGGAGGCAGCGGGAGGCTTTTTTGCCTGGGGCGGCAAAAAAGCCAGAGCCGGCCCTGCATGAAAGCCCCACACTTAGATCAGGAGAAATTCCCCTAGTGCAACCACTGCATAGAGTCAACATAGGCAGCCAACACAAGCACCCTTGCAACCCCCAGCACAGGGGTTGGATGGGAGGTGTCAAGAGGGGACACCTGATAGTTCATACTGCTATGGAGATTCTGGGCTGCTCCAGGATGCAGAGTAGCCCATAGGCAGCCATGAAGCTATGCTAGGTGTCTCACTGGCCCTCAGAGCAGCTCACAATCCTGGGGGCATCAGGGTAGCTTAAAATAACCTCCACTCCCTCTTCCCTTGGGCTGTGCCTTTCAGAAAGAGATGAGTACCTACTATTGACTTCTTCATAGCAGCCACTAGACTCATTCCTTGAATTGAAATTTCCATTCCTGTGTGTTATACAGACCCAGATTCTACCACCTTTACTGACACTGAGTAGTATCTTACACTGCCAATAGTACAATTGATTTAAATTGCTAAATCTTAAACTATCCTGAGAAGCAGCAATAACACTAGCTTCTGCTCTGCTGCTCACTGAGCATCAATCTTGACCTGGAGAGACCATCTCGAGAGGAGCTCAGTTGTCCATTCATTCCTTAGTCAACCCCCAAAATAAGTACAATAGTTTAACACTTAGAGAATCCCCTGGAAATAATAATCTGGGTCAGAAAGGTGCATTCTGCATTTTCCAACTAGTGGTCCTAGTGTGTGGACATGTCCCAGTCTAATACTGCCAAAGTCACAAGAGGACCCACCAAACATAATGGGCCCAATTTACCATTGATACTTTGTGTAGTCACTTACATTGATGTGCAAGGGTTGCACAGCACTACTATGCTGAGTTGATAGTATTGTACCTGCACTGGTATAAATGCCCTACACATTGAGTAGTTAATGGTAAAGGTGGCCCAATAATGCATTCCCAGAGAAAAGTGATTTCCTGAGATTAAGGGAAAGTTAGTAACTCTGCAACTGAAATATTTGGGCCCAGATACTCCAAGGTTGTTAGACAGCTAAATCTTATTGAAATCAATGGGA
The DNA here is from genome assembly GCF_028017835.1 of Emys orbicularis. Taxonomy (NCBI): domain Eukaryota; kingdom Metazoa; phylum Chordata; order Testudines; family Emydidae; genus Emys; species Emys orbicularis. The sequence continues at coordinate 198,103,046 of NC_088684.1, forward strand.
GTTAGGCACCTACATACTTTTGAGGATCTGGGCCTTGGTTTGTATTAGGACCGCCTCATAAATAGTAGAGCGTTCTGGTGGGGAAAAGAATGGATTGGGTTTTTTTGTTTTTGTTTTTTGTTCAGGTTTAGAACAGGAATAGATTGATTTATTTGAAACTTTTCACATTTTTAACTTTCGCTTTTCCCCCACCCCACTCTTTTTTTCAGTTTTGCCACTGAAAAAGGGGGCTGAGATGGAGGGTTAGGAGAAGAGTAAACTAAGACCAAATACTCTTCCTTTTGGGGCTCTTCAAACAGTTTTGGAAAAAATGCTTTCTTAAAAAATTGTTTTAAATTTTTTTATTTTTAATGGAAACTTTAGTTTAAAAAATGTTGACCATGTTCAGTTTCTATCATGCCCTTAACCTCACTCAGATAAAATTAGTAGATAATTTTTTAAAAAAAATCAAGTTGAACTCAGTGGTGGAACTTGGATGTATGCCTCAAGACTTTTCAAGCAATTCTCTGTAGTGGAGGGCAAAAGCTTGCTTTCTTTGATATTTTCTAACATGTTGCTCTATCAGTTCTCTTCCTCTCACATTTCTGTTATTTTGCCTTTCCTTTAAATGTGTAGTATCTCCCTCAGGCATGTGTGAAGGGCAGTCTCCGTTCTTTTTGTTAGACACTCTCATTGGCCAAGTCTATCAAAGAATTGGACTGCCCGATGTGTCCGCAGCACAGGAGGAACTAATGTCTAGGAAGCAAAAGATAAACTAATCTTTCATTCCCCTCCCCTCATTCCCATGCTATTTCATCCAGAGAGAGGTCAAGGGTTGGATTACCATATACTCCCAATGTATACAGGTGTAAGGACAAATTCTGAAATGTCAGAAAGGCAACGGAAATGTTTCCTTAGAATTGTCTTAAGTATCTGGGTTTGAATTATCTAAATTATTGCAGACATTAAAGAAATGGAAGATTATCTAGAAAAAATCTAGTTCCATGGCTTTCTTTTGAAATTTTTTTGTAGAAAGGGACCTGTAATGAGGTCTACAAACTCCATTCTGAGCCTAGACAGAGGGGCGAGGAGAACCTCTCCTGTTTATAGGCTGACAATTTTGGGGACAGGCACCGACAGCTGCAACCAATAGAGGAAACAAGGCCTGTTTTATAAAGGAAGGAGTACAGAGAAGGAAGGGGAGCCAGAAATGCCTGGGACAGCAAAGGGGAGACAGCCCTTAACTGGCTGCCTCCAAGAAAATGACCAAGTGACTGAAGCAGACTGCAAGCCCTAAAATTGAAGGGCTGCTTGCCTTAATTAAAGGTGATGGCCCTGGTATTGAACTGGTTGAAGACAAGCTAAGGAGGGTTAGCCAGGAGAAGCTGGGGCCCTCTCAAAAGGCCACACCAAGAGACCATGAGAGGCCCAACCTTTGTAGGCTATGGGGAAAAACAATAGAATAGGAAGATTTTTTTTGACCATATTACTTATTTAGATTACTATATATTTACCAATATGTAACTCTCATATGCATCACTGCCTTGGCCCATTGAGTCTGATTATGAAGGATGTATGTTGGTACAACTCACATGTTAACAAATGGAGTCTTAATCTAAAGTAGCGTCCACCTAGCTTTAACATAAATACATCCATCCTTTTGACATCTAAATGACATCCATTTAAACTCCCTTATATATAAGTGGGGAAGCAGGTCTAAGCATGTCAATTCTACCAGGGATAACTTGGACTTCCTTACATATTACCTCTGAATTTGGCCCCTAGTCTTCACACCTCTTTACCTTGTCTTGGACCACATATGGAGGAAGACTAGAAACAGCAACCTCTTCTTATGCTGGTTCTCTAGGTTGAAACTCCTCTAGCTCTCCAGATGTATTCCCTAATGGCTGCAGTATACTAAACAGTTGACCAGTGTTTGTGTGCTGTTAAACAGCTGCCACCCTTTATTGCTGTTCATTGGTGGGCAAAAGGCTTCTGACCCGTCATTTGTAAAGTCATTTGGGTACCTTCTGAATGGAAGGCTCACACGAGCACTATAGGAACAGGTCTAAAACAGCAGTGCAGAGTTTTTGCTATGGTTAGAGTTTCTAGGAAAGTAAAAACCACAAAATTAGCAACACGAGAAAATCCAAGCCAAAAAAAATGGGATACAGAAACCCAGTTAGCATATCTACAATTTTCTCATATTTGTCTGGAATGCACATATGATAGCTTCATAGGATGAGCTCAGAAAAATCAATACTCTAAATGAAATATCATTGGAATCCTCTTCTCATTTCAGCTCTGTCTGGAGTGAGGAGTGGTAATGTATCCATAAATAATGTTTAACTTCAATCTCTTTTACTCTCGTTCCAAACAAATGAGCAATTTTTGAAAAGCAACTGTAGAAGATGCACTTTTGCCTCTTCATCAAAAACATATAAAAATGATATATATTGCAGTATTTAATGCAATGTATTACAAACCTTCATGGTGATCCAATACAGATGCCTCTTTTCTCTGTGTCACCGACCTTCAAAAGTGATGATGTGAAAAGCCCCAGATTTTATGACAGCTTAACTCAGAATACATTACAGCTTCTATATTAATATGTATTTCAAGCTCTGCTATAAACTTCGGATATGAAGAGAAACTCTGTACCCTGTGTTCTGCTATAAACTTTAAATATGAAGAAAAAATGTTCATGTGGAAAGAAGCAGGTTTTGACAATATTTATGTGCAATAATATTTCCTCTTTCTCTTTGTCTAGCAAATGCATAGCTCTTTTTGGGAGTTCCATAAATTTTACATTTGCTAGAGATGTAACTCTAATAATCAGCAATATAGGGAACACAAGTAAAGAGATATATATGTGGTACAGCATTATGGAGATCCACTAGTCACTTCATACTTACAGTTGCAATCAGGTCTCCATTACAAGCCCAATTTTTACCCAGATAGTTTAAATGGAGAGAGAGAGAGGAGGAGGGGGAACTGACATCAACAACATTTTTGTGGTCTTTGCTTTGTCAATGGTAGGAGTTCAACTTAAATTTAATTTCAATGACATTTAATTTAATCTAAAATGATGAAACCATTATTTTCTGCTGTAGGATTTTAAATGTGATCCTTGTTTGAAATTTGGATCAAAATGTTTTTGGAATCTCTAACACCAAAATTTCTTGCCTCTTGCACTTGTCTTTCAGTATAAGACATTTTTTATAAAACATCTTGCATAGCCTAACTAAAAAAATCTAAAGAATGATTAGCATTTTTCATTTTTAATGCTTCTGAGTTCCTAATGCTTAAACATAAAGATCATATTTTTAGAAATGCTCAATGTACACAAAATTTAATGTGAGCAGTTTCAATAGGGCAAATTCTGAATTTCATTGCATTTGACAAGGAAAACGCTTCTTAAGTTAAGTGTACTCCTGCAAAAGTTGAACTGTGGCAAATAAATCTTTACTTGTTAAGGACCAATCCAGCAAAGCACTTGAATACAATCTTAATTTTAAGCACATGAATAGCACCAATGAAGCAACTCATGTTTAAAGTTAAGCATGGGCTTAAGTGCTCTCTTAAAAAGGGCTTTAATTGTTCCTACTCTCCATGTGCTCCATGAGGCTAGTCTTCTGCCCACACAAAATTAAATTTGATGAAACTGGATCACATTCCCTCTCAGCAGATTTGGTCCATGCAGTGCTTGTAAGGACTTCAAGGACCACCATGGAACTTAGAAACACAGTAGCCCCAGTCTTTGTGGTGCCCCTAAGTTCATGTTCATTTCAAGCTAAGGCTGGAAGCATCATATGGACTGGAGCAACTGGTAGAGAGTATGGAGATGCCACTTCAGACTTAGTTTTGATGGGGAAAGTCTGTGGCAGCTACAAGGTAGGGGGTAACAGGGATCTTTTAGATCAATGACTTGTGAGGGGGGAGAAAAGGAGCCATTAAGTTTTGTCGTCTTCTCATTGCATTAAGTGGTATGCACATGGGATAAAATTTACTCCTGTGTAAAGGGCTGGGAGTCCCAGGACAAGTTTATACCTCATCTAAGTCTCACTTATGTCCTCAATATAAGCCCTATTTGAGGGCCTAGTAGTGCATTGCATAGGCTTTATGTTGGACTTTTGTACTGGGGTTAATTGTATTCATAAACACTCATGCCCAAAACATAATTCAGCATATACTATACAGACAATTTTGTGATGGAGAGACTTCAGCACATGAAAATGTTTGTATACAATACTTCATGCCCTTGGCTTAATAAGAATGGTGCCCAGTTCTCCCTCCCTTCCAGCCCCATCAGATATCTGCTGATGAACCAGAGTGTGGGACTCCATACTACAAATCAAGTTCTACCACAGAACTGGGTTGATGTGCTCAAAAATTCTATCCATGAAAAGCCTAAGAGCTCCATGTGGACTTTGAGAGTGAGCATGGAACAGAAACACCAGAATTTATTTCATGCAGAGAGAGAAGCACCAGCTCAGATGAAGAGGACAACTTGGACATTTTGTACCATAAACCTTTATGAGCTGAAGTCCAATATTTACAGAAGGCTACATACTGCTTGTAAATACTTATTCACGGCAGAGTTAGCCCAGATTCTAACCTGGGTGTTGCCCCTAACTCCTTGTTATCTACACAGAAAAACCTCTCACACAGGCCTGAGAGTGCTATAAACCCATGCTACCATACAGTGTTGAGGGTATGGGCTTGAGCCCAGGCTTTGCCTTGGCCCAGGAAGCCGACCCACCGACTTTGAAGTGAGGAGGAAGGCTAGTCAAGCCTGGATGCTGATAGTTCTCCAGTGCCTCCCCACAGTTCTACCTGGGCTGTATTTTCTTACCCACTCCCTCTATACTTCCACCCTCCTTCAGTGCAGGGAGAATACAAAAGCCTGCAAGATGGCATATGGGAAGGCTAAGGATCACAATGCCACAGCCAGCAATTGACTAAAAATGTGCCTGATCAACAATGAATTTGATTGGGTACTTGGCCCTGCCTTGAGCATGCACCCCACTTTCCTGTTGTGTGGGCTTTTGGATGAGGAAGGGGGGCTATAGAGAGTGGAGGAAGGAGAGGACATGGAGTTGATGCTGGCCTCTACCCCACAGACTGCTTTGGGGCACACCTATGAGTTTCTTGGGCTGGACTCCCAGAATCCAAAGTGTGTTCCAAATGCAAACAATCCTGCAACCATTCACTGTTTTAATTAAACCTTCTACTATCAGTCTCTCTTCCAATAGCCTAAGGCATCATGAGCCAGGACTGTAGAAGATAAGCTCAGTTCCCCCAAAATATTTGGGCACAGACACTCCATTAGTCCTAACCACTAATAGGGATATCAAAGTCCCAACTTGTGCCAATTTGAAAACATCAGTTTTCCAAAATAATCTGGCATCATGAACCCTACTACTGAATTCCATGGTGTTCTTGAACCAACCTCTATGATGGATAAAGACCTACCTTATGAGCAAGTAGTACCTCTTCCAGTTTACATACTCATGTGCACCCATTGAAGGTAGACTATGGACATATATGCCATCAATGACCCTACCATAGTTCAGGAGCCCCATTTGCTGAAACCTCACAATCTGAGGACTTTGCAGGGGGCATTAGCAATCTTCACCACCCCTGGGTGAACCAGAGTAATTATTGTTTTGCAAACCTCAATCACTACAGCACCAAGAGTTGATGTGCCAACACCAAACTGATTAGCCACAGACCCATAGCAGTCTGGGACAATCACTTTCCAGATGGCAATCACAACCCCTTTTGGACTGGTATGGCCTCCTTCATCTCTGTGTCCAGGCACTGAAGGATCAGACACATTGCACACACAACTTTATGCAGAAATTCTGGACCCACTGCTGGTCATCCCAGGTCTGCATAATGATGTGATCCCACCACTCTGTACTTGTGGTCCTGCTTCAAAACCACTGGTCAGCATAGACAGATTCCCCAGCTATTAAACCCTGCATCAGTTATCTTCACTCCACCATGTCTGCGATCTCCTTAGCAAGCCACACCATTGCCTTCCCAGGGCAACAAACAACTACTGCTCCTGACCATGTCCCATGCCCTGCACCTGCCTCCTTTTTCCTCTTCTACTTTTCCCAAAATGTGACTTGCATTAACAACTGCTGGAATAGGTCATTATCCAGAGTAGGTCCATGCCCTGCCATCTGTTGTTTAACTTTACAGAATTGGTGAGTTTCTGCACAGGGGCTCAGAAAGGACAAGCGAGTTCTCCCACAATATGCAGTGAATGACTTCATAGCACAGTGCAGCTTGTGCAGAACTCGGAGCCATGGGCTGTCCAGGCAAAAGTCCAGCTCAGGACATGGTTTAGTAGAGACCCAGTGTGAATGCACATACACAGCTCTGGCACAGATAGGACTTTGAAGCAGGGATGTTCTAGTTGGGCTAGCCAAGCCCAGGATCACTTTGCAGTGAATAGCTACTCTAAGACTTTCAGGGGCCTTGCAGGAAATTTTAAAGCCATAGGTCTTTTTGCAGTATGCAGAGTTTGTAAGGCTGGAATCAGTCATAAAATCTTCCCAGACCATAAAGCTCATGTGCATTAAACTCAGTAAGTGATTAAAATAGTTCAGAATAGAGACTGCTGCATATAACACTTTATGCACTGAAGTGCAAAAAATATTAGTATGGCACAATGGTCAAACTTAAAGTGCTCCGTTCTAAGCCCTGTTTTTAGCTCCCTGTCACAAAGTGAGCCGGTCCTTTAACGGGGGCTTGGGGCTCAGTCTCGCCTCTGCCAGTTTTAGCCTGCCTTCCCAGGTGAAGGGAATGAGTACAGGTCTCATGAGAGAGGGAGCTTGTGACTAAGAACCAGGCCTCCTGGGAGATATAAGGGCAGCTTGTGCTCAGTAAGAGGCAATGCTAGAAAAAGCAAATGTTCTACTAAAAAGGTAGAATCTGGATAGGAAAGTTGCAGCAAGAAGTTATAGGATGAGTACCTAGGAAGCAGTCCTGGAAAGGAAAGACAGAGCAGGTTGGATTATGGGGGCAGGCAGCTCAATTGGTTTCAGATCCCAGGTTCAGAATTCCCCATGTACGATGTTATAAGCTCATGTTCAAAACAAGACAGGCTTGCCTAAGCAAAAGTTATTAAACAGGTCAATCCTAAACAAAGGAATGGGTGTTTACTACTTACTTATAAACAGGTTCATCAAGACAGCAGGAAATGGCAGGAAAAAGAACAATTTGCATTTCAGCAATCACAAGTACGGGGAGAAGGAGTCTGATGACGAAGAAAGCTCCATGCTGTATGTTGCCTTTGTCACAGTCAGTATTCCCTCTAATTTTTCGCATCCCTGGGCGGAATGAATTTTGTTATGTGCACCAATATGGAGGTGATATGTGGTAGGAGTGGGGCCGAGGGGTTTGGAGTGTGAGGGGGGCTCAGGTCTGGGGTAGAGTGTTGGGGAGTGAGGGCTCTGGCTGGGGGTGCAGGATCTGGAGTGGGGCTGAGGATGAAGGGTTTGGGCTGCCCTGGGGCTGCGGCGGGGAGAAAGGACTCCCTCCAGCCTTCTCTTGCCGCTGCAGGGTGAGATGCACTTTTCCGCGGCTGGGCTGGGGCGGGGGGGCACCTCTCCCCACCTGCACAGCCACGCAGCTTAGAGGGAACATAGGTCACACTTGAATAAACTTTACTTAAGGGATATCCTTCAGAGGAATTCACTTCAAAGGTTCACTGGACTATAAAAGAAAGGGGCAGAAATCCCAAGTTATGTCTTTCACCTAAGAAGACAAAGGCACAAGCACCTTTGGACCTCTGGAAGAGAATCTGATCAAAGAGACGTCAGTCACCACCTTGCTGGAAGACTGTGAGTGAAAGAGGTTATCTTGAACAAAACCTTGAACCAAAACTTGCTAGATTAAGTTTTAGACTTTTAGATGTGTGTTTTATGTATTTTTTGCTTGTAACTATCTCTAATTTTCTGATACTTCAACTCACTTAACATCCTTTCTTTTTGTTTAAACTTATTTTACTATTAATCTAAACCAACAGTGCTGTGTTTGTAATAAAGTGAGTGCTCCTTAAAGGAGCAAAGGAACCATATTATTTCTCTGAACATTCTAGGAGACAGCTGGACATTACAGAGCACACGGTTTTGGGAAAATTCTGGAATGGGGAGTGTGCCAGAGTCACCCTGCAAATAATAATCATGGTTGGTGTAAGCTGTCGAGGAGCTGTAGACAGGCTATTGGGGTCAGAGCTACTGACTCAGGGCTATCCAGCATACAGACACTCGGGGTGTGACCTGAGGCTGTTTGGGAGCAGCCCAGATTGGGAACTACAACAGCAAAGCATTGTGAGGCACCAAAGATCACAGGGCATGTAGTAACACAATCCCTCACTGGTCTGGATTGCATCCCAGCATGTGACAATGGGCTAGCCACAGGTGTTTAATTGCAGTGAAGACTTACCCATTAGTATTTGGCACAATTATGGCGCTTTACAACCAGCAATGCAGAAGGACAAGAAGAAATGGCTGTCAATGTTGTACAAATCTCAAATTGCTAGAGGCAGCATGCTCTTGCAGTGAGGAACAGCCTCTACCTAGGTAGGTTAGCAGAGATTCAAGACAATGGGGGGCATTCAGAAACTGAAATTTAAGGCAACAGAGTCACTTTCCTTGACTTGTATTAGATATTGTTTATATGTATTGCTGCAGGAATATCTTACAAATCTAAGGAGATTTAAAAGTACCATAAGCTCCCATTGAAACATGCAGTTTATTTTTATTTTAACTGAAGGTGAAACTAAGGTGACTGTGGTCATTTGTCTCCTTAGCACAAAGCCACATGGCAGTCTCTACGCAGTCGACACTATGAAATGTATCAACGACATTCCTAATGTGTCCCACTGCATAGTATTGATGGTAGGCACCAAGAGGTGCCAGATATTTAACACATGAAGACTGATGGTTACTGTCAGATTTATAGGATAAACTGTGCTTTACACCCCTATGCAGAGCTGCTCAAGTGCACCCCTCAGGTGCTAAGCTTGGATTCATTCACTTCTCTGAAAGCTGCAGTTCAACCACTCTGAGCTTGGATTTTGGTTTGCAATCTCCCTGTTTACCCACCATTGCTCTTCTAGCAGGACCACCTGGGTTTTGCCCTTGCAGGAAACTTCCTTTCTGGAGATGAGAGCACTACCTGACTTACAGTGCCTCAAAACAGCTTTTTCAAAACTAGCTTATTCAGCCAAAGATACATAACAAGTGGAGAAGAGGGTTAAAACAACAAAAGGCCTGGGTCTAATCCTTATCCTTTCCTGATAAGTTCCTCTTTGCCCAGGTTCCCTGGCTTGTGGGCTGGGAGGCTGCGCTGCTGTATTCTCTGTCTCTCTCTATGTGTCTCCTTGTCAGTGTCCCCCCTCAAGCAGAAGCTAGCAACTCTCTTTTCCCTTCCCCTGCAGCCGCTTTCTGCACAGGGTGCTTTTAACAGTTTATGCCCCTTTTGTGCTCTAAGTTCTGGCCTTGGCAAACCAGCTGTGTAATTCCATTTGGTGCCTGGAAACAGTGCCTTCCCAACTACTGGCACAGCCACTGTTTCCTTACCCACTTTAAGTTTACCCAGAGATGTCTCCGCTCTGACCCTTGTTTCATTTTCTCCTTGTTCTTCCTAACAGCCCCTTTGGTTTAACTCCATCCAGTCAGATAGATAAGATCAAGCAGGTAAACTGAGGTGCAGATAATCATACAAAATAGAGATCTCCCTCAATCTCCTTGGGCACAAAATGAAACCACTGCTCTAATCCAACACAAAGGCAATTGCCTCGTGGGAAACTTGCTCCCCATTGGAAGATACTGTTTGTTGTCACCATCACTGGAGAAAGCAGGTCTAAAAGTATGGAACCTCCCAACCGCCAATCCCCATTAGATGCAACAAATTAGCACAGCTCACTGGGAACTGCTCATACTTCTTTCCTGCCCAACTATGACTGCTTTTAGGGGTCTGTCATAGGGAATACCCTCCTGCATGCCACAGCATGGCAGGCACACCTGCCTTAGTTTGCCTCTTCAAAGTCCATAGTAGCAAGACTGTCCTCTAGTGCATCAGTATGTTTTTGTTACCAGAATACAGCTCAAAACAGTCCATAATCAAAATCCCAAATAATTCCATTCACCACCCCCAGTGCAAATAATCATTAAGATCACCGGACGCCTTGTCCCAGCATGATGCACATGCCATACACCAGTGCCTTCAGCCACTCCCAGTCTCTGTCCTCCCTCTCCTTGTACCAGGACAGCCACCCTAGTCCTTCAAGTGGAGTACAACCTTGCCCACCTCAGAAGGAACCCCCACCCCACTAGCTCTACTGGGAAGCCGCCTTGCCAAAGGAGCATCCATCATTCCCAGGGGCCCTCTCATAGTTCCTCTGGGTCCAGCTCTCTGGCCCTGGTATCAGTGAGTAAGCTCCTCTTTTGCTCCCCTACCTTCATCCTTCTCTAGACCTGCATTGGGGACACCAGCCAGCTCTTACTGATCTTCTGCCTTCTCACAGGAACCACCCTGTGCCTCCTTCCAGGACTCCTGCAGTCCACTGGTCTTTGGTAGTTCTCACCTACCCTTCCTGACTGAAACAATTTGCTCTGACTCACTGGGACTCCCTCTCACTGGGTCTCTCCTGACTGACCCAGGCATTCCTGACTCACTTGGTCTCTCTTGATCCTTTGCATATCCCAAGTGCTGCCTCGCCCGCTTAACTAGCCAAATGGGAGCACTTGTCTAGGGACACTGGCCCTACTTCAGATACCGCAGCCAGCCTCCTTGTGACAGGTTCCGCCGACTAGCTTTATACCCTCCAGTGACACCTTGAACCACTACAATTCTATCTACCAGGCAGTCTTTCCACCACAGGGGCCCACAGTCCAGGGTCTACTGGCAGAAATGAAGCAAATCCATTGTGTGTTGCTCTAATCATAGAAATGTAGAGCTGGAAGGGACCATGAGAGGTTGGCTAGTCCAGCCCCCTGAGCTGAGGAAGGACCAAATATATCTGTTACAGTTACAAGAAACCACATCCCAAACTCTAGCAAGTCTAACACTATATGATGGATATGATCTTTCTTAGGACAACAGAGTATGAATCACAGCACTCCAACTCTGATCTTTGTCCACGAATCAGAAAGGGGTTTTTTTTGGGGGGGGGGGGGTGTTTGTAATTTATTTTTTTTACTTTTACAAGGCCTGTAGCCAAGATGGGACCAAACCCCAGATTGCAACACCCTCAGTCTTTGACAAAGCTAGATCCACATCCAGATGTTAATTTTGTGGCTCAGGCCCCTCTCTCTAGTTTTCAGGAAATCTCTATAGAAATATTAAATGTCAATAGCCCTTTAATACTCTATTACACAGGACATGGCTCAAAAAGCACAAAGAGGAAAATATTAGACAAGCCAGCATTTAAAGTCTGAATAATTAATATGAAGTTTGGCTAAATTCCATTTTTCTGATTGTCCTTTATCCCTCCCATTTGTAAATAGACCCTCAGCTTCAGATTTAGGCCATTTCAATATTTTAGAAAAACCAAACACAGTCAGGTTTGTTTCATACATTTTTAAAGATAGTCCTTAAAGGAATTAATTTGGCTTAATGACACTTTTTGTGTCTTTTTGCAATCATGTAACAAATATGAATCTCCAGTACAGTAAAACAGTATGAAGTGAACCAACAGAACCGTATTTGTTATCAAAATGACCTGACTATTTTCAGAAAACACTCAGCAGTTTGATAGAATGAGATATTTAACTAACAGAGGTCCAATTTAAAATAGACTGATAATGAAATAATTTCAACCTCCCGTCTAGACAATCAACACAAGCAGCAGGGAGAGAATGGCAGTGCATGCTGCAGGAACCTTATGCATTTTGGGTGACCGAGAGGACATTAACCTTTATTTTCAAGTGTAAAACTGTGTAAATCAGAATTAATTATCCAGCAATCGAGCAATAGTTTTCTTCCCTATTGCAAATGGAAAATAGTGCATTTCTGCCACAGCAATATGGCTTACTGGCAAAAGCAATGTATGGGGGGGGGGGAAGCTTACTGATCAATTAAGGGACAGCTAAGTGCTACCTTGAAATTTTATAAATCAAAATATAAGTAGCTTCTTTGAAAATGAAAGAAGCTAGGTCTCCTGTAGCATAACATAATTCCTGAATAGGTGAGAGCTTTTATTTTAGTCCTCAGCTTTTATCATCATGTGCTTTTCTAACAATAACTTCCTCTTCTAAAGCCCATATCCTTTTCTGGTATGTGCGATACAAGGATAATGATTGTCTAACCCCATCAACTCAGAAGAGACTAATATTTCACATTATTGTGAAGAGACAGAAGAACCGGAGTCATAAAAAAGGAAGCTAGTCAGAGGGAAAGTTCTGTGTTGCTCAGACTTCAAGGGCAGAAGGAAGAAATTCTGGCAGCAGGTCAGGAGCCTATAGGAGTCCAAATAATAGCTGTCAGAGCATAGAAAGTGAAATGGGGGAGCAAGAGGCCAGAGGGGCTCAAACCAACTCCCATTAAAGACTCTCAGAATAACAACAGTGTGGTTTAAAAAACACACACAACCATGTGACAGCTGATCTATGAACTTTAAGAATTCCACAGCCTATGTCTGCAGACATATTTAACCATCTTTACTTGGGATGAGGTATCCAGCAAAATCACAAAATAACATAAGGAAGATGTCATTCAACATCTGGAGGTAGCTGACAAATTATGAATAACGAATGGTTAAAATGGTTGTAAAAGTTATCAAGGTCTGTCTTACGACAAACAGGTTGGGAAGGTGCAATGGGTGTTGGGTAGGACTTTCGCGTGTATAAGAATTGTAAGAAGTGAAACACTATGACTGTTCTGCAAATGAAGGCTGAACTGGAGGAGAGGATCTGTGATTGTGCTGGGTTGCACATATATAATGGATGGGTTCTGCAGTATGTTGAGTATGATACAGCGTATTAATGTGGCTCCTATGGTCAGGGGTGAAGATGTACCATAGAATGCGTGGACACAAAGCTGTCTCATTATTTGGGATGGATGATGGACAGGGAATACAGGTACAAAATGAAAACTCCTTGATGTACTTTAATTATATCACCATTATTTCTAATGATTTCATCTTTGATTTACAATTTTCTAGTTTCTGGTGGACAGGGAAGTTTAAACCTTCTTAAACTTTTTCCCCTGTATAAGTGATTAAGTATTTTAACTATGGCTTAATCAAGATTTGTAACTAGAAACTTCATTTTTAAGGTTGTTTTGTAACACTTGAATATACATTATTGGTTTCAAAAGATGGAATATATTTGGTATCTGTGAAATATTAATGTTGTATAAACCACTGCATCACTCCTGCCAGGTTTATAACCCCTGCCTGATCCTAAACAGGCTTTCTCTGGGTGTTGGATTAGCCCTGGAAATCAATGCAAGGATTTTCATTAATTTCAGTGGGTATTGGATCAAGTTCATAATCCTCCCAAGAACCCTTGCAGGAATTACAAACTTTATATGACTCAGGCAGATTTAATAATCCCTGTAGGAATCACACAGGATTTACAAACTTCCTAGGAGTCACTGAAAGGCTTATCATCTCCGCCAAAATCCCCATAGAGATTATAAAATCCACAGGGATTTTTACTGGGTTTATAAAATTTGCTGGAGTCCTTGTACAGCATCTGGACCTTGCAGGAGTCCCTGAATAATACAAATTTGGTCACATCTGGACCCGCTTTTTTATTCCTGCCCTTTCTTCTTTTGTTTTACTTCTCAGAACAATAAGTATATCCAGAGCCACCTCTTCAGTGCCTAAGCTCCCAGAAATATTGATATTCACTACCTGTGGTGCCTACAGACATGACTATGTACATGAAACCTCACAGGTTCACAAAAACTGGGTTAAGTATCATAAAAATGTCCTAGCCTGTCTTCCTCAGTAATCAAAATCAGCCTTTGCTGAGCACTACATAATAAAACATATTCCTAGGTAGGTGTCTCTTTGAACTAAGACATTACAAATCAACACTAGATCAATTTTATAATTGTGAAATACCTCTAATTTTTAATGCTGTCTTATGTAGTGGTGATACAAACAAGGACGATCTTATTAATGATATAAGCATCCACACACTGGCCAGAATCCTTGACACAATTTAGGCCTAAGCCTCCCACCCAGGAGCTATAGATTGACTAACTCCAATAGCTGACTTAACCACTCTCAATTCCTGGTGTCTATTAAGGCTTGACTTTAATTTTCTGACATAGTTTCTTATACAAAACATTCTGTAAAAATCCCCTTCAGTTCAAGGAAGTTTCATTGCCTAGGCAACCTGATCACAAAGTATTGCAAATAGTTCAGACCATGCTGTCTTTTTATAAATTAGAAATGTGATCAATAAGATACCTTTGTTAAATATTAGTGGTATTTAAGAAATACCATGAAGTATTTGTTTTGTATTTAAAAAGTTGATAAATTGAAGTGGTACATTGGCTTCTCAATATGAAGTGCAAATCTTTAAAGTGAACCAACTGAAATTTTATACAGCCTACATGAGCATAAGGTCTGATTAACTGTACAATTGGCAGTAGAACAGAGTTCCTCATGTAATGTGATATGAGGTGCAGAGATTAATCAACTAGTGACAGGTGTGTACAGCTGTTTTGTATGATTTTATTAATTGCAATCCCCTACTGGTGACTGACCAAGCAAATGAGTCAAATGACTTCATATTGCTGCATGAACTATTACACAAGGACAGAATCATCAAGGAGTATGAAGATGCTTTACACAAAGATTCTAACTTCAAAACTGACATTTCTGAAGATAGTTAAAGTGCTGATGGAAAGAGTATGGAGTCTGTCATCAGGTGTATACCCACCACACCCAGGTGTCTAAAAAGGTTAAAGTGGCTAGAGAGGCCAATTGACCTACTGAGCTACACCTGGAGGGGTTTTTGGCCTTATTGGTGATCAAGCCCAGCTAGAGAGGAGCTGGGCCTTCATAAAGGAAGGAGCAAAGGGCTGTTAAAAGAGAGGCCAGGGAGGAGACTGAAGTGAGAGGTAGTTGGGGGCTTTCTGTCTGGCACAGGTGTGAGAGAAGCTGAGGAGGTTTAGAGTCAGAACTAGAGGGCCTTCAAACAGAAAGAAGCCAGAGCGGCTGTGCTCTGAAATGAGAGCAAGAGAAGCCATTGTAGATATGAAGCTAAGTCCTGAGCTGGGAGCCTGACTGGAGAGAGAGGCTAATCAGGAGCTGCCACCTACTTGAAATCCTGGGTATAAGCAGAACATGACAGTCCCCAGTAGTGGGAGTGAGACCGAAGAACTGGGGCCAGAGTTGGGATAGTTTGAAGATGGGGCTAGCCCGCAAAGAAGTCTACTAGCTAAACCCAAATGGGCTGAAGTCTTATTTGTATTGCTATTTTCTCTTGGACTTTAATTGAAAGACTTTGAGGCCCTGTAAAGGGTTGGACTCAGTTATGTGATTTGGCCAGAGGGTCAGGTCATACCAATGGCCAAAGTAGGCTGAAGAAGGTCACGGGGGGAGATGGAGGTACAGCTGCCATATAGAGCCGTGAGAGGGTGTGATGTGGTGGAAACTTTGCAACAGTCATTAAAATTTGGCCAAAGGGGCTCACAGAAAGTAACCTGAAGAGGTAGATGGCCAGGTGGAGCTAAAATAGCAGTGTTCAATGTGTGGGGTCGGTGTGTTCTAAGGCAGTGGTGGGCAACCTGCAGCCTATGGGTCACATGCAGCCCATCAGGGTAATCCGCTGGCGGGCCGCCAGACAGTTTGTTTACATTTGCATGGCCGCCCGCAGCTCCCAGTGGCCACAGTTTGCTGTTCCCAGCCAATGGGAGCTGCGGGAAGTGGCGGCCAGCACGTCCCTGTGGCCGTGCCACTTCTCGCAGCTCCCATTGGCCAGGAACCATGAACCGCGGCCACTGGAAGCTGCGGGCAGCCCGCCAGCAGATTACCCTGATGGGCCATGTGCGGCCTGCAGGTTGCTCACCACTGTTCTAAGGTGTCAAACACCAGGAAATTGTATTTAAAAATTATTAAAATCTTAGTTTAGAGAAATAAGAAATGATAGGCCCGATTGTAGTAATTGTCTTTTAGTACCAGTCCAGGAATTTGACTCCCACTATTTTAGCGAGATGGGTTTCTCTGCCATTTTGAGACAAGCAAATTAATGAATATTAAGAATCTTAAATGCAAATTAATCTCATGATTTCTCTGTTTATCAAAATTGGCTTACATCTCCTTTCCAGAAGTACACTGTCTAAACAACAGGGTTTTTAACAGGAAAAGCTGTCTAATACATTAAACTATAGCATTTCAATATCTTATTAAAGTCATCAGAGCAGCATGTAGCTCAGTGGTTAGAGCACTCTCCTGAAAGTGGGGAGACCCCTGTTCAAATCTTTTCTCCCCCTCTGGCTGAGAGAGGGGAATTGAAGCAGGGTCTTCCACATCACTGGTGAGTGCTCTAACCCACTGGGTTAGTTAAAAGGTAGAAATCACCACAACCTCCTCCAGACACTTTGTGTGGAGCGAGGCAGGTGTCTAACTCATTCCCTCAAAAAGCAGCTTAGGCACCTAAGCTGCCTGACTCCAGACAGTGGGTTCCCATTCATGGAGTGCTAGCAGAGAGAGGTGCCTCCCTGAGCCTGGACTTAGCCACCTATATCTGAGAGGGGATGGAGCTTAGCAGACATCCCTCTGGTCAGTATCTCCCATTGGCTAGCTTAGGTGGGTCCCTGTCTAGCATGTGGATCATGTTCTTAGGAGTCTCTCTCGCCCTGTGTTATATAGGGAGCCTATGCGCCTAACTCAACTTTGTGAATCCCAGTGTGGTGCCTGTGATTTTTCTAGGTGCCTATGGTGCTGTGATGCTCAACCTTGCAACACCTAAGTCCCTTCATGGATCCAACCCTTATTGCCTATGTACAGTCAAATAGGATTGCTGCAATGTTGCAGCAATTGTTGCTCCATATGAAAGAATCCCATTGGGTATGGTCATGTGGCCCAACTATATCTGACTTTAAGGTCATTGTGTTTAGAGTTCAGCAGCATAACATGGGGTGAAACCATTTTCAAAAGCAATAATTGTAAGTAATCTTTGCTGAAATACATGTTCTAAATATTCATGTGGAAATTAGTGGGTTTACAGCTTTTGCATTTAAAACCCCTGTTCCTTAAAAGCCAGTTATTTGTTTTTAATTCTTTTTTTAGAGTCACGGATAAAGGATTGGGAGGGGAGAGAAGTGGTGTGTAATGTCATACAAAAATCCTGGAGCATAGGCAAGGTCATGTATGTATTGCAGCACAAAGAAAAAATAATTATCAGGGGATGGCACAGAGAGGGACAGTAGAACAGACTTCCGTATAGCACAGTCAGTCAGACACAAGGAAAGCCAAAGGCCAGATCCTGCTCCTCCCCTTAGTGTTCTCAGAAGCAAAGGGGATGGTCTGCATCAGAAACAATGTTATCTTTCTCTAGTCTTTCAGGCAACTTGACCATCCTAACATTATTCCTGGTTATTTTATCATCAGAATCAGCTTCTTTACATTATTCTTTATCTTCCTTTCAATGCCTGGAATCCTGGCCTCACTGAAGTTGAGTTTTGCCACTGACTTCAGTAGAACCAGAATTTCACCCATTGGATCATCTTAAGAGTC
This sequence comes from Emys orbicularis, assembly GCF_028017835.1. Taxonomy (NCBI): domain Eukaryota; kingdom Metazoa; phylum Chordata; order Testudines; family Emydidae; genus Emys; species Emys orbicularis. The sequence goes on from NC_088684.1 coordinate 198,120,747, forward strand.
CACCTGTTTGTTAAGAGCCAGATCGCAGACGCTGTTCCATGCACCCAGACCTGTGAATCCATATGGATCTCCACAGAAATCAATGGGGCTCTATGAAGAATTCTCTGTCCCTGTGGAATAGTTTGAAGGGCTAGCTCTTAAATGTAGATGTCTAATATTTTACTGCGAATACCTCTGAACCTACCGACTCATTTGGTTTCTTCAAGAATATATTGGTGCACTGAACAGTCCAAACCTTTTATGCATAGAATCCCTATGTCTGTCATATCCTAATTTCAGGCATATTAGGAGTGGGACCAAGCCAAAATTCCAGATGCAAGCACAGCCTCAAACAGTGGGGAAGTTCTGATCTGAATTTGACTGGTGATCTGAACTCACAGCTCAGTCGCATCTCTTTTTGATAGGTCTGTATGTTCATATCCATATTTCCATCAACAGAAGACCATGCTGCTGACGTTGTTCTACAGCAGCTCCCACTTGTTTGCAGTTGTCCCCAAACATACACAAAAAAATTAAATATTGTTCTTGCATTTCTGAAATATATGAGTAAAAAGAGAACAAGAAAGGAAGAGGTAGGGCCACTATACAGTAAAATGGGGGTAAAGATTAAAGGTAATATAGGTGTGGCCCAAAAACTAAATGAATATTTGCCTCTGTTTAATAAGGTGGATAATATAGAATAAGGGCACAAAGGTAGGATGACTGATAGAAATGTGTATAGAAATGGCGAAAGCTTAATGTGCTCAAATCAGAGGGACTGGATAATTTCCACTGCAGAATATTGAAAGAACTGGCACATGAAATTGCAAGTTAAGTTACAAAGATTTTTAATAAATCTATCAGCTTGGTGGTGGTAGCATATGATTGGAGAACAGCCAATGTTGTACTTATATTTAAGAAATAGAAATAAGATCCAGGCAACTACAGACCTGTTAATCTGACTTTAATAGGATGAAAGGCTCTTCAAGATTTTGAAGGAAAAAAATAATTAAGTACATGGAGGTAAAGGGAATGAATTGTAACATTGGCTCACCAAAGATAGATCATGCCAGTCTAACTTTAACTTTGATGATATGATTGATTTTTTTTTAGGTAAGGGAAATGCAGTAAACCTAATATATCTGGACTGCAGTAACACATTTGGTATGATACCACATGGAAAATTAGTTGTTTAAACTGAAGAAGATGGGGTTTGGGACAAGAACTATAAGGTGGGTAGGAAACTTGATAAAGGGGGTGATGTTGAAGAGGGAGCGATCAGGCCAGAGAGACGTTACTACTGGAGTCCCTCAAGGATCAGTCTTGCCACTGATCTTATTTAATATTTTTATTAATGATCTTGGCACAACAAGTAGAAGTATGCCAATGAATTTGGCTAATGATACCAAATTGGGGGGCATTGTCAATACAGAGGAAGATTGGAATAATATATAGGAAGAACTGGATGACCTAGAGGACTGGAATAATAGAAATTGGATGAAATTTAATTGTACAAAGTGCAAGCTCATGCACTTAGGAATTAATAAGAAAAATTTCTGCTATGAGCTATGGACTCAGATGAATATGAATGAAGAGACCTTGGCGTATTAGTCAGTTGCCAGATTACTATGAGCCACCAATGGGGTGCAGCTGTGATAAAGGCAAATATAATCCTAGATATATCAGATGAGGTACAGTAACTCCTCGCTTAACATTGTAGTTATGTTCCTGAAAACTGCGATTTTAAGCAAAACGATGTTAAGCGAATCCAATTTCCCCATAAGAATTAATGTAAATGGGGTGGGGGGGGTTAGGTTCCAGGGAAATTTTTTTCACCAGACAAAAGACTATATTATATATATACACAGCATAAGTTTTAAACAAACAATTTAATACTGTACACAACAATGATGATTGTGAAGCTTGGTTGAGGTGGTGAAGTCAGAGGGTGTAAGAGGGTAGGATATTTCCCAGGGAATGCCTTACTGCTAAATGATGAACTAGCACTCGGCTGATCCCTCAAGGGTTAACACGTTGTTAATGTAGCCACACACTCTACAAGGCAGCACGAATGGAGGGAGGGGAGAAAGCATGGCAGACAGAGACACACACCCTATGTGAGAGAGAGAGAGATGTGCATTTCCCCTTTAAGTACGCTGACACCACTCTAAGTACATTGCCTTTTTAAGTAGATCAGCAAGTTGAGACAGCAGCTGCTGCGAGCAAGCTCCCTCCGTCCTGAGCCCTGTCGTGTCCCCCCCCCACTCTATGGAGATGGGGTAAGCGGGGAGAAGGGGGAGGGGGACACCCTGACATTAGCCCCTCCTCCCCCACTCTCCCTGCACAGCAAGCAGGAGGCTCCTGGGAGCAGCTCCAAGGCAGAGGGCAGGAGCAGCACAGGCAGTGGGGGGAGGGACAGCTGAACTGCCAGCAATTGATAGCCTGCTGGGAGCAGGGCCGGCTCCAGGCACCAGCTGAGCAAGCTGGTGCTTGGGGCGGCAGATTGTTGGAGGCGGCATTCTGCCCAATCCTAGGGCGGCACGGCTGCTTTTTTTGTTGTTGTTGTTCTTGTTCCGCTCTGGCCGCCCTGCAGTCCTCTTCCTTCCCTCCCCGCCGACCGGAGCGGAGCCCTCGCGGCAGGCAGCAGGAGGCGGCGCAGCGGGAGGGGCCGCGTGGCAGCGCCCCTGCTGTAGCCCTGGCCGCCCCCTTCTCTCTCTCTCCCGCCCGTTCCCTCCCCTTCCCCCCCCCCAGCCGGTCCCCCTGCAACCGTGCTCCGGCCGCGCCGCAGGTTTTTTTTTTTTTTTTTTTGCTTGGGGCGGCCAAAAAGCCAGAGCCGGCCCTGGCTGGGAGGCTGCCACACAGGGAACTTAGGGAGGCTGCTGGTCCACCCTGGTTCCAAGCCCCCACCACTAGCTCCAATGGGCTGCTCTTTCTGCAAGCAGTGGACAAAGCAGGCAGTTGCCGAACAACGTTATAAGGGAGCGTTGCACAACTTTAAACGAGCATGTTCTCTAATTGATCAGCAACGTAACAACAAAACGGTGTTAACCAGGACGACTTTAAGTGAGGAGTTATTATATTTCCAGTAGAAGTAGGGAAGTATTAATGCCATTGTACAAGGTAATAGTAAGATGTCATTTGGAATACTATATGCAGTTCTGGTCACCATGTTCAAAAAAGATTAATTCAAACTGAAACAAGTGCAGAGAAAGTCTCCCAAATGGGTGGGTCAGTGCTCTGAGGCAGTATAGAGAATTCTTTCTCAGGTTTATAGCTGGTGGGAGATGCTTACATGCACAAGGTCAAATCGATCACTGTTTTCAAGCTCAGGGACAAATTTTCCCTCAGATCAGATTGGCAAGGACCTTTGGGTATTTTTGTCTTCCTATTCAGCGTGGGGTGTAGGTCACTTGCTTGCTTGGATCATCCAGGGCATATATATCCCCAAATGAATTCCCTGCCACTGCAAGGGCCTCGGGTATTGATACACCTTGGTCCCTCCTGTTCTCTGCTTGTGGTACGCCATATAGTTTAGTCTCCTGTAACATTTTAGTGTAATCCAGGTTACTGAGTATAATAGAGAGGTACCTGAGTAGGGTTTAGTAATCTGTGATGTGCAAGAGTCAGACTAGATTATCTGGAGCCCTTCTAGCCTTAAACTCTGATTCTAATTAAACAAGTCTTTTAGGACAAATATTTTATTCTAAAAAAGGGGTTGGCAACCTTTCAGAAGTGGTGTGTAAGTCATTTATTCATTCTAATTTAAGGTTTCGTGTGCCAGTAATACATTTTAACATTTTTAGAAGGTCTCTTTCTATAAGTCTATAATATACAGTATAACTAAACTATTGTTGTATGTTAAGTAAATAAGGTTTTTAAAATGTTTAAGAAGCTTCATTTAAAATTAAATTAAAATGCAGAGCCCCCCGGACCAGTGGCAGTGTGAGTGCCACTGAAAATCAGCTCGCGTGCCGCAGGTTGCCTACCCCTGTTCTAAAACTTCATTTGCAGTTCAATCTGCAAAAGACACCATTCTCTCTGCTCACCTACTCCTTGCATAACAAACTGCAACAGAAGATTTACTACTGTTTAAATATTTGTATTTTTATTTCTTAATCCCATAGCTCTCTGAAACCAATGCAATGTGTGTGGCTTTGGTATACATGTCCAATTCAGAATTGCCCTAGTATAATTATTACTTTTTTTAAATCGCCTTCCAACAATTGATTAGAACTGGTTCTGGGGATAAAACGTAATGTTCTTTTAATCAGTTTGAACTTTAGTTTCAATCTGTAATGCTTGAAAATATTACTTGGCATTACTGAACTGAGGGACTCTTTATCAAAGTCATCAAAAATGTCAGTGGCTCAGAGCAAGGAAAATATCAGGAAAGAAGAGCCAAGCTGCTACTTAGCTTACTAAAGAACAGATTAAGTGAATGGACTGTATTTTTATCTCTCTCTCTCTCTCTCTCTCTCTCTCTCTCTCTCTCAAAAAAAAAAAAAAAAAGGTATTCAGGAGAGTGTGTTGTGGCTTTTGTATGCTGGCATGTATAGAGCAGCTAAATAAAATAATAAAATCCTCTGATTTAACTAATGTCACACTGGGAAATAGAATGTTTTATGTAAAAAGAAAAACATAATAAACAAGTTCCATTAGCAAGCCAATTAAATTAATCCATTGAAGTATGTTTTCAGTGAGGGAATGAATAGGAAATAAAAGAAGATTTTAAAGTATGTCCATACAAAGATCTACATTCTGAAGACCTTCTAAATTCTTCTTAGGACCAAATGCCCACTGGAGTCAGTGCGACTTTGTGTTGTTGAGACAAAACTTCAGGCTTTGGCCTGGTTTTTGTTATTGTTTTTTTCTGTTTTTAGCTGTGGAAGAATCAGCTCTCCAGATTCAACACAAGTTAACAGAATGGAGTGTTTTACATGTCAGCAGGTGCCTTTACCAACTTGCTCTAAAGCAAAGTAAAGCAGTGTAACATGCACAGATTTGGCTTTCAGAAAATGTGCATAACATACACAGGCAGGGGGTTGTCACAGCAGAAAAAACAACTAACAGAAGGGGGCAAAACTGGGTGATGGGAAGTCTGCTTGAACTTGCACACTTTTATTCAATACTTTTCCTATTTCACACCTATTTCCACTGGTTTTGCATGACCACCAAATGCCAGATCAGTGCAAATTCTACTCCTTTGCCACTTACACATAATTTCAGAACAATTTACAGCCTGAACCTGACTCTCTGAGTTTCCATTTAGACCTGACTATTTCATGTACTGCTTACTGGGTAATAACATGAAAGGACTTCTTGCTTGTAATACTAAACTGGATCTTTGTTAAGAGAATTATTTAGAGATGTTACAACTGCAACTAGCAGTTAAGCCATGTGCAAACTGGCTGACTGCTGCCCATAGACAACACGTGCCTCCCGATACTGGGGAGGGCACAGTCTAAAGGTGAGGACACATGATTGCCCCACGTCTCCTCTGCCCAGTAACCCCCTGTAGCTGGGTGGCCACCCGCTACTGCCCTGAAGGGCTTGAAATCAGCCCTGGGAGAGGGCTGAGGCTGCGAGAGGGCTGCTGCTAGGAAAAGCAGCAAGCCTCGGCTGATTGGGGAACCAGCCACAGATGCGGCCATGCCCCAATCAGGGCCCAGCTGGCCCTTATAAGAGGGCAGTGGGCCAGAAGCACACAGAGTCTCTCTCTCTAGATGTGGAGAGGGATGGGCCTGGCAGCTAGGAGCTAAGCAGGGTACCGAGACTGGAGCAGGGCTGGGGGAAGGCCAGAAGAGCTGGGGCGCTCCGGCCTAGAAACCCCCCAGGCTGTAAGCCTTGTTAAAGGCCAAAGAAAGGTACTGGGGTTGCAGAGGGCAGCCCAAGGGTAGGAGAGGCAGCAGGTCCAAACCCCCCTTGCCAGTGATGAGTGGCACTTACACTGCAGTCTGCCCCAGGGACTGGGGGCTAGATGTTGACTGGCAGTGGCCATAGACTGAAGCGAGATGGGGATAGAGGGTGGGGGTTCCCCGGGGAGAGGAGACCCAGATCTGTGGGGGTACTGCCAGGGGGCAGCACCCCGGCCTGAAAGGGGCACCGGGGTCCAGGAGGAACTCGGGCCCAGCGGCAAGCAGGACACCGGCCTGCAGAGGGCGCTCCGGAGCTGGAAACGCTAATTCCCTGGACGACCAGAAGGAGGCACCGCAGGGATGAGTCGCCGCATCGTTACACCCCCACACACACCCTGCTCCACCAGAGTTACCTCCCCGTCGGCATGTTCAGTCCCTGGCAGGCAGGCCTGGGTTGGGGGGTAGGATGGAGCCACTTCTCACTCCGGCTGAAGCTGGCAGCTTCCAGTCGCTGCCTCTGTGCAGCGCAGATGCTGCCTGAGAGGGATCCCAGCTGGGGAGGTGGTAGCAGTGGCCAGCTCCATACCTGGGCCCGGCTGCTGGGGACGGGCCGAGTGAGCTGGAAATGTGGATGGAGGGAGAGGGGACTCCGGCTCCTTCAGCCCCTGTCCCCAGCAGCTGGGCCCGGGCGTGGAGCAGGCTCTCTCTCAGGCAACTGCCACGCTGCACAGAGCAGTAACCCAGAGCAGCCAGGAGGAGAAGTGGCTGGTCCCACCTCTTCCACTCCCTACCCGGTGACAGGGGCCAAACGTGCCAGGCACCAGAAGCGGTGAGAGAAGGACAGAGCCACTCTCTCTCCTGCACAGCAGGCTGAGCAGAAATGGGGGGGGGGGGTGTGTGCAATATGCCACCTCCTCCATACTCTTCCCTCCTGCAATCTGTGCTCCTCCCTCCACATTCTATGCAGGTTGCTGCAATGCTGATCATTGTTAATTCCCAGCACAAAAATGTGGTTTCACCTAAGAGAGGGTGAGAGGATACAGGGGCCAGCCATGCTCTTCATGGGGAACCGAGTATTTGCTCCAGAGAAGAACCATCACTAGTCTCCTCAAAAGTGGATGGTAGTAACATGTTTTTTGGAGTAACATGGCCTCCTCGGCACTGTTCGGTCAGAAGCTTGAATCTAAAATCCATTTCCATAGTCATTCCCATTCTCTTGCCCAGCGTAAAGACAGATTTTGGCATTACAGAGTTACTCAGTGTAGCAGAACTCCTGCCATTTTGCCTTTGGGGGTAAAAGGAGAGAGAAAGTGTTTATTTTTTGAGGAAAAGCAAGATTTACAGAGTTTGCAAGTGAATATAAAAAACAAATTTTGTTGTTGTCAATCTTGAAAGGGTTTGTTTCAGTGGAAATGTCTAAAGTTATTCAGTAACTGATCAATGACAGTGTCACTTAAAAAGAAATAACAAAGGAAACAGTCTAAAACAAAAGAGCCCCTACTCTTATGAATAAAGTGGGATTTGGCCACTAGTGGTCCTATCAGATGTGTCAGGAAATAAATGACATTTTCAATGAAAGAATTAGATCCATAATGCTCCTCACACCAGAAAAGAGATTATTCTGCTGTGATCAATGTAAAAGAGAAGCTTTATTTGAGTCTGCTGGACATAGAAAACTGGCATTCTCTGCCTGGCTTTTTAGTGCCCATATTAAATGTACAGAGTCAGCGTTGCCTACTTTCCCTATACAAAGTCTGCCCAACTCCTCCTCTGGGCCAAACAGTCATAGAAGAGCCTGCGGACTCCACTATAGGGTCTGGATCAAACTTTCCCTATGGCTGGAGTGATCAGATATGAGGGTGAGGGGATGGGGCTTAGACCAGCCCTTACTTGATACTGAGATCAGCCACAAACTTCAAATCTCCCAAAAATGTGGGTTTGTATGATCCTGGCTTTTGGTGTGATTGGACCACTCTCTAATGGCAAATAATGGAGTAGAATTAGTTTTTAATTGATATCAGTAAAAAGCCTGACCAGGGTGCCTTTAATTGCCATTTGATGGTATAACAGGCCAACCTGGATTCATGTTCTTTTCACAATTAGAGGTGTAAAAATTACTCAGTATTGCCATGTCCAAATTGCAAGGGAATGTTCAACTAACAATAAAGGTTTCCTCACATATAGTCTCAGTCGACAGACCATAAAAGAGAAAATTGGTCCACTAAAAAATTATAGTAGGGAATTGGAGACAAGGATGGAGATGGCAGATTTGTTAAACAGTTTTTTTTGCTTCAGCCTTTTCAGAGGACAAAGAATATGGAGAGCTATTTTCTAATGACAGGACACACTCCAGAGGACTGGAAAATGGCAAACCTAATACCACTATCTTAACAAAACAAAAACAAACAAACAAAAAGCCGCAAAATATACTGTAGCAGGCAATTATAGATTTCTTAGCTTCATAAATGGTGGAAATGTTTTGAAGGATGTGCTATAAAAGACCTTGAAATATGTAATTTGATTCTAAATATCTAACAAGGATTTATAAAAGTCTTTTTTTAATTCACTTTAGTTCTTGAGAGATATTGCTGCCATGGCAAACACGGGAACTACATTGTGTTTTGTATACTTACATTTTCAAAAAGTAATAAGATTCCATGCTGAAGATAATTTAATAAAGCAGGGAGTTATGAGGTTAAAATAATAACTTCAGGATAGAAAATTAACTGAAAAGGGAAACAGTCAGAGGTAAAGAAATGTCTGAAAGCAAAGAGTTTATTAGTAATGTACCTCAGAGGCCAGATTTGGAATATCTTTTAACTCTAATGCATTAAAACAATTTGGATGACAAAGGGAAATTTCACCTCTTCTGTCCACTCTGCAGATCTCTCATCCACAGGGTAGAAAAGAAAGGAGAGAATGCCATGCAGGTTCAAAGTGTAGGGATAAGGAGTGAAGTTTGCACTTAGTTTGTTAATAATATAAAAATATTAAATATCATACAACAGTATCGCAGGGCCACCTGGCAGTTTTAGATAACTGGGAGATCAGATTCCTGATGAAGGTGTGCCAGTATGTGTTGGGGAGGGGGGTTTGTTTGTTTGTTTGTTTGTTTGGGGAGGGGGTTTGTTCTATGAGCAAAATTATGCAGGTGGGGCAGAGTTAAATTTATTTCATATTTTTGTTTTAAGTGTAATCCTGACTTGGGACATTCAAGGTAATATTTCTTCAACTACAACATTCTCCTAGAGTTTGTTTTCCTTTCAGTAAATGGATATGTACAGCTTTAACTCCAAGTTAACAAAGTGTGGCTTTAAGTCCTGGCCTATGTGGCAGGGAGTGAAGAGGAGATGAGCTGCAGGTGGAAGAATGACTCAGATGGAATTTGTCCAGGGTCTCTGATAGCTAGCAACACAGATTCTGTGTTCTGCGTTGGGTCTCTGAAATCTCCAGTCTGTAGTGGTAGCTCAGGTATGTTTTGATAGGAGGCAACATGTGCTCCTTCCCGAGACTGAGCAGCTCTGTAAACTTGGGACAGATTATTCTATATTAAACAATTGGGTGGATCCTATGCTGTGTCCAATGGCTCCCTGGGAGCTGGTTAATGCTCTCTTTGCAGCCCCAACTCTAGTGCAAATTTGAGCACCTTAGGGGCTGCTCTAATTTTCCATACTGGGTATGGCTTTCTGGGGACCATATGCTAGCTGGTGAAAGCTGGAGCACACTGTGGATTTAGTCAGAGAATGTGAATTTTCTTCTTCTTTTTTTTTTTTTAAATGTATGCTTCTAAATATTTTTTCAATAGTATCACCTTTTCAGGTAAGGTTGGAGATTCCTTTGAGTTTCAATGGTCTGCATGCTGTCCAGCTTAGGGAAGCCCTGTTTTATGGCAAAGAATCCAATCTCATGTCTCCTCATTTTCCAGGTCCAGGGGGAAAAAGAGTGCATTAAAATTGGAGCTCTAGTGGTGCTCCCTTCAGATTTGTCTATTTCCCAACCAGACAAAAATAACAATAGACTCCCTCCAGTTGGAAGTTTACTAACATTGTGCGTATCTGTAATCATTTTAAGTACAGCTTTTATGTCCTTCCGGGGACAAAAGAGCATTGCAATAAAAAAGCTGCAATTTCCCACTCTAATGCCAAGCAAAAGGTAGAGAATTACTTAAACTCCACAGATCATTCACCTTGATTTTCTTCCCTTGTTAGCCACTATTCCAATGGCTGCATTGGGGCTGAGGGGACTAAAGATGTTAAAGTTAAAGAATCAGATGAAAGATGCTGAGGTTAAAACTTCAAAGTCAACCAGTTAAAGGTTGGGGAATAGTTTAATGGACCTGATAAAGGCTCAATGCAGAAAGATTATTTTCTCTCTTCCCACCCAAAAACCTGTATCAATAAAACCCGTGGAGAAAGATATGTTTAAAAAGTTTATCTGGCCTTTGGTCCATTTCAGACAGTTAGTTTTAATACAATTGGATCTTAAAGAAAATCAATTCTCCCTCTCTGAGTGGGGATCAATCTATATTTAAAATTACACTATGACAGAATGTCCCCAGGACTTAAGTAGCATCTTGACATAAATATGACTCTTTCAGCAGCAAGATGGCAGGCACTCAAACTATCTGTGTCCTTGGTGCAGTAGTGCTTTGACTCATCTGCAGTAGAAAAAGAGAACTTCTCATTAGTGAATTTAAGTTTGGGCCTATCAGCCACTCATGTACAGGAGCAGGCACTATGATCTCTTCGAGTCTGTCAGCTTCCAAAATGCCAGGGCTCCTGTCTTCTGATATGTTTTTATAATTGAATCGGATTTTCATCCAGTGCATGGCAAGATACAAGCATGCTTATCTCAATGTCAGGAAGGCACACTGCTACATTTTTGGGTCAACCTTGCACTCTGGGGTTCCAATTAAGTACCTAACTCATCATTGGCACCTTAAAGACTAACAGATTTATTTGGGCATAAGCTTTTGTGGGTAATCTTTAAGGTGCCACCGGACTCCTCATTGTTTTTGTGGATACAGACTAACACAGCTACCCCTCTGATACTTAACTCATCATTATTCAGAACACACATACACTGACAAATCCTTCTCTCAGATTGGTATAAATCTAGAGTAACTTCATTGACGTCAATTGAATCTGAAGTCAGTGGCATTACTCTGGATATACACTAGTCTACATGCATAGAATTTGGCCCAATAACCTCTTTAGAGTAATGAAATAGACAAAACTTTCAAATCTCTCAGATCGCCTGCATTCCCCACTTATTCCTCTCTCTTATTGCAGAATGAAATCAGAGAAACTGCTGTCACTGGAGATTTCTTCTTTACCCTCCCACACTTGCTGGTGCATAGGGCATCCACCAATTTCTGCCATTTATTTCGGTCTTGTGCTGGTCTGTTCAGGCTTCTGAGTGTCATGTTGATTGCCTCTTTCTCTATTGTTCTGAGTGTTTTTCTCTAGGTCACCCTCTTTTTTCCTCTTTCCAGGTGGTGTCCATATTATCAGTTGCCATGGAAGTCTTGTTGGTGGGATCCTTAAAGCATGTCCTAAATATGTCCATCAACTCCTTCTTACCAAATTTGATGCTTTAGATTGGCTTGCTCTGCTTAGGATTTCTGATGTTGCAGGAAACTCTTCTGATGGACTCTGAATTAATCTTCTTATCCATTTCTGCTGTAGATTTCCATGACTCTTCTCCGTACAGAAGGACAGGCATGATGCTGCTGTTAAGAATTTGTACTTTTGTATCCATGCTAATTGTGCCACTTTGCCAAATCTTTTTCAAGTTTATGAAAGTTGTTTGCTGCTTTTGATGTTCATTGCTTGACATCTAGCACTGGAGATATCCTCAGGATTATTCAGATTCCTGATCAGAATAACCATAGAAGAGGCTGTCCCCAGGCTTTATGCTGGGCCCAAAGCTTGCAGGGACAGGACTTTGGGAGTTTAATCATTGACACGTGACTATGCTCTGCATGCAAACAGAATCAATAAACCTCAGAAGTACCTCACTTCTGCATCTCAGTGCCTTGATTTAAGAGTTCCCTATATATTTTAAAAACCCACCAACAACCTTAAGGTTGTTCCTACTAGATGGGTTAAGAAAGATTTTTGTAGGAGGTTTGTTTTTGTGGCTGGCACTCAAATACTGTAGTGAGGGATGACCTTATAAAAACTTAGCGAGACAAATAGTAACCCCTGACATGCACTGCTACACAACCTCTCCTTAGATGAGTTGTAATAAATCCAGCTCAGAAGAATGCATCTTCCCCACCCAATCTATTCTTCAGGTTGAACCTTGCCGCATCAGCCCACAAGCTAAATAGTAGCAGGCTTGTAAACTTTGAAGGGGCTGTTCATCTGAGAATGCCTGGTAGCCAAAGGTCCTGCAATACAGCCAGGGACAGGGAGTGTCCATAGAAGAGATAAAAGAGACCCTCAAGTTGTGAAAAGGAGGAAGACTGGACAAAATAAGGTGGGGAAGTGAAGAGATGTGCCTGTGAGCGGCAAAGATCCTGGGAAGCAGTGGAAGATACTGTTTCTTAAAGTGGAAAATTAAAACTCCTGGAATACTGTCTCCCATCCAGTCTGTCTACATTCATCCTGAAACCCCTTCACTGCTCCCTGGAGTGACTGAAAATCTGAATTTCCAGGTAGTGAGAATTTCTGATATTTCAACATTTGTTTCCCTCCTGAATTGGATGAAAAATTTGAAATATCAAACCTTTGTTTTATGGAATTAAGAGTTCTGAAAAGTTTTTATTTGGAAGTGTCAAAATGTTGGTTTGTCCAAACTGAATTAAAACTTTTGTTTCAAGTCCATTTGACATTTAATCTGTGTCCTCCTGAGCAGTTGTGGTACCTCATGGGAGTAACTGTATGAATGCCTCATGTCCCTATTCCCACTACGGTCTGGGCTCCAAGTGGCCTGCATCTCTCATGGTATACCCAGGACATTTCCACCAGAGAGAAGACTGAAGTGCATCATGAGAGATGTAATCTGGTCTCCTGGATTTGTAGTGGAGTCCCCTCATGCCTATCAAACTTTTTTGTAAAAGAATAGCACAACACAATGTAGATGTGTGACTCAGGCTATGTTTACACTGGCACTTTTGTCTTTAAAACTTTTGTCACTCAGGGATGTGAAAAAACACACCCCTGAATGACAAAAGTTTTAGCAATGAAAAGCGCTGGTGTGGACAGCACTTGCCGCACTACCATCGACGAAGCTACTGCCCCTCGTTGGAGGTGGTTTTATTTTGTCGCTAAGAGATCTGTCTCCTGGCGATAAACAGCAGTCACACAGCACACCTTATAACAGCGCGGCTGCAGCGGCACTGCCACACCGTTGTAAGGTGCGTGGTGTAGACATAGCCTCAGTAGTTAAAATGCACTAACCTCAAAGTTATGGCTCTGGAAGATGTTTGTTTGGTGGCTTGGTTTTCACTTTTTTCATGTCTTTATTTCCTCTTTCTCATTAACTCTGTTTCTCACAGCTCTTTTCTTGGTTCCGCTTGCTTTCTTTTCTCATTTATCAGTATTATTTTTCTGTGTTTTTATTTGCTGTTCTCTTCTGCAGTGTCTTTCCCATTCTTGACATCAGAGTCTGATCTGTAATCTCTTTCCTTTCCTTCATTATCCCTTTTCCTGTGATAGCTCCTACCTCCTCTCACAATCTTTGTTTTAGTCTTCTACTATGTCCCATCCCCATCTCTTTTGGACCTACCTTCACCCCAAGCAGCTCAATCCTGGAGTCCTCACTCAGGCAAAACTCCCATCGATTTTGGAAAGATCCGCACAAGGGGATCCCCGAAAAGTTTTCCTCTCCCGTAGCTTCTGTAGGCATGTTGTACTATGCGGGGGGGAGGGGAGAGTTAGTAATTGCTGTGGGGCAAAGTGGAATTCAATATGTTTTATGGAGAAAACATATATACTCTTTTGTGTAAGGTGCACTTGACTTGGCTTTCCTGAAGACAGAATGGTGGGAAAGTAATCTTACTGCCTTCACTATGGAATTGTTACCACAATGCTACAAGATGGCATGGGGATGATTCTCCTCTCATTTAATCTGGTGTAAACAAGAAGTAACTCAATGGCAGTCAATGGAGTTACATAAGTGTAAAACCAGTGATAGGAAGAGAATCCTACTGATGTGTGTAATGTGGCTCAGTTAAGATTCCTACAATAGTGTTAGCGCTTGTGACGTTATCTGATTAAAATATGATCATCGTTGTTGCTACCACTGTTATATGATTGCAATAAAGCTTAAACAGTGTTTCAAGTAAGGTGTCAATAGAAAAGTTATGATTTGCTGAAAATGATTATGCTATTCATGTATCATTTTTGTGTTTGAAGTTATGAGTATTGGCTCTATACCTGGATTTCAAATGTTTGCGCTTGGGTAGCACCCAAAAGGTATTTAGCCTGCACATCTTGAAGGGACTATTCAAGTTAAATGGCTCATCAAGGAACACTTAACTCACAATGGACCGTGGGAGATGCTTATCTACACTTAATGGACTTTCCCGGGAACGTTCCATCTGGAGTATAGTTAATGGCTTCTGCTGTGACTAAGTGAAATCATGCATGGACATGTGACTTGCCCATCTGACCCCAAACACCATCTTGCTACCTTAATTTTCCACAGTGAGAACAATGGGTTTCCCTTCAATTGGCAGAAGCTATAAAAGGCACTGGAAACATCTCCATTTTGCCTCTTTCCTGCTCAGACCTCTGGACTATGAACTTGTACTAATGGGAGCATTCTAAACAAAGGACTGAGGACCTGTGTTCCCTGTAAGCTGTGCGGTTGGGCAGCCACCCAGGAGAGATTCAAGTGCCACCCAGTTGATTAGCATAGCGTGCCCCTCGCGCCGCTGCTTTGCAGCCATATTGCTCCATCCTGCAGCTGCTCCTGGGACCCTCATACTGGCGGTGCAGAGCGGGTGGGGAGAGGGGTGCTGATGTCAGGGTCTCCCCCTCCCCCTGCTGCTATACCCCATCTCCGCAGAGCAGGAGAGAAGGGACAGCCTGGCTCAGGAGGACTCAGAGCTTCTGAGGTCTGAATGGTGAGTGAGTGCCTTTCTTAAAGAGACAGTGCATGGTTTCTGAGACTTCCCCAGCAGCCAGCTCACACAGTCTCTGTCTCTCCTTCTCCTCCCTCTGCCCATGTACCCCATCTCTGCAGAGCTGGGGAGGGGAGACAGGGCTCAGGACAGCTTTCAGTGAGTGCCTTAAAGAGACAGTGCACTGCATCTCTCAGAAACTTCCCCAGCAGCAAGCACACACATTGTCTCTCTGTGTCACACACGCGTGCGTGTGCACACACACACAGTCTCTGGGTGACATACACTCTGTCTCTTTCACACTCACCTCCCAACACATACATGTATTATTGTTGTTATTACTTCTTGGTACTTCTTGCAATGCATATATATTCTCTGTAATTTTATTCTTTCAGTGTGTGTTATTTTAGTGTTTTGGCTGGTCTATGCATTTCATAATTTTTATTTCTCTTACACTTAAATTTAATTCTTTGAGTAGTGAGTTCTAAAATGCCTAACCTGTCCTGGCTAGAGTATTTATCCCTATGGTAACTTTTTTAAAGTATATATTATGTCTAGGTTTTTTGTTTGTACTGGTGGCGCATATCCTCACATATCTCGGTGCACATAACAAAATTTATTCTGCACATGGATCGAAAAAATTAGAGGGAACATTGCCGAGGACCTTCCAATGATTTGGAAGCAACCAGACTTATCAAGCCAGCAGTTTATTCCATCACTGCTACAAGCCTGAACCAAGAACTTTGCAATTATTGTATGTATTTGATTCCTTTAACCAATTTTAACTCTCACCTTTCTATATTTTTATTAATAAACCTTTAGATTTTAGATACAAAAGGATTGGCAACAGCGTGGTTATTGGGTAAGATCTGAGTTATATATTGACCTGGGTATGTGGCTGGTCCTTTGGGATCAGAAGAACCCTTTTGTTTGATTAAATTGGTTTTAAATAACCACTCATCTTTAAGTCTAGTATCTGGGTGTTGAATCCAGAACTGGAATGCCTAAGGAGACTGCTTTTCTGACTTCTCTTAGCCAGTGTGGTGAATCAGAAATTTACTTTTGTTGCTGGTTTGGTATATCTTAGGGGAGAATAACCACCAGTTTTGGGGTGTGTCTGCCCTATTTCTCAGCAGTCTGTCCTGAATTTGGTATTCTCAGTTGTGACCCCCGGAGGCACAGTTACAACGCTTTATTTTAAAATTGCAGCTTTGATATTACATAAATGCAGGTCTGATTGGTTTTGCACTTTATATGTACAAAATGTTTGTAATCTGGTGTATATCACATTATCGATCGAAAAACATCAGGAAGTATATCCTAAAACGTGTTTTGGAAGAAAGAATTGTTTAAAATCTCTTTCTATAATCCCTTGCTGCTATTTCACACCTTCAAAGAGAAATTACTTTATGAATGAGCATATTCTGCTATTTTTTTCAATAGAAGTAGCTTCTTCTGTAACTATGATTATATCATTGAGGTCTAGACAAATATGATTAAAGACAGATTTAAGAACATCCTAAATTACTCCTAATAATTTAATTAGCAGCAAAGGGATTTCTATTTTGAATAATTTTCAATTAAATGGGGTTAGGTTTCATACATAAAAAAGAATTTATTACCATGAGCTCCTTTCTGACTTAGCTTATTCAGATTCATTCCAGCTATTTAAAAATAGTATCTATATCTATATCTACATCTATATCTAGACTTTCCTAACAAATTGTCATGAGCCTAGTCCTGCTGAGTTTATCTTCAGTGGGATTACTCATGTGAATCAGGACTACAGGATAAATATAAACCGAGGATAAATATCATACCTAAATGTGTTCTTCATAATCACAGAAAACAAAATTAGGGGGTTGGACAGAACCCACGTAATATTGTCCAATCTGCCACTGGATGTACCACAGCTGCAAAGTGTTTCAGTAATACAGAGGACATAATTACCATTTTAAGTCACAATCCTGCAACTATTTATCCTCCGATAAGTAGCTCATTGAAATCAATGGGACTAGTCACAATAGTATAGCTAAGCATATGCATAAGCTGTTGCTGAATAAGGACCTTAAATATTCCTGCCTTTTTAAAATCTGTAGCAGAATTTAAACTCTGTGTATTCTTGGAGTTTCTATTATTATTATTTCCTGTAGCACCCCAATATACAAAGCACAGAAGTCCTGCTCAGTACAGATCCAGGAAGGCTCAGGGTGTTCCTCTACATGGCTCTCACCACAGGCTCAGGACCAAGAAGGTGATATTCTCCTTTGAGAAGGGTGCAGTTCATAAGGTAAAATTTTCATAAGCACCTGAGTCCCATTTTCAGAAGTGATTTAGGCACATACAGTATGTTTGCACTGCAGCTGGAAGCGAGCCTCCCAGGCTGGGCTGACAAACTCGTGCAAGCAGTGCTTGTGCTGAAGTGCTTAAAAATAGCTGGGTGGATGTTGCCATATGGGTGGCTAGCCCAAGCCTCGGCCTAAGCTCAGACTTGAGCATGGGTCTGAGCCTCTGCCAGGACTCCAACATCCACAAGCTATTTTAAGCACACTAACTAAGGTGAACCTGCTAGCATGAGTCTGTCTACTAGGCCTGGGAGACTTGCTCCCAGGTACAGTGTAGACATAGCCTTAGGCCCCAGACCCTCAGAAATATTTAGGCACCTAACTTCAATTGCTTTCAGTGGGAATTAGGGCTGGTCCACATTAACCCCCCACTTCGAACTAAGATACGCAACTTCAGCTACGTGAATAACATAGCTGAAGTCGAAGTACCTTAGTTCGAACTTACCGCGGGTCCAGACGCGGCAGGCAGGCTCCCCCGTCGACTGCGCGTACTCCTCTCGCAGAGCAGGAGTACCGGCGTCGACGGCGAGCACTTCCGGGATCGATCCGGGATCGATTTATCGCGTCTAGACAAGACGCGATAAATCAATCCCAGAGATTGAGTGCTTACCGCCGGACCCAGAGGTAAGTATAGACGTACCCTTAGGCACCTAAATACCTTTGAGGATCTGGGCCCTAAGTACTTCAGTCACTTTTAAAAATGGGACTTAGGCACTTCTGAAATGTTTATCCATAGTACCTTTTCATTCCACGGGCTTACAGTTAGGACTGGGTGACACTTTCATAGTAAGACAATTTTTGTTAGAATATGCCTGTCATTGGGCTTTTGAAATGTAGCGCAATTACATGATATTCCACGTCTTTAAAATGAAATTTTGCACCAAAACTGTTTGGTATGAGGACAAAAATATTACACATTTTGAATTATTTTTTGCACTTTTAAGTTTGGTGGGTTGCTTGGTTATGATTGGTGACATCAGTTACATGGTACTAGTACTAGCTCGGGTTCCCTGACTGAATAAGCCTAGGTGGTCAGGAAGGAAAATCAGCAATCATTTTCTCAAAGACTCTGTGTGTGTTGTGTGCCCTGTTTGAGCTAGTCAGAAAAAAACAGTGAGCAGAAACATTAGTGAGCAGCTTTTGTGTAGCTTCCTGTTGCATTGTGTTAGACATTGGCTCATAATATCTTTGATTCCCAATGCCATCTGGGACCAGAACAGATGCCCTGCTTCATGGCTTCCTGGCAGACACTAGAGGGAACTACTAGTAATAATGTAGGGAGCATAGATGATGACCACCCCTCTCCACAAGAAGACCGCATTAGGTAAGGGTGTAGTGTGTTTGTTGAGGAAAATGTTTCTCACAGAAGTTGTTGTGAGATTGGGGAATGTCTAGCCTGCAAAGTTCCATAACAGTTAGTTCCAATAAGCATTCAGACTCTGAAACTCATGAGGATCCCCATATTATTAGATGTACAGCTTTATTATGGTGAGACTAAGTTTATGGACTAGTTACAGTGAGGCTGACTGTACTTGTTCTTTTGTTAGTGTATAACTGGGAGGTAGTTCATGTTATTGTGCTCATGAGTACAGTTTTCAGGCTGCTTTGCAACACATTGCTTCTGCATGTAGGTTGCCCATGTTGACGTTGGTGTTTGCATGTTTTGTTGTTGTTTCTCTGTAATTCTACTGTAAAAGTTTCAAGAATCCATAATGCTTTGCATACACTGTGGGATTCTGATGAGGAACACACCAACTGAGATTTGGGCGGGCATGGGGGGTCCAAAATTAAACCTGTTATCAGATGTGTCCATTGCAGCAGACCTCATCCCTAACTTTTGTGAGTTCAAAATTTGGATCCACATTTGAATTCTGACGCTTGACTGTATCGCTAACTGAACTATACGTATGTCCCAGATCCTCAATTCTAGACCACAATGCACACACTCCTTATTTTCATTTACACTAAGTCCAGCTTACCTTCTCTGACAATCAACATGCCCTCAGGGGCACTAGGTCTAGAGACACTTCCTCATTCCATTTCCCCCTCCGCACAATAGATTCTTCTTCCCTATTCCCCACTGCCCCACTTGATAAAATATTCCTACCTATCCACCCCTCTGCCTGAGAGACTCCTTCATTTTCCCTGTGATGTTTAAATACAGTACATGATAAAGTACACAATCCTCAGCATATCAGTTCTCTAAATTATTCATAATTACAAGTATTCTAATTTGGTTTAGATTTATGCTACATTTTTTATAAAGAGCCTTTGTCAGCTTTGATTGTACATGGCAAATATGTTTCCATCCTGGATTTATAGCACACTTTAGTCATAATTGACAAATTTTAATTCTAGTGAGGCCTAAATGGGTCTAAGGTGCAATAAACTAAATGCCCATGTTTATATCTAAATATTTCCACTTTGTGTCTAAATGCATATTTTAATTAATTTCCCCCCAAGTTTCCTGTGACTGAGCATGTTATCTGCTGAGCATGAATACATATCTGGAGTACATAATTGCATAAAGTTAAGTATTTGAAAAAGAGGCTTCATGTTCTCCCCAGTGTGTTTATAAACTCTTGCCGACACTTGAGTGCCTAAAATTACATGTCTAAGTCCCTGATCCTGTAAACACTTAGGCATGTGCTTAACTCCAAGCACATGAGTAGTGTCTGAAGTCTAAAAATTAGCATTGTGCATACCGAATTTGGAAAATGTGGGCATGGCTTGACGGTATTCTATCTGTCACCATTCTGCAGACAAGGAGTGAGGAGGAGTGAGGACCCAAGGAAGGGCTGAAGATGTTTGAGTTGGATGTGCTTTACCAATCATGGTGAACATTATTTGAGACTCTAAGGACAGGGGTGAACTGGGAAGGGGTGGGACTCTAGAGGGACTTGGCCAGAGGGTCAGGTCCTCAGCATAGGAGACTGTCCAAAAGTCCATAACAGGGTGCTCTGGGATGGTGAGTCGGCTACAGTGCCATTTTTGCCTTTCTTGCTCTAATGGCTAAGGTACCAAGGAAGTAGTTGCATGTTTCACTAGGCCAGTTAAAGAACAGCCCGAGATTGTGCAGATGGATGACGATAATGATCCAGGTGTAGGATTTGGAACCAGAGGAATGAGATCTTGAATATCCTTTATGTTAAGTTTGTAACACTGTTATAACCTCAAATTGTATTTCCCCTCCCCCAGTAATGTACACCCTGTGACTTGAAGCCCGAAAGAGAAGGGAGCTCAGTGCTGTCACCTATTAGTGAAGTGGAAAAGGAGCAGTGCAGAGCTGCTTAAGAACCATAGATCGGCAGGGATCCACTGACAGAGCCCTGTGCCAGCTGTAGGAGAGCTGACTGACTAAGCCATACCTCCCTGTCATTTTAATTACAGGACTGTTGGGGGCATTTTGGTTAAAATGCAGTTAAGTTTTGAGCCTGGGGCCATGCAATTGCCCATGTTGTGAGATACAAGGATAAGACATCAGTATCGAGTGTGCTTGGGAGGTCACCCTGATACCCAACTGTCCCGGCGACAGTGGTGAAGGGAGCCTGGACAGAGGTAGGGAAGGGACACGGGAGAAAATATGGTCTTGCCTTCAGCTGGGAGCAGCTCACCGGTAATGCCTCTATCAAGGCAAAGGTCCTAGACATTACTGACCTCCCTCCCTGACATTTGAGCTGAGACTGCTGAACGGTGAACAATGCAGAGTGGTGGCAGATCCACGGAGGCAGCAGCAGCAGCTGGGGAGAGGTGGATGGGGCCAAGGAGCAGTGACAGTAGCTCCAAGGCTGCGCAGTGGTGGTGACACCTTAGAGGGGATGGACAGTGCAGAGCTAGGCAACTTGGGCTGAAGTCACAGAAAGCTGCAGCCTACCAAGGGACACAGGTGCAGGCATCCCTATCCAGTAACTAAAGTAAAAATCCACCCCAGCTGGATTAGGTAGAGCTTCCGGTGCAGCCCGGGCTGCTCTGATGGACTAAAATCCTTGGATTTCTCCAGCCCAGAACAGCTAACTGTGAGCTAGCTAGCTGGGCAGGAGGGAAGTGCCCAGAAATATATCAGCCATTTACAACAGCTGATGAAGGACTGAGGTTCGGACTACTGTTAAAACATCCTGCATCAGTGCTGCTCTAGCTGAGTGTTCTCAGTAAAAAGACTCAGATGTTCCATTTGTTAGCAAAGTAAAATATTCCAGCAATGTTCTTAGGGTCCTGGCAGCCTAGGATCTAGGAAAT
This sequence comes from Emys orbicularis, assembly GCF_028017835.1. Taxonomy (NCBI): domain Eukaryota; kingdom Metazoa; phylum Chordata; order Testudines; family Emydidae; genus Emys; species Emys orbicularis. The sequence goes on from NC_088684.1 coordinate 198,142,235, forward strand.
GAGCATAGGTCCTAAACTCTGATTTTATTCCCTTCATTTTACTGCCAACTGCTAAACCATTACTTAGAATTTGATATTAAATAAAACAAAGACAAAGGTGGACTTGCCTTTTAGGGCATCTTTGGGTTCAAACCTCTGTCCTTTGCTGTCTAGCTAGAAGTGCTTCAAAAATCATGAACTCCACTTATCCCTCGAGGAGCAGAGAGTCTTTTGTGAAAACTTTCTGGCCAACTGACCCTGATGGGCTCCAGAGGGAGCCATGTCCAGACTTTTCCTTGCCCTAATGTTGAAATTGCCCAAATTATTGTGCTCACAAAGGGCTCAGTTCTGCAATCTTTACTCACACCAATCAGACTAAATGGTACTGAGTGGAAGAGCGTCAGAATCAGAGCTAATCTCCAGTTAAAAAAAATTACCCCTACAGTAAAATTACTTTAGGGAAGAAACCATGAATAAATGTTGTGGTGGGGGCGGGGGGAGGGTTGTCTATTGCTATTCCATATGGCCTAAAACTCTTTCACTAGTTGATATTAACAGTCATTCAAGATCATGTCATACGAAGTGTTTAGTGAGAGCAACCCTAGTAACTAATCAACTGCTACTATTGGACAAGAAATGTGCAAAGCACCTAATATTGCAGAATGGCTTGCCTGACGGGGGGAACTAGTGACACTTATTATTATTTGAAGCCTAGGAGCCCCAGTCCAGAACCCCATTATGGTAGGTGCTGTATAAATGCAGAGCAAAAAGACAGTCCCTACCCCCAAAGAGCTTAAATCTAAGTATAAGATGGGACAACAGCTGGATACTGATGAGGAGCACAAAGAGACAATGTTAGTCAGCATGATGAGTAGGGGGGTCACAGCATAGCAGACGCCTAAACATTGCAAAGTCCTTTTAAAAAAAAAAAATCTTTTCAGGAAGTGTATGATTAGCCCTTTGTTACAAGCTCGGTGCAATGTGAGCCAGATTTAAGAGTTCAGCTGCTTAATGTACTTATTACTGGTACTACATATAATTATTTATACACATTCAAAATAAGTGCTTAGTGGGTGTAGAATAGTGCCATAGCAGAATTCTCAGCCCACTTATATCAGAGGTAGCATTTTACTCTCGCTCTGCACAGATGTAAATGACTATACCAGGTACAAGGCAGAGGAGAATCAGGTCCATATTGTAATGGAGAGGATTATTAGTTACGGGTTAATGATCTTCTATGAAAGTTCCTGTAATTGTGTGGCATGCCTTAGAAGCAAATATTCATACATAGAGTTTAGAGGGTGCAACAAAGGGAATAACAGAGGAGGCAGAAGGAGGGTTGAGGACTGACCTCTGTAAAACAAACCGTGAAACAACTGCTGTTTGCCAGTCTTCATCACCATTTAGGATTGGATGTCAATGACCACTCTGGCATGTCCCTTGTGAAGCCACTAATCATTTCTAGCTCGATGATGATCATTTCTAAGTCTTTCCAGCACAGGATAGCTGAGAGTCACCACGCACAGATCTACTATTGGCACATGCTGCCAAAAAACAGTTTACAGTTGTCTGCATTCTTACAAAATTGAAAAAAGCACAGTGGAAATTAATGAAAAGCTTTACTCCTGCATGCAGCGATTTCTCTTAAATACTTATGTAGCAATTTCAACTGGATAACAGTATACACACAGACATAAATCAAAATAAGATCCATTACTGTTGGGACATAAAACAAGAACATGCAGTCTATGTATTGTTCCATTTTCAACTTGGCTACTAAAACACAATAAAACAGATTTGGATGAAGCAAGCTGGATAATATGTAACAAACCTTTTGCAATGGAAGAGTGATTTGCATATCCCTTAAGTCCTCTTTTTGTATGGCTTTAGAAAACATATATAAGCTGGTGCCAAGATATCTCGTTCTTCTGCCAGTGCTTTGGCAACTTGCAGTGAAGGTGGTGCCAGGCAGCATGGTCTGCAAAATGCTAAATAGAAAAAAGCAGATGCAGGTTGTTTGAACCACATGGAGTCCTGAGCTCCCTTGAAAAGGCACGCGTGTTTCCCTCTATTGTGAGCAGTACGTACTGAGCCATACAAAAATGTGCTCATTGTTACCTCAAAAGTTTATTTGCTAGGTTAGGTGAGGATACCTTTTTTAAAAAAAATTAAAGTTTTATTGTGCTCCTCAGTGATCATTTCTGGCACAAGCAGGATTTGGCAAAGTTGTGTGAAATAAGGCATGCTTTAAAAGAAACACCATACCTGTACAGTGCCTAGTTCTCTGGGTAAGTGTTTGATATTTAACTAATTTCAGTTTGAATAAACATTGAACCTACTGCACATGGGCCTGGGGCCTGATTTTGAGCTACAGTATATTTTGAGAATCTGTGGGGAGGAAACTCATACAGAGAACATCCTCTCAACACCAGCCACCTCACAGCCCTTCCTCGCCCACCAAAGCTATCTTCCAGCAAGCCTTACAACCCACCAATGTACCTTTGCTGTTGCAAAAGTAATGGTAATGAGGAAAATGTGGGCTCCACCCTCATTGTACTATCTCCAGGTCTGATGGCCCATTCCCTGAGTCTTCGGCAAGGTCTATATTTGTGGGTACTGCCAGTAAGGAGCACTGTTTCATGTTCCCCTCACCCCCATCTTCATAACTATTGTTTGAACAAGGATTGGCCAGCTCCTTCATGTATCAGAGGGGTAGCCGTGTTAGTCTGAATCTGTAAAAAGCAACAGAGGGTCCTGTGGCACCTTTAAGACTAACTTCAGAAGTTAGTCTTAAAGGTGCCACAGGACCCTCTGTTGCTTTGTACAGCTCCTTCATGAATCTCTAAGCTTCCCTTCTTGAGGTATATAGTCTGGATTTTCTTGATAGCATAGCAATACACATAGCAGTGTAACCCAATCTAACTTACACATGTACGTTTTATATTACAATGAATTTTATTTGCAAACTGCAATTTTTGTGTGTTTGGGTGGAACTCACTGGAATACCAGGAGCAGATAACAGCAAAGCAGTTAGGGCCTGTTGAAGCCAAGGGGAGTCTTTCCACTGATGCCAATGGGCTTTGGATCAGGCCTTTCCTGTTCTCTATCATCAAATACAAAAATGTACTTGATCAGATTTGCATGTGAGCACTCACATGTGATGCCAGCCTTCAATGGAGGACAACAGACTTTCTCTTAGCCCTGGTATACACTACGAGTTTAGGTCAAATTTAGCAGCGTTAGATCGATTTAACCCTGCACCCGTCCACACGAAGAAGCCATTTTTGTCGACTTAAAGGGGTCTTAAAATCGACTTCTGTTCTCCTCCCCAACAAGGGGATTAGTGCTGAAATCGACATCGCTGGGTCGATTTGGGGGTAGTGTGGACGCAATTCGACGGTATTGGCCTCCAGGAGCTATCCCAGAGTGCTCCATTGTGACCACTCTGGACAGCACTCTCAACTCAGATGCACTGGCCAGATGGACAGGAAAAAGCCCGGGGAACTTTTGAATTTCATTTCCTGTTTGGCCAGCGTGGCAAGCTGATCAGCACAGGTGACCATGCAGAGCTCATCAGCAGAGGTGAGTCCCAGAATCACAAAAGAGCTCCAGCATGGACCGGACGGGAGGTACTGGATCTGATCACTGTATGGGGAGACGAATCCGTGCTATCCGAACTCTGTTCCAAAAGACGAAATGCCAAAATATTTGAAAAAATCTCCAAGGGCGTGAAGGACAGAGGCGATAACAGGAACCCGCAGCAGTGCCGCATGAAAATTAAGGAGCTCAGGCAAGCCTACCAAAAAACCAAAGAGGCAAACGGCTGCTCCGGGTCAGAGCCCCAGACATGCCGCTTCTATCATGAGCTGCATGCAATTCTAGGGGGTGCCCCTACAACTACCCCACCCCTGTATGTGGACTCCTGCAAGGGAGTCTCATGCAACAGGGATGAGGATTTTGGGGATGAGGAGGAGGAGGAGGATGCAAGTGGAGAAACCGTTCTCCCCGACAGCCAGGAACTGTTTATCACCCTGGAGACATTACCCTCCCAACCCAGGCTCCCAGACCCTGAAGGCGGAGAAGGCACCTCTGGTGAGTGTACCTTTGTAAATATAATACATGGTTTTAAAGCAAGTGTGTTTAATGATTAATTTTCCCTGAAGACTTGGGATGTATTTGCGACCAGTAAAGCTACTGGAATGCAGTCAAGCAACATCCATTCTTTATCTCTCTGTGTGTCTGTATCTGAAAAGAAATAATCCCCGCTGTTAGCCATGCGGTGGGGGGAGGGGTGAAGCGATCATCCCAGAGAATTGGGTGTAAGGGGGGGGGGATTCGTTGGGTTTGTGCTGCACGTTAACCCGAAAACCACAGCCCCTCTTTTTAAATGGCCAACCCATTTTAAATGGTCAACCCAACTCTCCCTTTTTTTCCTCCCACAGCTGCAAATGTTTCAATGCTCCCACTATCATCTCCATCACAGAGGCTAGCGCAGATAAGAAGGCAAAAAAACGCACTCGCGATGAAATATTCCCTGAGCTCATGCAGTCCTCCCGCACTGAAAGAGCCCAGCAGAATGCGTGGAGGCAGACAATGTCAGAGTCCAGGAAAGCACAAAATGAACGGGAGGACTGGAGGGACATGCAAGACAATAGATGGCTGGAGCAAGAGGTGGCGGCAGCGTGATGAGAGGAGGCAGAATGCAATGCTGAGGCTACAGAAGGATTAAACTGATATGCTCTGGCGTATGGTTGAGGTGCAGGAAAGGCAGCAGGAGCACAGACCTCCGCTGCAGCCCCTGTGTAACCAACCTCCCTCCTCCCCAAGTTCCATAGCCTCCTCACCCAGACGCCCAAGAACACGGGGGGGAGGGACCTCTGGGCACCCAACCACTCCACGCCAGAGGACTGCCCAAGCAACAGAAGGCAGTCATTCAATAAGTTTTGAAGTGCAGTGTAGCCTTGTCCTTCCCTCCTCCCCACCTCCACCACCCCACCCGGTGCTTCCCTCCTCCACTACCCCTCCCGGGCTACCTTGGCAGTTATCCCCCCATTTGTGTGATGAATTAATAAAGAATGCATGAATTTGAAACAACAATGACTTTATTGCCTCTGCAAGCAGTGATCGAAGGGGGGAGGGAAGGGTGGTTGGCTTACAGGGAAGTAGAGTTAATCAAGGGGGCGGGTTTTCATCAAGGAGAAACAAACAGAACTTTCACACCGTAGCCTGGCCAGTCATGAAACTGTTTTTCAAAGTTTCTCTGATGCGCAGTGTGCCCTACTGTGCTCTTCTAACCACCCTAGTGTCGGGCTGCATGTAATCAGCGGCCAGGCAATTTGCCTCAACCTCCCACCCCGCCATAAACGTCTCCCCCTTACTCTCACACATATTGTGGAGCACACAGCAAGCAGTAATTACGATGGGAATATTGGTTTCGCTGAGGTCTAACCGAGTCAGTAAACTGTGCCAGCGTGCTTTTAAACATCCAAATGCACATTGTACCACCATTCTGCACTTGCTCAGCCTATAGTTGAACAGCTCCTTACTACTGTCCAGGGTGCCTGTGTATGGCTTCATGAGCCATGGCATTAAGAGGTAGGCTGGGTCCTCAAGTATAACTATAGGAATTTCAACATCCCCAATGGTTATTTTCTGGTCTGGAAAATAAGTCCCTTGCTGCAGCCGATCAGACAGACCAGAGTTCCTGAAGATGTGAGCGTCATGTACCTTTCCCGGCCATCCCACGTTGATGTTGGTGAAACGTCCCTTGTGATCCACCAGTGCTTGCAGCACCATTGAAAAGTACCCCTTGCTGTTTATGTACTGGCTGCCTTGGTGCTCCGGTGCCAAGATAGGGATATGCGTTCTGTCTATTGCCCCACCACAGTTAGGGAATCCTATTGCAGCAACGCCATCCACTATGATCTGCACATTTCCCAGAGTCACTACCCTTGATAGCAGCAGCTCAGTGATTGTGTTGGCTACTTGGATCACAGCAGCCCCCACAGTAGATCTGCCCACTCTGAATTGATTCCCGACTGACCGGTAGCTGTCTGGCATTGGAAGCTTCCAGAGGGCTATGGCCACTTGCTTGTGAACTGTGACGGCTGCTCTCATCTTGGTATTCTGGAGCTTCAGGGCAGGGGAAAGCAAGTCACAAAGTTCCATGAAAGTGCCCTTATGCATGTGAAAGTTTCGCAGCCACTGGGAATCATCCCAGACCTGCAACACTATGCGGTCCCACCAGTCTGTACTTGTTTCCCGGGCCCAGAATCTGTGTTCCGCGGCATGAACCTGCCCCATTACCACCATGATGTCCAAATTGCCAGAGCCCGTGCTTTGAGAGAAGTCTGTATCCATGCCCTCATCACTCTCGTCACCGTGCTGCCGTCGCCTTCTCACCTGCTTTTGCAGGTTCTGGTGCTGCATATACTGCAGGATAATGTGCGAGGTGTTTACAGTGCTCATAACTGCCATGGTGATCTGAGCGGGCTCCATGCTTGCTGCGGTATGGCGACTGAAGGAGAGCAGAGTGGCAGCGGAAACATGACAATGGTTTGCAGCCCTATTGCACTGTCTGCTGCCAGTGGTATGGCGTCTGCAGGAGAGCAGAGTGGCAGCGGAAGCGGTCGTTCGATGTCGATGGTTTGCAGCCCTTTTGCACCATCTGCTGCCAGAGCAGGAGAGCAGAGTGGCAGCGGAAGCGTGACGATGGTTTGCAGCCCTATTGTACTGTCTGCTGCCAGCAGCACCCAGGACACAACAGCAGTGGCTGAGCTGAGCAGGCTGCACGCTTGCCGTGGTATGGCTTCTGCGTGGAAAAAAGGCGTGAAACGATTGTCTGCCGTTGCTCTCACGGAGGGAGGAGTGACTAACGACATGTACCCAAAACCACCCGCGACAATGTTTTTGCCCCATCAGGCAGTGGGAGCTCAACCCAGAATTCCAATGGGTGGCAGATACTGCGGGAACTGTGGGATAGCTACCCACAGTGCAACGCTCCGAAAGTCGATGCTAGCCTCAGTACTGTGGACGCACTCCGCTGACTTAATGCACTTAGTGGGGACACACACAATCGACTGTATAAAATTGCTTCCAAAAAAATCGACTTCTATGAATTCGACCTAATTTCGTAGTGTAGATATACCCTTAGAGTGGCTCCCGAAGATCTGCTCCTTTAGCTGCCCAGCTTTATATTTGGAGCAAAAGATGCAGATGTTGAATCTCATGCATTGCTTCTGATTGATACCTACACCAGTAATAGCTGTAGGGATGAAGCCATAGATAGCAGAGAGAAGGTAGCTGAAAATGAACTGAAAATGCCAGTATTTTATGCCAAGAAACTGTCATGGAGACTAGTTATCTACAGTGAGTTACCCTAGTAGTCAATGGGACTACTCACATACACAAGTATGGGCAGGATCAGGGACTAAATTTGACATGACATAAATGAAGATCCTAAGCATATAAAAAGAGGTAAGGGAGACATAACAGGAATTATACGATTGCAAGGGTACCTGGGTCAGAAAGGCCAGTGCACCTCTCAATTGGCTGCCGAGTTCTTGTGGTGTTGGGTTTTTCCCCTTCTCCTTTTGTAGGCTTAGTGGCAGAAGTGAGTTTTTGGGAGGGAACTGAATGAGGTCAGGCAGTTTGCTTTGTTTTGGGTGAGCATTCAAAGGAGCAGCATGGAAGAAGGTCCGTAGAAGGAAATGAAGGAGTAGTGGAGAGGGCAGGAAGTAGAACAGGTCAGGGATATAGGCAGGAGGTGTGTGGTATACAGCAAGGACAAGGGTTGAGATTTTCAAAGCCCATTAGGGTGTTCAACTTATTAATTCTAATGGAAATTTAGCTAAAACCTTTGAAGATCTCAACCAAGACAATTAAGCTTGATATGCAAGACAATAGGGAGCCAGTATGGAAGTAAACCATGTTAAAATAAAAACATTTGCTCCAAATGCTGCCCCTCACAATAGCATTACTACATCAAAAACCAATCATTTGGGTTTGAGAGATCTTGCTGCATGTTGCTGCTGCTCTTGTCTGTCTGGTAATTATAAACATGTTTGTTAGGCTGTGAAAAATAATGGGTTGGTTTCTTTCTTTTTTTTTCAAGAAGTGTAGTGGCTAGAATAGATCACCATGAAAGTTGGGCTTCCTGACATACCACAAATATGTATCCTATATGATGAGTCTAGGCTCCAGAGGCTGTCAAAAGAAAATCCCTTGGGTTATTTTTTTATCACATTGACAGCAAAGACTGCTCTCCTGCGACACTAGAAAAAAATGTGAAGCTGACAGTACAAGAATGAATTGCTTCTTTAATAGAAAGAAGCTGCATCAAGCAAGAAGGTAATCCACAGGCTGTGGGAGGAGAAGATAAATATGAATGTATACATGAACAATCTTTCCTATACTGAGAGTCAGAGGTCATTCTTCTCCTTTTTTTTTTCTTTCTTTCTGTCTGCTCCAGGGAAGTATAAGATTTTCTTAGGTTTCTACACTTTCTGCTTTACTAGTGATTACCATGTATATATTATTTGTACCTATCTGAACTTTTTACATAAAAACACCATCTCAAACTTCTTTTTTAATCCTATATCATTTCACGCTGTCCCTAAGATGGTGTTTAATCAATGACATGGTTATAAGTCCCTCACTTACCCAATTCACTAGAGGTATCAGAAAGCCTAAACTGTTTCTGCTTTAAAACCTCATGCCAAGCAGCAGTATTAAATGTTTAGCAGTTGACTTGCAAGGTTCTCTTATCGTCTTTGACTTTAATGCCCTGGATTGAATACTCCTTTTTGGTGCTCTTTTGTTTCTTCGGCTCTTAGACAGTGTATAGAAATGGGCAACATTTTGATCTGTAGCTATTTAAAATGTAAACTTGCTAGCTTGGAAGCATATGTTTGAGACGATTGTTCAAATAATAAATGAGAGGTACAGTTGGAATTGTTTCCCTACAATTGCAGATTCTGGAGACCTGGTGCAACCAAACCTAGTGAAATTATTTTGATTCACCTAGGTATTAGTCCTTCATCATAACTCAGCTTCATTGCTCCTATTAAGTTTACAGTGAAGAATGAGAGGAAAAAAGATTAAATTTATGCTAGTGTGTTGACAGCAAATTCTGACTGTGTGAAGCAAGAACTGAGCCACTGTTGAAATTGAGGGTAAGGTTATGACTGAGATTATATGAGCTTACACTCAGTGAGACTTTCTTTGGTCTCAGAGAGAGTGTGGAGACTGGTAGCTTTCTGCTGCTCTACCCATACATGTTTCTATTTAAAAGTCAGCTTTGTGCAAACTGAGGGCTTGTCTATACTTACGCGCTGGTTCGGCGGCAGGCAATCGAACTTCTGGGTTCAATTTATCGCGTCTTGTCTGGAGCACCCAGAAGTGCTCGCCGTCGACTCCGGTAATCCTGCTCGGCGCGAGGAGTACGCGGAGTCGACGGGGGAGCCTGCCTCCCGCGTCTGGACCGCGGTAAGTTCGAACTAAGGTACGTCGACTTCAGCTACGTTATTCACGTAGCTGAAGTTGCGTACCTTAGTTCGAATTGGAGGGTTAGTGTAGACCAGGCCTGAGAGATGAAAGTGGAGTATAAAATGGAGTTAAAATAAGGGGAAAAGTCCTGTAGTGAGCAAGAGATGGATTGACAATTGCATAAATCTTTCCCATCTCTAGATTCTATGATGTAGCACTCTATAGTCCCATATCTAAAAAAGGTGTCTAAATCACCTTAAATTAGGACAGCTAGCAACAGACTACACTTGAGAAACAGCATTCTCTTCCAAACCGGGTCATTGCAATATTGTACAGATCTTCATAATGTGATGTTCTTGTGATGGGTTGGACCCCTCTTCTGGGATGCCACCTGATGTACTGAGATTTCACTGAGCCTGCCTGCTCTCCTAGCCTGGGCTCCCTCTCCCTGTTTTGCTGAATTAGGCTCTCCGTCCTCTGGCAGCACACACACAGGTAGGGATGCACCAGCTGTAGAATCACACAGAGTCTGCAAACAGCTCTCTATGAGAAGACTCCGCTAGTGCAGCTCCCCTCTGGAAAGTACACCCAAAATAATATTGTCTTGTACTGTAGAGAAATTTATACAACGTAAGCTCATAAATTCGCCCCCTCCCTCAATGTGGAGGAAGATATGCAAAAAATTTTGCCCCCCGTCCCGTTAGAAATTGCACAAACTGGGTTTAATAATAAACAAGTTTATTAACTATAAAAGGCAGATTTTAAGTGATTATAAGGGATAGCAAACAGAACAAAGCAGATTACCAAGCAAATAAAACCAAACACACATACTAAGCTTAAGATCTTAAAGACTGGTTTCAAGAAGTAATTTCTCACCCTAAATGTTGTTTTAGGCAAGTTGCAGAATTTCTGTAGCTTAGAGGCCTAGTTATTTCTCTTTACAGACTAGACTCCTGTCTTAGTCTGGACTCAGCCCTTGCCTTTCCTCTCAGCTTAGTTCTTTAGACTGCTGAAAGTACCTGAAGAGCCGCCATTCTTGGGCAGGAAGGCAATGGAGAAAAGTCCTGTTTGCCTTTCTCCCCAAACTTAAATAAGATTTACATAAGTCTGGAATCTTTTGTTTCCCAGTCTTGACCGCTCTCTCCTTTTAGTGGAAAATTACTAGAGATCCACGATGGTATTTAGTACCAGGTGACAGGACCACCTGACCTAGTAGTGTCACCGCTATGTCCCAGGATGCCTCTCAGGAATGAGAGAGATTAGTATCTTCAAAGTCTAATTGTTTCTTTTTAATGGCCCATCACGGGTGGCCTGTTGTCTGGTGGGTCTGTCCCAAATACACACACAGTTGTGATTGTTACATAGTCAATATTCCTAACTTTAGATAAAGAAATGATACATGCATAACAATTGGATAATCACATTCAGTAAATGATAACCTTTCCAATGATACCTTACAAGATGCATCTTGCATAAAATATCCATTATGCCATATCCATATCATAAGCATATTTCCATAAAGAATATGGGGTGTAATGTCACAGTTCTCTTCACTGTCTTGTGTGTTTCGATGAGCCACAAAAGAAATCTAACATTTTAAACTACCATTTTTAGGCTTCAGAGTCAACACAACTTTTGATGAATGGAGGCAGTTCACACCACTCAGAATTACTGTTTCTGTATGCCTGCAGTCTTGGGTGAACACTGTTGCATTGGTTTACACCCAGGTCACAATCTGAAGATTCTGTTTGCAATCATAAAGGTTTCAAGTAATAATTTATAAAAGGAACTCTAGAGAACAAGACGGCAGCCTCCGAGGAGAAAGAGGAAGGTGGGGGGGAAGCCATTGCTAGCCAGACAAATTACATTCTTGCCCATTCCTTTTTCAGTTCCCTCTTGACTATATTATTCTTCCCCTCTCCTTTGATACTGTCAAATGTTTAATAATTTTATATTATAGTGTGATGGGCACCGTCTTAGCCGACACACCAGGGACCTCTATAGCTAAAAGCATGAGTTGCTACAGTCTGAGCTGAAGAGCCAATACTCTGTAATTAGATGCAGCAACAAATCCATATCCTCTATGGATTGTCATAAAGGGGGACTATGGGGTAGATAAACCCAACATTGTAACAGCCAGGAAAGAGTTGATATATGAACCAATTAGTACTCCAGCTGAATTGAAGGGGCCAATTAGAAACAGCTCACATAAAGGCTGCTGCTCTGGCAGAGAAAGGTGTCTGCCAGAGGCTGAAAGTTGCCTTGATGTGTCTTAGTAGCAGGTTGGGAAGAAACCATACAAGGAGACAGAACTCCAGAATTGGAGGAGTGAGGTCCGCAGCACTGTGAGAGACTCAGACAAACAGCAAATAAAGTAGGAGCAGCACAGGGAAGCGGTGAGAGATTGGAAGGAGCAGGTGTTAGCTGCCTAATACAAGTTCCTTGGGCTGTAACCCAGAGGGGAAGGCTGGCCTGAGTTCCCCTTCCCCAGCAAGAGAAGCACAAACCTCAGGATTAAAAGAGGTAAAAACTGATAGTCCCAGATGGGGCTGAAGACAATTAAACTGTTTTTTTCTCAATGTATTTTTATTTCTGGAAAGGTGACCTGGCTGAAGGGTTGGCCCATAGAAGCTGCAGACCGCTGGAGAACTAGAACCAGACAACAGGGGATGGTAGAGTACAAAAATTCCTGCAATGCCACACTCTGGCTCATGGGGGCACTCTGGTGATGAGTTCCCCCATCACAGTGACATGTAACACCCACTCACAAGTGGGTTATAGTAATACCTCCAGTCCAGGAACAGGTGGGTCCCATCTGTGCTAGGTTCTGTACAAATATTTATTTACAGTCCCTGTCCCAAAGAGCTTACGATCTAAAATGTCTTCCTTTCTTTGATTCCATTTGTTCCCCTGGAGCCCAGACTCATGCTGTCCTGGTCCCTCTTGATTCCCACCCTTTTCTCTCTGGATATGTCTATACAGCAACTAGACACCCATGGCTGGCCCTCCCAGCCAACTCGAGCTCACAGGGCTCATTGCTGGATATTTCCAAGCACGGGCTGCAGCCTGAGCTCTGGGATTTTCCCACCTGCACTGGTTATTGTTAATAAACGCATAGTCTTTGTACTCAGCTCAAGTCTCAGAATAAATAGGTGTATAACAGTTAACACTAGAAAAAGCCTTTAAAAATATTGGTTCCAGAAAGAAGAGTGTTGTTTTTTTTCAATAGCAACAATTTAGATAAGTATGTACCCTCTGCCCAACCAGAATTCCACTTAAATACAAACTTTTTATTATAAGAGGTTTGTCTCTGACCTATCTTTGCTCTAAAGTAAAGTAACTGAAAAAGTTTTAAAAGGCACTTAGTATGTGTAAGGTCCCTCAACAGGGAGTTTAAGGGAATAAGAGACTATACATGAGTTCACAATGTTAACAGCTATTAGCCACCTCTTTATTTCTCAATTTAGCTGCCAAAAACCTCCTCCTGTATTTTGGCGCTTTCAAGGGGTTCCACCCAGGGCTTCCTGATCATAGACGTCTTCCATAAACACACTTCCCTTTAACGTACACCATGGGGATCACTCCATCTATATACATGGATAAAACTGCACTATTTGCTAAATGCTTTACTGCTTTGCAACCATATGTTGAACTAAAATCTGGAAACTAGAGTGAAAGCTTCACTCATTTGCTCTAATGAATAGAAGAACCATTGCAGTTACCACATGCTTTTTTAAATGGTGAGTGGACAAATGCTATAAATGGCATAGTGGAATATAACTTGTCAATTTATATTAGCAAGAGTAGTTCAACTTTAATTTATAAGACTTCATCAGAGCTGGTCCCAAGGATGTGTGAATGGGCAGCTGTATGTGAAATATTCTTGTTGATAAAGCTCCCCTGGCTGAGAAAGCACCAGAGCTGGGAGTGCCAGGAAAGAAATGGAAAACAAGAGTGTATGGCATGCCTTTAGGCCAGCGGGTGAGCAAGTGGGTGGATATGGCAATAGCCTTAGCTCTGGGAGAAGTGTGTGAGTAGTGGGCATCTCAGTTGCTTAGATACTATGGTAATATACAAGGTATGGAAACCAGCAAGATAGTGGGGAGGCGCAGGGGACAAAAGAAATGATGGGCCCCTCTCTCTATACAAGTGATTCTCAAATTTCCTCTGAATAGATAGAAGTCCAGTGTGCTGATGTCTGTGTATGAACACTCTTATTTTGAAATAAGTGTCCTATATCAATTTACTTTTAAGTTGCTTAAAAAAAATTAAGAAAATGTATATAGGACAGGGCACATTCCACTTGGTACCGTGGTATATTTTATAGTTATTTAAATCATGTGTTTTGATTGCATAAAATAAACTGGGATATTTTCAGCCTTCATACGTGTCTTCTTGGATGGAAGTTATTCTGTGTTGCTGATCGTTAAACTGTGCAACAGGTCACAGCAATGTGTCCTTTCTGCAAATGACCTGGCGTGCCCAGTAATCCTTCTCAGTGAACGTAGCTTTGTGCACAACAGCCATATGGAATTTTTCTTACATTCTCATGGTCTTCTGCCCTGCCAATTCAGGAGATGAACTTCTTGGCTCACACTAAATTCCAGAAAATCCTTCCCTGTGGATTCAATGGCAATAGCTATCTCAACAACCTTCTTGAATGTAAGCGCTGATACAGTCAGTAACTTCTTTTGGATCTGGTCATTATATAATCCAGAGACAACTGGTGATGCAGTGCATCACTTAATGTTTATCTGAACTGACAATGCTCTGACACCTTCCTTAGAGTAGCAATGAACTGTGCTACCCACTCTCCACTTCCCTGATGTTGCTGATGGAACCGATATCATTCTGCTATCGTTGATGGGGTAAGAGAAAAATGTTCCTGCGTTGCTGCAGTAACTGTGATGTACGTGGCAGTTCCGGGCACAGATGGAGACAATAGGTCACACAGCAGTCCATATGCCTTCAGACCCATCACTGTCAGCAAGGTTGCAACTTGTTGTTTATCTGGAATGGAATTCAGGCTAAAAATTGCTCAAACCGTTTGAGGTACACCACCCATTATTCACTGTTTTTGTCGAATTCACTAACATTGCCCACAAAAGTAGCCATTTTCCCGCCCCTCCCCGTACTTCACAGCCTCCCAGACATCTTCTCTTCCAAAGGAAAACTGTTTTATTTTTTCTTTACTGAGCACTGTTTGCACTTAATCTCCTTTTTCTGGCTGGGTGCTTACACTGCAGAATCACTCTTTTGATTGTACTTAGGCTCCCACTGCTGGCTGTAGACCCTCAGCACAGGCTAAAGGTTGTCTCCCTAGCTTGCATGAGAACAAATATGGCTGTTCCCGCCTCACTGCTTTGTCTCTGGCAGCCACCTTCTGCTTTCTCCTGCCCTTATTTGCTTGCTGGCTCACACTGTCCCTTACCGCAAAAGTAGCAGTCTGCCACCTTGTGCATTTAGGTGAACTTTTTTCCTTTTATTATCGGTTATTTATTTGCTTCCTTTTTCTTTTACTATGTGCAGGCAGGAGAGCATTAGACATTTGTGGGCTAAAAAATCCTCATTGCCTATGGTCTGTTTGGTAGAGTAGAGAAGGAGATAACACAAGGGGAGCTGATTTAAACACAGCTGTCTGCTGTGGTGGTTTTATTGCTGTGGCAGCAAAACCGAAACCAAGACAAAAGTGAGGCTTTGCGATGGGCGGAGTACAAAGTGCCCAAACATTTAAAGGGACAGGACATCAAAGTGACCCATGTTACAACAGAAAAAAAGTCTTGGGAATGCCCTTCCATCTAACTTTATAGAAAGGAACGGTGGTTGTGACTGTCCCATTTCTTTCAGACTTATTCCGTTCACTTGGGTGACATGACCCGTAGGATGAAAACTCATGTTCAAAAAGGGTTTTTTTCTTCCAAGGAAATAACTCATTCCTTGAATTTCAATCTTCTTGACCACACAGAAATTGGGGCTTCGGGCAACATTTCCAAACAAAAAAGACTATTGAGCTTTGGAATAGTTTTCCAAGGAAACTTGTGAAGTCTCGCTGCTTTAAAATTAGACTGAATAAAGCACCTCAGAATATGTTGTGGAGAGCAACACTGCCTTGGTAAGAGGTTGAACAAGATAATATTAGGTTAGCATGAGATCTTCCATCTATAACTTCTGGGATTCTTTAGGAACCTCATAAACAGGTTGAATTGTTGAAATCTTTTCCCGCAAGTCTCATTTAATTTAAAAGTAGAAAAAAAAAGTGTAGATAATGATGGTTCCACAGAAGGGCTAGGAATTTTTTTTAAAATGGAACCTTTAGGAAAGTAAGAGACCACTGTAGTCTTCAATGGTAACAGGAATGTATTTATTTATTACCACGTGGGGAGCAGTTTGTCTCAGGATACGCCTACACTATGATTAAAAAAACCTGCAGCACCAAGCCTCCAAGCCCAGGTCAGATGATTCAGGCTTGCAGGGCTCAGGTTGCAGGGCTAAAAATTGCAGTGTAGATGTTCGGGCTTGGATTGGAGCCCAGGCTCTGAAACCCTCCCCCCTTGCAGTGTCTCAGAAGCCAGACTCCAGCTTGAGCCTAACTTTCTACACTTCCATTTTATAGCCCCACAGCCCAAGCCCCATGAGACCAAGTCAGATGACCCAGGCCAGCTGTGGCCATGCTGCAGGTCTTTTGTTGCAGTGCAGATGTACCCACAAGGCCTTGATTCTATAATATTGCTTTCTCTATGTTATCGGGGGAAGTGAGGGATGGGCGGAAGAGTGGATTATTCTATAGCAAATTTAGTTCTAACCCAACACATGTTCTCTTTCTTGCTCTGTGGAAACCATTCTATGACTTTTCAGGCACTGCAAGGCGTGGCAGAGGGTGAGTTTTTATGGCTATTATTGCATACTATACTATTTACACACTAGTAAGGCAGAGGATTTCTTGCAACAGTAAGTCATACACTTGTAAACACGAGGATCAACTAGGGAAAAGACATCTTGGGTGGTGAGAGTGGCTTTAAACATGACAGATAAAATATACAGTGAACTATTCTTTATATTTTGTGTAGAATAACTGGTATTTTATTAATTGTATTGAAATCACAGTTTCTCCAGTCTCTTCTGTTGTAAGAAACATGGCCTGAAGCTAAATCATGAGATCCTTTAAATATTTGGCAGTACATTTTTTCTGGAACAGCTGGATGCAGTTAATAGGCATATACTTGCTGCCAGAGCAAGCAAATTTGTAATCCCTCTCATGCTTACAGTATGAACTGTTCTCATATAGGCCCCAGAGCACATAATCACTGAGTATATTCTTATTGTCTTACAAGTTTTTTGTTCTCCCCCTTCACAAAGTTGTGCTTATGGGAGATGCTAAATCTATTTTGTTCTTCTAAGACATGCTTTGCTTTAATTATAGTGTATGTTGTTTATGGGGATGAGTAAAAGATAAAGCTCAGGAATCTGCATAATAGCCTTTTCAAAATTATAAAATATATAAGAATCTACTATATCTGACTTGCTTTTGGGGTATCATTTGAAATGCAGAATCATTGCTCGTGTTACAGTTATGCAGTGATATGTAATATTCACAGAAGTATCTATTGCACCGAGCATCAGCCTGACAGGTAGGGAAATGATGATTTTTAATAGCAGTTTGCAGCAGAAGCTCATCATTCCTGGTAAACTGAAATCAAGTTATTCATAAGTGATCACTCACAAGGTGTCAGTGACAATATGGTGTTTTATCATTGGAATAAAGAATCAACCCAACGAGGCACGAGCATGCTTGGCTCACCTTCTCATCAGAGAGCCCTCAGCACCCCGCAGGGAGATGCTCAGTGACTCTCTGGATCAGATACTAAATTATAGAAGCAAGTTAAAAGCAGAGCTGGCTGGGAAAAACAGTTCCCAGAAAAACTTAGATGAAAAAGAATTGTTCACAATTTCACTGGAATCTTTCAACTTTTTAGTAAAAAAATTGAAACCCCAAAATTTTGATTTGGAAACGCTACGTAGTTTCTCATAAGAGTTGTAGTACAGGTGCAGAGTGCCAACATTTTATATGGGCTCCCTTTCTCAACTATACCTCCCATGATGCACCATGATTTTCCCCTCTTGCTGAGTTGCCGTGGTGCATTATGGGAGATGTAGTCTGGTTGGGGAACCTGGCCAAAAGAAGAGAACTGGGGCATGAAGTAGCTGAACTACAACTACTGTGAGGCATTGTGGCAGCATATATGAATAAAAATTTGTCCATTTTGGGGTGGTTTGTTTTGTTTTTGACAAAATCAAAATTTTCCATAGAAAGCAAATACTTTTTGTGGGGGGCAAAAATTGTATTGAAAACCTAATTTTCTGCAAAAACAATTGACAGCATTTGTAACCAGCTTTGCTGAGAAGAGATCTATATATTAAAACTTATGGACAATGTTTAGAAAAATGACCTGTAACTTTCTTTAAATTTCACTTATAAATTCTATCATTTAGTCCTTCATTCGTAAACCTTTTCCCCCATACTTCCATGCTTTGTCTTTCATTCTTCAAACTGATATTTTAATATAAAATGTATATACCTGAACACACTCATATAACTGCAAAAAGATCAGCTGGATCCACTTATTTGCAAACAATCTAACATTTGACAACACCCCCCCACACACACAATTCTCAACTAGTATTGACTTTTATTGCTGGAATATAGCCTTTAATAGGAACACACATTATATGTTGAAGAATAGCCTGGCTTTCTACCAAGTATACTTGCTATGCTATACAGACATCTCTCTGCTTAAAGGGAAGACTAAACACTTCCTCTGCATTTTCCTCCTTTTTTGGATTTGTCAGTTTGCATTGAAAGCAGACATCTATACAGATATACAAGCTAGCAGGCTTTTATGAATTGCATGGTTATTATTGCTTTCCTCCATACTGATACAGCAAACGGATCATTTCAGCCTAAATGAATTTGAATTTAGTCTCAGGGAACAACAAAACAGGAAAGCATAACTAAGTGTCCATGAGAAAGCATACAGTGTATCCTCTCTGCACAGTCCGCATTATTATAGGCAGGGCTAGTAGCCTGCCTACCATTAATATTGCCTGGACACTTCCTTTATAAAACTCTGTTTCCAGTTATTTATAACTTTGCCAAGCTTAAATCATTGGGGCTGAAATTTTCCATGCTGGGTGTCTGCCTCAGGCTGAGTTGGGGGTTTTGTTGTTGGTTTGTTTGGGGTTTTTCTGGAGGGGGAAGGGGAGAGGTAGGGTTTGTTTTGGTTAGTTTGATTTTTTTTAACATTTCAGAAAAAAATGGTTCCACATTTGCAAGAACAAGAGTAGGGAAATACGTTTTGAAAACTGGGGCGGTATCATCAATTTGCTGTTTCTATGGGAATACTACCCAAATTTGATCAAGTTATGAGCCTCTGGAAAAAAAATCTGTTTTCATATGCTCAGATTTATTATAACTTGGCACCTAAATTCTGCAAAGATTTTCTACTCGGAGCACCTGTGACTGGCCTAGCCTGCCCATGCATGGTCCCCACAGAACAGAGCATGTGCCATCCCAGAGCTAGGCTTTCCCTGCAATTGTTGCTCCTAGTGGCTGTGGGCTGCTGTGATGCTTAGTGGCCTAGAAGCAGTGCTTTCACATAGGGTGCCAAAGATCCTGGGTTCTCATCCCACTGGTTCCATGGCTCAGGAAGTGAAACAATCTCAGAACTGAGAGCAGGAAGTCTGTCCCTCCCTGTGCTTTCAGTGCTCCTCCTACTGACTCCCAGGTAGCATAGAAAAGGAAGTAGAGGGGGCAAGAGATGGATGTACAGGGAGTGGCAGAAGGAATAGACTGAGACAGAAAACTGGCAAGAGGAAGACACTAGGAGTTGGGGGGGAGAGATTGGGATTGATTGGAAAAGGAGACAAATTTAGGAGTGTGGAAGTGGGGATGGTTGGACCTGAGATTTTTCAAAGGACTTGAAGGAATCTGGATGTCCAGTTATCCCTAGAAATTAATGGGCATCCAACTCAGTTAAATAGCTTTGAAACTTTTACCATGAATTCTGTATCCTCCATTTTCTCCCTGAAAAATAATAGAAATAATCTTCTACCAGTTGTGAGGGTCTCCGGCCTTTATCATGCATTCACCTGCTGACCAACATTTTCTTCATCACAATTAAGGGCCTGAGCCTGGAAAGGGTTAAACTAAAGTGTTTAAGTGGGTGAAAGCATGAACAGCTCTACAGTGCTCAAGTTGACACAGCAGAAACAAAGTAAACTCCATTATAAATGGCATGTCTGCTATGCATAGACCCCAGGTTGTGGCAGCCAGGAAGGGTTTAGTAGATGGCCCAGCTACCTCTCCAGCTGCAACTAACTGGACAATTAACCACAGCTGGGGTAAAAGGCTGTGGCTCAGACAGGAGAGGGTAACTACTAGAGAGACTAAGAGTCTCCCGAGAAAGTTCCTTGGTAACAGACTGGGTGAAAGCTGCAGAGAGACAAAGCATAAGGCAGAGGGCACTGGAGAAAGCAGCTTCATGACAGATGTCTTCAGAGAGGTAAAGGTAGGAAGCAGCGCAAGGAGCTAGAGAGGGACAATAAGAAATAGATCCTTGCTGCTGATCAGAAGCGCCCTGGACTAGACCCCAGAGAAAAAGTTCCCTACCGCCCCCCTCCAAGGCTGGACCTAGACCAAATGGCACCCCAGTCAAGGAGCATCTTTGGTGCTCCCTACCCCATTTGTTTCCCATCAAATTTGCCCCTTGCAGCAAACTAGATTGCAATTGAACTTTTTGCTTCCTATGATGAGCCCCTGAAGGCTTCTTCTTTTATTTTCTATGGGGGAAAACAGACGGTATTAGGGAAAGCAAAAGTCTATGTTCTGCAGTCTTAGACAGTCATCAAACATTACGTGTTAAGCATGATAAAAGAAGTAAAAGTATTTCTTTTATATTGTTGGGTAGACAGGCATTCAATAGATCTCTATGGCATCTCATTAAATATGTCCTTTATTAGTTGCTACTTACTCTTCAAGTCTTAAAACACAAGTACACTTTCACAATAAAACAAGATTCACAATATCGCAGCTGGGCTCTCACTTCACTTCAGTTTGTTCTTATTGTGATGTTGCACTCCATATTCTTTATGGAAATATGCTTATGATACTGATATGACATAACTGAGATGTACTTTATGCAAGATGGGTCTTGTAAGATACCATTGGAAAAGTTATAATTTACTGAATGTGATTATCCAATTTGTATGCATATATCATTTTTGTATCTGAAGCTGGGAATATTGACCATGTCTCTGTATTTCAAATGTGCTACGTTGGATGAGGCCAAACAATGTTAGTGGCTTATTGAAGAAATGCACACAAGCATAAGGAGTACCCCAGGAACTGTGTGCAATAGAAACCTCTCAGAGATAGCTCTACACAATGGGCACTGTTTGACCCAGGTCAAAGGAAAAAAGCTTTCCAGCAAGTGGGGGAAGATATCAAAGAGAGATAATGATACCGTGAGGGGGCCTCACTCTCCCTACAACACACCTGGAAACACCTTAGGAACAAAGACTGAAAGGTGGGAAGTGATGGTCCCAGGCTGGAAGGAATTTTAGCCTGTGTAAGAAAACCTGGGAAAGACAAGGCAACTTGTGCCTTAAGACTCTGCCAGCCTGTTTCTCATTCAGGATACAAATTAGCAAATTCTTACCCTATCTAGTGTGTCAAGCTTAGTTTCTGTATTTTGTTTTATTTGCTTAGTAATCTGCTTTATTCTGTTTTCTATCCCCTGAACCACTTAAAATCTGCCTGTTATAGTTAATAAAATTTGTTTTGCTTATTAGTAAACCCAGTTTATGCAATTTCTAACTGGGAGCAGGGGGGGGGGTGTGCAAGAAGTCATGCATATCTCTTTTCACATTGAGGAAGAGGGTGAATTTTATGAGCTTGTCCGGTGCAGATATTTCTATACAGTGCAAGACAGTATTATTTTGGTTTTGTCTCCCAAAAGGGGTGGGCATGTGAGTGCTGCGGGAGCCCTCTCACACACAGCTGACTTCAGTCTGTGTCTGTAGTCGTGTGTGGCCCTACCTGTGTGTGTGTGTGTGCTGCAAGAGGCCGGAGAGCCTAATTCAGCAAAGCAGGGAGCGGGAACCCAGGCTGGTTGAGCAGGAGAGGCTCAGTTAAACTCCAGTACATCAGGTGGCATCCCGGACAGGGGAGGGGTTCAACCCGTCACACTTATATCTGACTGGCGAGGCCCCACCCCTTATGTACCTGCAAGGGCGTGGCTGACAATATTCTAGGAGGTTGGAGGAAAATGTGGTTCTCAAAAAGTCTGGAAGGTTCCAGGAGATTCTACAAAGGTCCAGAACATTCTAGGAGGTTAGTGAAAAATGAGTCCACATATGGAATACCTGAAACATTTAACTTCAGACATTCCATTTTCCCTTTTGTCATGAAAAAAAACAGCACCCTGAGCCCGGTGCCCCCAATCCCGGCTAGGGTGATCAGATATCCTGATTTTATAGGGACAGTCCCGATTTTGGGGTCTGTTTCTTATATAGGCTCCTATTGCCCCCCACCCCCGTCCTGATTTTTCACACTTGCTGTCTGGTCACCCTAATCCCGGCACCCCCAACCCCAGCAGCCCACGTGGTTGCACCTGAACCAAGACTGAAGAGGTGGGATAAGGTCAGTGAACTTCAGGGTTTGTTTGGACTTTTCTGTTACCCTGGAAGGGATGAGGCTCCAAGTAACCTGTCTGGAGGCCTGAGTTGAGAAAAGGAATAGACCTCAGAGTGGCCCACGCTGTGGCCCATGAGGCAACAGAGACAGAGGGCCTGCTACATTGCACCCAGCCGCAAGGATGCACACCAGCTAATGAATGACTTTTCAACGGGGCTTACTGCTGCTTCTGCTGAATTTAATGCAAATTTTACCATTTGGCTTCAATGGAAGCAGGATCTGGCTCTTAGGATCTGCCTACACTACAGCGGCATAGCTACAGCACTGTGCCACTGTAAACCATAGTGTAGATGTTGCCTGCATCAACAGAGGAGGGTTTTCCATCGATGTAAGTCATCCACCTTTCCTGTCTGTGTCTACACTGAGAGTTGGGTCAACCTAACTATACTGATCAGGGTGTGAATATTTTTTTCAGCCCTGAAAGATGTAGCTAGGTCGACCTACGTTTTAGATGTAGACCAGGCCTTAGTCTCATTCCTCACTTTCTTAATAGATGTGGAGGTATTTATTATCTTACACAAAACAGTTGACAAGACCAGTAAATCCCTGATTGGATTTACAGCCTAGTGCTTTCCTTGTCTAAATTAGAATTCATCAACATCTCTGGACTTCAGTCTGTTAGAAAAAGAAATTGGGTTGTTTCAATTGGACTCTACCTGGTTTTTGCCTGGAATATTATACCTTCTATTCCCTCTCCTTCTGCTTTTTTTTTTTTTTTTTTTAAAGGTTAATCTTGCAACTGAATCCAAATTTCTATGAGTGTTTCTATCCTATTTTAAATGATAGTCATATTTTAGAGCCACAGATAAAATTCAGTTGTTTCTCTCTTGTTTTGCCCCTTAGAGCCTACAGAAAATTCCTCAGCTGAAGATTTTTTCTGGGGGGGGGGGGGTTGGGTGTTTGTTGCATGGCATGTGCTCAGTTTTCTTGGCTCTTTATGCTGCAGCAGTAAGCAAAGGGATTATTCCATCCACATTCTTATCATTGCCAACAGCGGAACAAGATCTAGTGCTATGTTAGTTCCCCCACCTGCTACAAAATAGCTTTTTGAGCATCTATTCATTTCTAGGCTAAGATACAACATGCTGCTTTCTAGTCACATTCATTGCTGTAACCAAGAACTGTTTCCCATCTTCTTTTTAAAGTTATCTGACCTGGGGTTTTGCAGTTTCTTTAGCTTTTGCATGTACAAAGGACTCTCATTCAAAGTTAAGTGTGTCTCTGTAGGCTGGTTCCATCATAAATTCTAAAAGCTTCTTCAACTATGCACCTTTAAGGAGAGGGATTATTGTTACTGTGAACGGCTATTCTAATAAAATGATGTAAAATGGGTATGGGAGTGACAGGCATATTTGCCTAGAACATGCCCTATGTGAATATATGTTCTTAGATGGCTCAACAGAATCTGATTGAGCTGAGTGCCATGCAATAGTGCCTTCTCTACAACCAACTTGAGTGCTTATTAAATATTACAGCACACATCCACAGAATTGGCTTATGGCATAAGTGCAAAGTTCTCCAGGATGGTGGTATAACCCACTGGTCAGCATGCACTAGCATCCCCTTCTGCTCACTCCACAGAGGATGTGGTTCTGTTATTGCTTTCAGTTAGAGTCTTTAGCTCAAGCTACAGAGACTCATGCGTTCAGCTCTAGTGGTCACCAGTTTATCCCCCAGGGAGGTGCCCAAGACACGTGTTCTATGAAATTCTGAACACAGAGAACTCTGAGTCTCTGGCGTCTTTCAAATCTCAGATGCTTCCCTCTCCTCTAGACAGACTTTAGCAAGCGTGTTCGTGAAGCCAGTCCCCCTTCAGAAGAGACATAGAGATCCTGAGTGGTGCCGAGCACCTGCAACTCATTGACTCTAGAAAAAAATACAGTTGCTCAACACCCCTCCGGATTTGACCCATTGGGAGAAAATATCCTTTAAAAAAGTGGGGAGGAGGGGAAGGAATGTCTTCCTGCTGTCCTGAGGCCAATAGAGACTGAATCCCCTGGCAAGAAAGTACTTGATCTATTTATGTACACAATCACTGTGACAATTTCATGAGATACTCATCTCATTTTAATGTGGGCATTATTAAGGAAACTGCCCATAATATTGAATAGCAAAATGTAAAAAAAAGGACATAATCTAGAACAGCAGACAAGATTTCAGTCAAAATTTCCCCACAAAAACCTCTCAAAGATGGAAAAATGTCTTAAAACAACACTGAGTTGCTACCTCTCATTGGAACAGGTAATGTAGCTTAATCCAGTGGCTGGGGGCTGCAGTACCAACAGCGCTCCTCCAGAAGTCAGGTTTCAGGCAAGGCACTTTGAAATGAACAGGCAAGGTTGAGCAAAGTGCAAGTATTTTGAACCCACAACTGTGGTAGCTCAGGATGCTCAGGGAGGAAGCAATCATAAGGTTTCAGTTAACCCAGCTCAGCATCTGTATTTGGATAAAATTCTCACTAATAGGGAAAAAAAATCACATCTTCACAAAATATATCATTTATAATAATTGTCACAGCCCTAACTGAGCTCCCCTTTCTGCATGTTCACCGAGCTGCTGTGTTTGAGTCCCACCATGATGTAACTAAGCTTCCCTTAATGAGGGTAGGGTCCAGCACCGTCTGTCTTTGGTCTCTCTGGAATGCTTCCTCAGCACAGCCTCTGTCTGCTACCCCTTTGTGGAAGTGTGATCTTGCAAACCAGCTGCCTTAGGTCCATGGGACTAGGATTGCCATCTGGCTGGTTTTTAATTGGTCTGGCCAGTTCTTGTATTACCTTCCCAGTTCAAAGATTTAATGTGCTTCTTCCCTCCCCACAACTTGGGACATATTAGCTCGCTCTACAACTCCCACCCCCTAGGCTGGAGTGCAGTGCCATGTTAGCATAAGGCCAGAACAATGATAAATTCACATCAAAATACTGCGTGTAAGAGAGAGACTGAGGGTGTAACATGGTTCTCTAAAACATTTGAGTAATTAGCCAGAGTTGGGACCAGAACCCTTTTTGTTGGTGGGAGTGCCCAATGACCAGTTTTTCTGCATTTTGGAGGTGGCAACCCTACCCAGGACCACCGCTGACCCCTAAGACACACCAGTAATTTAAGCACCCCCTTTCCAAGAGCTCTAAGCTTGTGGGCAATTCTTTACTGTTTGCTGAACACAAATCCCTGCCTCTGTTTCATTACACTCCAAGAGCTCTTTGGAATTGGTCAGTATCTGTTCATGGGGTCTGGGTTTCTGCTTTACACTCATCATCTTCCTTCCTCCTGGTGAGCCTGGGCTTGGGGTCCTGGTCTCTTCACCTCTCTCAAATGGCTGATCAGAGTGCCTTCCTTTTATAGGTCTCCAGTTTCCTTTGTCAGATAATATCCTGGTGAGCTCCAAAACCCCTATCAGCTGATCAGTTGCTTAGTTACCAGCTCACCTGCGTAGACTGGTTCCTCTGGGCAGTAGTGAACTTTTTGTCCAAAGGTGCTTCCACTTGAATAGAGGACCATAAAGGTTTAATGACCTCCTCCTCCTCCACATTATTAGCACTCTGTCACTATCTCTTGGAATTTCAACTCAGGATGGAGATAAAAAGACAGCAGAGAAGGCAAACTAGCCTTTCAATCAAAATAGCATTTGTAATTTGATAAACATAGAGTTCATCATCAAACAGAATTAATAAGTTGTAAATAGACTCCAAATTGCTCCATAAATTTGTATGCAAATGCTCAAAGTGGAAAGGGGTTTTTTTCAGCACAGTTCTACTTACGAGCAAACTTTTTTTTAAAGATGCACACTCTCAACCTCATTTACATGAGATTTATTCTCTATCCTGGTGTCTTTTTCTAGACACCCTAATATCCATACAACAAAGGGTACAAAAAGCTTTCAAAAGTTTAAACAGATGCTTTCAGAGAAAGAAATTCAGTCTGATCTGCCAGCAAATATCTTGTTTGATTAAATCAACCCTATATAATTGCTCCTAATGCCACAATACTCCCACAGAAAACTTTGTCATTTTGAAAGATTTCACTTCATTAAACCTTGCATATCGCTGCATGGTCTGAATTTAAGTTTAAAATATTGATCAGTTGTTTCCTTCCATACATTTGAAAAATGTATGAGGCATAAGACAGTCTTCCTTGGAATGAAATTATCTTCAAATCTGAAAATATATTGTTACCTTTTTCTTATTCAGAGTAGAAATGGACATACACTCTTAGGACAATGTGAGCTGTCATATTCAGACCCTCCTTCTAGATGATGTCATGACTCGTCTCCTACTGAGAATATCTCTCCAGGAGAGAGAACCCCTGTTAGGAAGAGACAGATAATAGTAATGGAGGATTTGATAGTTGGGTTTGTGATGGCTGGGAGAATAGCATGGTGAATTGCCTATTGGGTATGAAGGTTGCAGACCTCTCAAGACATCTAGATATAGACTTATGTCCAGTGCTGGGGAGGAGCCAGTGGTCATGGTACATACCAATGGCATAGGGAAAGATAGGAGAGGTCCTTGAGGCCAAATTGAGACTGCTAGGTTAGAGGCCAGGACCTCCATGGTAGTATTCTCTGAAATGCTTCCAGTTCCATACCCAGGGCCAGTTAGATAGGCAGAACTGTAGGATTTCAATGTGTGAATGAGATGATGTTGGAAGGAAAGATTTAGGTTTATTAGTAACAATCAAACTGTTTGGGAGAGAAGGAACCTATACAGGAAGGATGGGCTCTACCTAAATTTAAAAGGAACTAGATTGCTTGTATGTAAATTTAAGATGGTCCTAGAGGAATTTTTAAACTAAGGGCTGGGGAAAAGCTCACAGGCATGGAGCAGAATGCTATTTGGACAGATGGTCTCTTAGGGGAGGATTTATTGAAAGGGATACTCTTTAGTCTAGTAAAAAGAAGAGGATAAAAGTTGATAAAGTACAGGTGAGAACTGAAGCGAAACAGTAAAACAAAATAGTGCCATTCAGTTACATTATATGAAGGCTGACTAAACATTGATAGTTTATAAGTGCTTGTATATAAATGCTAGAATGCTTAAATACTACAAGGGTGAACTTTGTGTGGTATTAAATGAGGAGATTAATTGATATAATAGGCATCACAGAAACTTGGTAGAATGATGATGATCAATGGGACATGGTAATACTTGGTTAAAAATACATAGGAATGATAGAGTAGGGGGAGTGGCACTTTATGTGAGAGAAATCAGAGTCAAATACAGTAAAAGTCTTAAATGAATCCATCAGTACCATAGAATCTCTATGGATAGAAATTCCATGTTTGAATAATAAGATCATAGCAGTGGGAATACACTACTGACCACCTGAGCAGGATGGTGATGGTGATTGGAAATGCTCAGGAAGATGAGAGAGGCTACAAAAACAGGAAACCCAATAACAATATAGGGAACTATCCCTATATTGACTGTAAACATGTCATCTCGGGACTGGCTGCAGAGAGAAAATTTCTAGACACCACAAATGACTGCTTCTTGGAGAAGCTAGTCATTGGAACCCACAAGGGGAGAGGCAACTCTTGATTTAGTCCTAAATGGCACGTAGGATATGGTCCAAGATGTGATTATTGCTGAACCGCTTGGTAGAAGTGACCATAATGTAATTAAATTTAACATCCTTGTAGGGGAGGGAAATACCAAAGAAACCCACCATAGCAGGGTTTCACTTCAAAAAGGAGATCTACACAAAAATGGGGTGGTTAGTTAAATGGAAATTAAGAGGAACTGTCACAAGACTGAAATGTGTGCAAGCTGCATGGAGATTACAAACTAACAACTGTGGTATGTAACCTATCACTTAAACCAGCCTCTGTACCAGATGACTGATGGATAGCTAATGTGATGCTGACTTTTTAAAAAGGCTCCAGAGGTGATCCTGGCAATTACAGGCCAGTAAGACTGACCTTAGTAGCAGGCAAATTGATTGAAACTATAGTAAAGAACAGAATTATCAGACACCTAGATTAACGTGATTTGTTAGGGAACAGTAAATATGGCTTTTGTAAAGGGAAATCATGCCTCGCCAGTCTTAGAATTCTTTGAAGGTGTCGACAAGGGTAATCCAGTTGATAGTGTGTACTTGGACTTTCAGAAAGTCCCTCACTAAAGGCTCTTAAGCAAAATATGTAGTCATGGAATAAAAGGTAAGGTCCCCTCATGGATCAGTAACTGGTTGAAAGATAGGAAACAAAGGGTAGGAATAAATGGTTGGTTTTACAATAGAGATAAGTAAATAGTAGGGTCCCCCAAAGATCTGTACTGGGATCAGTGATGTTCATCATTGACCCTGCCAGCAGGTAGGGGATCTTGGAGGACAACTAATGCACTGGTGGGGTGCAAAATAAACTTTATTAAGAAAATGCAAAAACAGGGAAAATTCAATAGTAAGGGGTATGGGGTTTGTTAAGGTAGACAATTGGGGAGGGGTTTCTTTTAGTAAATAGGATAGGGGGTTTCAATAGTGGGGTACAATACAGTGGGGTACAATACAGTTGGTAACCAATTAACACTGAAGTATAAATGTAACAGGTAGCTAACAATTTCTGTGTAAAGGGTGTGTCACAGCAGCATATAACCAACTAACAGTTATGGGTAAAATGTGTTAAATAACCAACAACTCTAGGTAAAAATGTGTCACAGTGGTGTAAATGTAAAATGTGAGGGGTGTTAGAGATAAAAAGGGTAACCAATGGGGTTTTATGCTAGACTTCAGTAATACAATTGAGGTTTGGCAGCAGTAGGAGCGGGGTGAGCACGTGGGGGAAGGGATTAAGAGAGAGAGAGAGAGAGAGAGACACAGAGAGCAGACAGGCTGCAAGTTTAAACAGCAGAGAGACAATTATACAGAACACAGCAAAATCTTATCTATGATTTAACTTAACCAAGACTACACAAATTAGCAAGTAACAAAACACAATGCAACAATTCTTTAAGCCTAACTTACAGAGTACAATGCAAGCAATTTTCTAAACCTAACTTAACCACAGCTATGCAAAATGAAATTACAATTTATCTAGACTAAAGGCTAAACCTAACCTAATGGGTGCACCTTATACTAGGGGTAGTTCCAGAGGGCAGAGTGGTGTGTGCCCAGGATACAGCTCCAAGGTGGGGGGGGGTTAACTAGTGGTGGCTGCAAGCAGGCTTATTTCTAGCAGCAAAGGCGCTGAGGAGCTAGAAGCAGATTACAGATACAGACCAAGAAGTTAGCTTGGGTCTGCCTGCTCGGGAAAGAAAGCCAGCAGCTAGAACAAGGGGACTGTGCAAGAGGTTTTTCCTAACCAATCCCCAAAGCAGCAGCAGGAACAGCAGTTTCAGCATCAGAGGACGCAGAGAGGACTTGATTCGCTTACAATAATCAGGAGATCTCCAGGCACAAATTCGTTGTTCGTGGGAGGGGAGTTTAGAAACGGGGGTATGCTCAAAAACAAACGAGAGCGGGGAGGGCCCCCCAAAGACCCCTAGCTGATCAGACCAGGTGGCAAAGCAAGGACCTTCTCCCGGGGGTCTGATCAGAAAATGTCTGGTTTTAAGGGCAAACTCACGCAGTTTCCCGCCAGTAACTTTGATTGGTTCCCCCTAATCCAGGGGAGGAGAGAAGGCAGGGAAAACTGCAGGTAGGCACAGGACATGTCTGGGCAAGTTCTGAGTCACAGGTATGACTCATATGCTCAGCTATGTGGTCACTTTAGGTCTTGCATACCTGGGCAGAGCACCCTACACCGAGCCGGGTCCGAACAAAGAAGCTAGATAAAGGAGCGAAAAGCCCCCCCGCCCTGAGTAGAGCAATGGCTCCAGTCAGTCTGCACAAGCCATTTCCATGAGCAGGGCCAGGCTGTGACTTTGGTCAGTTCCATGGCCGGGGGGCGGCCACTCAGCACAAACAGAAAGGAAGGGGGAAAAGGAATCCAACGGGGACAGCTGTAACAGACAATCATATTCATAAATGATCTGGAAAAGGGGGTAAACAGTGAGGTTGCAAAATTTGCAGATGATACAAAGTTACTCAAGATAGTTAAGTACAAAGCAGAGTGTCAAGAGTTACAAAGGGATCAAGAGTTATAAAACTAGGTGATTGGGCAACAGAATGGCAGATGAAATTCAAAGTTCCTAAACACAAAGTAATGCACAGTGGAAAACATAATCCTAACTATACATACAAATTGATGGGGTCTAATTTAGCTGTTACCATTCAAGAAAGATCTTGGAGTCATTGTGGCTAGTTCTCTGAGCAGATGTTTTTAATGTGCAGCAGCAGTTTAAAAAAAAAGGAGTAATAGAATGTTAGGAACCATTAGGAAAAGGATAGATAATGAGACAAAAAAGTATCATCATGCCACTATATAAATCCATGATATGCCTACACTTTGAATGCTATGTGCAGTTCTGGTTGTTCTGTCTCAAAAAAGATATATGAGAATTTGAAAAAAGTACAGAGAAAGACAACAGAAGTGGTTACGGGAATGGAACAGCTTTCATAGGAGAAGAGATTTAAAAGACTAGGACTGTTCAGCTGGGGAAAGAGATGACCAAGGTGGTGGTGGTAGGGGGGGGCATGATGGAGGTCTATAAAATCATGAATGGTGTGGAGAAAGTGAATAAGGACATGTTATTTACCCCTTCAAATAACACAAGAACCAGTGGTCACCCAATGAAACTAATAGGTAACAGGCTTAAGGGAGGGTTGTGTAGGCCAGAAATATAACTGGGTTCAAAAAAGAATTAGATACGTTCATGGATGATCGGTCCATCAATGGTTATTAGCCAAGATGGTCAGGGATGCAACCCCATGCTCTGGGTGTCCCTAACCTCTGACTGCTGGAAGCAGGGCCGGCTCCAGGCACCAGCTTACCAAGCAGGTGGTTGGGGCGGCCACTTCGGAGAGGGGCGGCACATCCAGCTATTCGGCGGCAATTCGGCGGACGGTCCCTCACTCCCGCTCGGAGCGAAGGACCTCCTGCCGAATTGCCGCCGCAGATCGCGATTGCGATCGCGGCTTTTTTTTTTTTTTTTTTGGCTACTTCGGGCGGCCAAAACCCTGGAGCCAGCCCTGGCTGGAAGCTGGGACTGGATGGCAGGATGGATCACTGGATAAATTGCCCTGTTTGGTTCACTCCCTCTGAATCATCTGGAAGGATACTGGGCTAGATGGTATAAGGGACTGGGGTGTTTGCAGTCTGGCAGAGCAGTCACAGCTGGGTTGGGGTCTGCACATCAGGGACGATAGTTGCTGAGCAGGAGCCAGAGGAATCACAAGAGTCAAGTTCAATAAGCAAGAGTCTGGGTCAGATTCAGGCTGGGGTCAGAGACTGGAAGTCAGTGGTAGAACCAGGCAGGAATCAGAGTCAGAGTCAGGTTTGTATTGGAGATCAGGAGACAAGGCAATGTCTGGAGTCACTGTAGGTCAAAATCTGTGTGATTGTCCAGACAACTTCCCGGGGTAATTCCTAGGGTTAAATAGGGCATTTGGCCCATCAGAGGGCTGCAAGATACTATCACTCTGGCTTCCTTGGGTGGTACTTCCTGGAGCACATGCTCGCCACAGTGCTCCCACAGCTTACCAGTAGCATGGTGGAAAAGTCAGACCTGGGTTCTGGTCCATAGACCCTTATAGATGGACCATTGGTCTGACCCAATTACCTGTTCTTATGTCCTCATCAGGAGGGGGTAACCAGTTTCCCCTGTTGTCTCCTGCATGTACAGATACTTCAGAAATTTGTCGTATGGTTGCAATACTTTTTCCTCTTTCCTTACCATTATTTCTTATACTGTTATATCTGCCATATATCAAGTAACTTCCATAGTTTGTTCCACATAAACTCTGACACTCCCTGTCTTCATCTTACTATCTTGTTTCAATCACCTTGGCAGAAGATATGTTCACTCTCGTGGGCCCTCAGTTCATTGTGTAATGTGCTGAAATTAGAGATGGGTCTGAGCCACATATTTCACATGTGGAGTCAGAGCAAAATCCTCCTTCAAAAAGCATAGAAGGTGTTCAAAGCAACCAAATATCATTCAGGGATCTGAGGGACCCTGGCCTATATAATTCTTCAGCCAGTGTTGCCTAAACTTTTCCTGTCACGGCCACCACTTACCAGTAATGGAATCTGTCTGCACCACCTCCCCCCATGACTGCACAGTTGGCTCAGCAGGGGAGCTTGGGGTGAAGGTGGAACTGGGGGCAGAACTGGGGATGGGGGAGGAGCAGGGGCT
Source organism: Emys orbicularis (assembly GCF_028017835.1). NCBI lineage: Eukaryota > Metazoa > Chordata > Testudines > Emydidae > Emys > Emys orbicularis. Next base: position 198,174,677 of record NC_088684.1, read on the forward strand.
TGAGGTGGAGCTGGCCTGGGGGCAGAGCAGAGCCGTATGCCCCCCCCCCAGTGTTCCTCTGCATCCCCTTAGGGGGAGGTGTCCCACAATTTGGGGACCACTGACATATAGGTCTCAATCCTACATAGTTCTTAAGGGTTCTGCCATGTGTTACCTGGGGTTCCAGTGAAGTCAAAGTTTTCAGTACCTGTGTTCTAGTGAACCCCAAGCTCTCTGTAACCCTTATTACTCTTGTGACCAGATGTCCCGTTTTTATAGGGACAGTCCCATTTTGGGGGACTTTTTTTTATATAGGCACCTATTACCCGCCACCCCCTGTCCTGTTTTTTCACAGTTGCTATCTGGTCACCCTAATTTCTCAGTACCCTGGTTCCAGTGAATGTGAAGCTCTTGGTAACTTTTCTCTTTCCGAGTTGGTATCAGGACAAACCAAGGGAGGTGCAGCACCTCTGTCTGCTATGTGGCTGGCACAAACAAATCAAAACCACATGCTTTCACTTAAAGCCAGTATTTTATTAATTCCCTGCACTCCCAATGGAATGCCTCTACTTAGTCACTGCTTTATCTAGTCTCAAGCATGCACAAATACAATAGGTTATAGAGTACCCCAAACTGCAAAACACCCCTCAGGAGTTTGTAGTGGTCTTTGGGTGATTCTTCAGCTACAGCGTTGCAGTGGCCAGCTTTGCGTCTGTGGCTGGAGATCTTCTCAATGTGTCCATGATGAGATCCACTTAACCCCAACTTACAATTCCTCTTTTATACCCCAAAGTTACAAAGACATGTCAATCAAAGCTGTTACATAGCTGATCAAATAGAATCAAATTGCTGGTTACAAAGGAAGTGAAAACAGGATGCGGTTTTGTGGTTTCCAGTGGTTAGTCTGGCAGGTGTAAATATTTCCAGTATGCCTGTTTTTCACTGACACTTATGCTCCACACATCAAGAAAAGGGCACAGAGAGTCAGGTTCACCCCTCCTCCCTTCAGGCTTTGCCTTAACTAAGTTATTACAAAGTTCTACTAAATAATTATTCCTACCAATAAGAAAAATAATTGATAGTCCATCCCAATAGTTGGTAGTGGCTTTGGAACCTGGTTGTTTGTTAAAATACCCCTCTACTCCATGCTGGTGCCTTCCCTACTCTGCTGAATTCCTAAGGCCCACAAGAGGGGGAGCACTATCCAACCTGAGGTTCCACACACAGAACAGAGCAAAATGCCTCTGATCTCTCTATCTTTTGTGTAAGTGTACAAAGTATGTATGTTTGAGCCTTTGGAATGATCAGTACTAATGGTATTTAAAAGCTGATAAAGGAAATTATGTTAAACTGGCCTCAAATTTGAGAATGTGTTACACCACAGCCAACTGCACTATAAGCCTCAGGTATGCATTTAATTTTCAAACGAAACAATCCCAAAGCATGCTAGGGAGATCAATAGACATCCATCTCATTCATTACATAATACTGCTTTGTTCACTGAGCACTGTCCATCCTGTGCCCTGAATGACACAGAGGGCCTGTGGAGAAAATAGTAGGTGATCATGTAATTAAAAACTGTATCAAAATGCATATGCACAAGGGGGACAATAAAGGTTGCACAGGCAACCTTAATCCTGGCATTTCCTAACTTTTGAGTGGTTGACTTTGCAGCCTAAGTAATCCTTTACTCTAGTTATGTTTTTGTGGTGCATGTATGTATAATACACTATTGTATGCTTTATTCTTGCACCACCATAATTTAGCATAAAGGAGGGCCCAAATATTAGGTAACGGCCTATTGTTTTCTCACACTGTCACCTGCACACGAAATACAGAGAGAACTACTTTATTTGTAGATGGATTTTTTTAAAACATTAAAAATAAAATGTAAATTAAACCAAAAACCAGAATATATATTCCACTTCAGATGCGAGTATGTTTTGGCGATGAGGTTATTTCTTTTATAGATGGTGTAAAAAAAAAATTATTTAGCATGTGAAGTGCCTAGACATAATGAAAATTATAGTGGTCTTACTTATATATATTTACAAAAAGAGTGCAGCAATGATATCTTAATTAAAAAGAGATGCAGGTATTTGGCTAACTGCTGCCAAGTAATAATGTCACTGCTTAGGTATCAAGAACATAGAACAAATTTGTAGCTGCTTTAAATTCCATATAGTGGGACTAATTTCACTTGGGGGCTAACGCTACCATTTGGCTCAATTACTCTCAAACAGGCAATTTGTAATTCCTAGAGGCAAAACAAACTTCTGTTTCAACAACACAGTCAGATTCAGAGGGCTTCATCACCAGAATGATTTCCCAGGGCATGAAATATGTTTCATTTAAATCTTAAACCTTGTTCACAACCAAGCAAAATCTGTAGCAAGAGTTTCTCATTCTGATTTCTCAGAGTTTCTCTTCAGTTGGTTTTAAGTATCTACCAGTAAAAGATAAATTATGAACTTATTTTTGCCTCATTATCAAGCAAGGTCTTAATTCTTTTTTTTTTTTTTAGTCCTGTATGTGTGTGGGCTGCTCACACTGCCTATTATTAAGGTTGCCCAATGCTGCACATTATAACACCATTTTTCAGAAGCCTATAACATTGCCAAACTATAACTGGCTGGGCTGAAATTTCACACGCCAGGTGTTTTCCTCAGGTTGAATTTTTTTTTGGAAATTTGCACTCAAAATGGATCTCTTGTTTCTAAGAATGCAGCTTGGGGGGGGGGATACATTGTTTTCCCCATATTAAAAAATGCTGGTAACCTTTTCTTTGAGAAGCTCTAGCGCCCCCAGGCTTTAGAGCAGGGACTTGAGATTTGGCTGGGTGGGGGCTTTTTACTATCACTATGAAAATCTATCCAAATTTGGCCAAGATATAAGCCTTTTAAAAATTGCAGTTAGCAGATGCTCGGGGGAGACTTGCTTGAGCTTTGCAGCTTAATTCCCCAAAGATACTGTCCATGAGCAATGCTTCAGCTCAGGGGTGAGGCAGACTTCCTGCTCTCGATTCTGGTGCATGGACCCAGACCTGCCACAGCTGGGAGCAGTAATGATAGGGAAAGTTCTGCTCAGATGCCTCTAGTCCTGGGCTTGATTATAAAGTATGTGCTGTTACTTAGTTTAAATGCTGGGAGTGGAGAGCCTTCTTGGCCTATTTTATTCTTGAATGCCCAAGCTTTGCCTAGCTGTGAACCACACTGGCAATCTAATTATGCTAATCACCATATTCTTATTTAATAGAATTAATCATGGTGGGCTACACTGCCCAGTTAATGATTATGGTGGCCATGAGTCAGATTCAGCATTGTCATCACCAAGTGGCTTTATTTTTCGGTGGTTTTTGTTGCTGTTTTTTGCTTTAAAAGGCAAGATGGTTCTTTATTTACCATCTGGGTTTTGTCGTGTTGGATTCATGTTTTCAAGCTTTTCTTTGCAACCAGCAGAGCTAGACACTTCCTTTCTTTAAAAATAAATAAAGCAAGCTGAGATTCTCAGAACTCCAGGAGCAGAGGTTTTAAGAAAAATGCTAAATATCATGATGCTTGCAACTTATTGTTGATAGTTAGTTAGCAATAATGCAAACTATAGTGCTCTATGGGCTGCACTTTGTCACATACACTAACTAAACAGATTTTATCTAATTTAGATCCTTATGTAGTAATCTATGATCACTCTTTTTAAAATGTTATGCTATAGTAGTAAGGTCACAGTTGTAGCCACTTATTCTTTTATTAGATTTCATTAGAATTCATATGGGCTTTAAATCATATTTGATCTTTTTAAAACAGGTATCACATTTGTGGTCTCTTTACTCAAGAACTTTCTGCTTATTGCAAAGCCAGTGTTTGTAAAGTTTAATGACCATTCAGAGGAGTCAGGTTAGCAGAAAAAGCTGCAAGAACTTGTCCTTAGACTTATTTCTACTGGAAAGAAGATTCTACTTCACCATAATATACTGTTTGTTCTTTATTTTCTAAAGAAAGAAAAATCAATTCTAATAATTGCTTACATAATCCTATGTAGCATGGTAACTTGTTTCTGGTGTAGTTATTATAATTTAAATGTTACAAAGACAATTTACATAAGATGATGCAGCGATATATGTAGATATTTAAAGACCCAAAGATTAAGATGTCCTCCATGCATCAGCTTCCTTTTGTGTCTGTCACTGGTTCCCCAACTGGTATCCATCTCAAGTTTTTAAGCTCTCAAAATTCCCGTTGCCACTGTATTCCCCCAGTCCAGTCAAGGGCAGCTCATCCAGTTCTGACAACTTTGGTTCATCAGTACTGGGGAGGGGGGTGGGGAATCTCCTGTTCCTTCTATAAATGTGTCTCTTTTGAGTCTTGAATGGGAATGTAGTCTTTTCTCCCAAATGATACTGAGGATTCTCTGACTCCAAAGATTTGACCTTTTCTGAAAAGTGAGTCCATTTGCTCCCATTGTCTGTAAAAGAGGAATGTTTTTAAAAAGATGGATGCGGCCTTCTTGTGTCTTCGCTGCTAAGAAGTTTTATTTAAAAACATTTTCCTTGTGCCTTTTCTTGAAGACGGAACTCTTTTCATATGCTTCCACTTATTGTGCCATTTAATAATAGGAATGGTATGAGAGTTGATGTATGTGTTTCCTCCAGGGGGAAGAATAGATTGAATCCCATTTTTCTACTCCACTGTTTGTGATAAGGATGACATGAGGGCAAGAGGACATTTTTAAATGACTAGATCATGAAGTGGCCTAACAATATGGCCACATACTGAAGACTTTTTGCAAATGTTTCAGTTATTCACTTTACTATGAATATCAACTAGGGCTGGATGAAACTATTCAGACAAAAGGTGTTTGCATTCTTTGTGACAAATTTAAAAAAGCAAAACGTGTCAAATTCATCTTATTGTCTTGATTTAAAAAAAACCCAAAACTTCAAAAAAAATTGATTTGCAACCACTTTTCATTTTGAATTTGACTTGAATTTAATTTTTTTAAGTTTTAAAAAACTTTAAAATGAAACTAAATGTTGCATTCAACCTGAAATTCTGCAAATATTTGGTCAAAATTGGAAATGAACACTTATGTGCTATGGTGAAGAGCAGACAGTAAGGTCCTGATCCAGCAAAGTACCTAAGCATGTGCTTAACTTTAAGCATGTGAGTAATTCTGTTGAAGTCAATGGAACTATTCATGTGCTTACATGCTTTGCTGGATTGGAACCTAAACCCTTAAATTTGTTTAAAACTAAAATAGCATTGTAAAATTGGTCACAAATTTAGGGCCAGATTATGAAACTCTTTCTCACTAATGGGAGTAGTTACTCACTTGAGCAGTCCCACTAAAGTCAATGTGGTTATTTGTGGCCTTTAGAGAGGAAAGTACTTAGGCATGCACTTAAGTCCCATTTGACTTCAATGAAACTACATACATAATGGAATAAAGATGTGAAGGGGTAAGATAACTAAATTCAGGTTGGGATATGAAATGTTCACGAAGATTATCCCTGAGGGGGAAGAGGCTGACATCCCCCTGTTCATTGTGTTTATCAAAAATTTAGAAATGATGCAGTTTACATTTTTCTCAACCCAACCCTCCTCCACCTAAGCCAGACTGCCTCCTTGTTATACACCCTTTTTCTTTCACGGATAATGACTCTGTTTGATAGAGATCTTCATCTCTGATATAGTGTCCACATAACAGAATTAAAAGAATTAAAAAAAAAAGTTGGTTTAAATATGTCCTTCCCTAATTCTGCCACCTAATAGAGACTAATAGGTATATCTCCATATATTATATTATTATAAATTCTATCTCATAGAACTGGAAGGGACCTTGAAAGGTCATCAAGTCCAGTCCCCTGCCTTCACTAGCAGGACCAAGTACTGTCCCTGACAGATTCCCCTCCCCCCAATCTCTAAATGGTCCCCTCAAGGATTGAACTCACAACCCTGGGTTTAGCAGGCCAATGCTCAAATGACTGAGCTATCCCTTTATGAAATAGTTTCTTAGAATCTTAACATCTAGATAACCCAGCAAAAGGGAAAAAAGGGGGGGAAGCAACATCTTACAAAACTGCCTCCAAATATCATAGATACACAAAAATTAATCTCTTTGAAAAGAGATAGCTAAACTCAAAAGGGTTGGATTGGACATGAGAGTACCTGCATTTTCTAAGAAGAAACAGAAGTTGCCACCTTAATTAGAAAAAAGCAGTCCTTTATTTGATAGTGGGTGGATATGTACATGTGTATGAGGGCAAGATATTGCTTTCTTTAAATGGAGGGAAAGAATACATTAATTATCCTTTCCCCACATGTCAAGGGTATTTTAGGAGAGAACCTTAATTTTAAGACTCTGGGTATGTCTACACTACGAGAGTAGTTCGATTTTACTTAAATCGAATTAGTGGAACCGATATTACAAAGTCGAACGTGTGCATCCACACTACAAACAGTAATTCGACTTTGTGAGTCCACACTAACGGGGCAAGCATCGACATTGGAAGCGGTGCACTGTGGGCAGCTATCCCACAGTTCCCACAGTCCCCGCTGCCCATTGGAATTCTGGGTCGAGCTCCCAATGCCTGCTGGGGAAAAAAATGTGTCGAGGGTGGTTTGGGGTAACTGTCGTCATTCAACCGTCACTCCTGCCCTCCCTCCCTGAAAGCGCCGGCGGGCAATCAGTTCGCGCACTTTTCTGGTGAGTGACAGCGCGGACGCCACAGCACTGCTAGCATGAAGCCCGCTGCGACCATCGCTGCAGTTATGGCCGTTGTCAACACCTCGCACCTTATCATCCACCTTTTTCAGAGGCAGATGCTGAGAAATCGGGCGAGGAGGCTACAGCAGCGCGGTGAGGACATTAAGTCTGAGAGTAGCACAGACCTCTCGCAAAGCACGGGACCCCGCGCCGAGGACATCATGGTGGCAATGGGTCATGTTGATGCTGTGGAACGGCGATTCTGGGCCCAGGAAACAAGCATGGACTGGTGGGACCGCATAGTGCTGCAGGTCTGGGATGAATCACAGTGGCTGCGAAACTTTCGCATGCGTAAGGGAACTTTCCTTGAACTTTGTGAGTTGCTGTCCCCTGCCCTGAAGCGCAAGGACACCCGGATGCGAGCAGCCCTGACTGTCCAGAAGCGAGTAGCCATAGCCCTCTGGAAGTTTACAACGCCAGACAGCTACCAGTCAGTCGCGAACCACTTTGGTGTGGGCAAATCTACCGTGGGGGTTGCTGTGATGCAAGTAGCCAACGCAATCATTGAGCTACTGCTCTCAAAGGTAGTGACCCTGGGAACTGTGCAGGTCATCATAGATGGCTTCGCTGCGATGGGATTCCCAAACTGCAGTGGGGCTATAGATGGAACTCACATCCCTATCCTGGGACCGGAGCACCAGGCCAGCCAGTACATTAACAGAAAGGGCTACTTTTCAATGGTGCTGCAAGCACTGGTGGAGCATAGGGGACGTTTTACCAACATCAACGTCGGATGGCTGGGCAAGGTTCATGACGCTCGTGTTTTCAGGAACTCTGGTCTGTTTAGACGGCTGCAGGAAGGTATTTACTTCCCAGACCACAAAGTAACTCTTGGGGATGTGGAGATGCCTATAGTCATCCTCGGGGACCCAGCCTACCCGCTAATGCCCTGGCTCATGAAGCCCTATACAGGCGCCCTGGACAGTGAAAAAGAACTCTTCAACTACCGGCTGAGCAAGTGCAGAATGGTGGTGGAGTGTGCTTTTGGACGTCTCAAGGGGAGATGGAGAAGCTTACTGACTCGCTCTGATCTCAGCGAAACCAATATCCCCATTGTTATTGCAGCTTGCTGTGTGCTCCGCAATCTCTGTGAGAGCAAGGGGGAGACGTTTATGGTGGGCTGGGAGGTTGAGGCACATCGCCTGGCTGCTGATTACGCCCAGCCAGACAGCCGTGCGATTAGAAGAGCCCAGCGGGACGCGCTGTGCATCCGGGAGGCTTTGAAAGCTAGGTTCCACAGTGAGCAGGGTAACCTGTGACTATTAAGTTTGTTTAAAGAGAAGATGAACCTGCCCCCGTTTCTTTACCCACTTAATGTTGACTATCCTCTCCAGTTACATACCCCCTTCACCCCGTTTCCCCCCTTCCAACACACCTTTAAAATAAAATAAATGGAACTTTGTTCATTAACACCGTTTTCTTTATTAAGGGTTTCGTGGTAAAGGGTTGAAACTGGGATGCAGACTGTGGTGGGGAGCGGGTGTAGTGATGGAAAGGACGCTTCTAAACTTGAGGAATGACAGGCTCCTGCTCTTAGAGCGGTCCGCAGTGGTGGACTGGTTGTTTCAACGGAGCCTGCCACCCCTCCTTTTCGGGACTCTGTGTGTGGGGGCTATGTGACTTTGTGGCGGGGGAGGACGGTTACAGATCCCCTGCTGCGTGGCTCTGTCATCCAGGCTAAGGACCGCTGCATAAGATCTGTAAGCACCGTCCCCCGCCACAAACTCACATAGCCCCCACACACAGAACATGAAAACCACCTCCCAGACTGACCAGGGTGCCTAGTGACTGCAATGTGTGTGTGACCTGCTGCTGAACCTGCCCCCGTGTCTGTACCCTGGTAAAGGTGACTGTCCTCTCCAATTCCCAACCCCCTTTCCCCCCTTCAGACACACTCTCCTCTAAAAGAACCTGACGGAAACAGTAATTAAAAGAAATGTATTTTTTTATTAACAACTGCACAGGTAGGGGATGACACTGGGACGGGGGCTTGGGTGAGGTGCTTTTGGACTGAAGGAAAGGACTTATCAAAACTTTGGGAATGAGAGCCGTCTGGTACTTGAGCAGTCTGCAGGGGTGGAGTGACTGTTTTCACGGCCCCTGCTGCCCCTCCTTCTTGGGACTTTGGGTGAGGGGGGGATGGGACTTTGTGGCGGGGGAGGGCGGTTAGAGATAGACTGCAGCGGGGCTCTGTCCTCCTACCTCCGGTCCTGCAGAACATCTACAAGGCGCCGGAGCATGTCCGTTTGCTCCCTCATTAGTCCAAGCAGCGTTTGTCGCCTGCTGGTCTTCCTGCCGCCACCTGTCCTCCCGTTCGCTGTGTGATTGCTGGTATTGCGACATGCTCTCCCTCCACTGGGTCTGCTGTGCCGCCTTGGCTCGGGAGCAGCCCATAAGTTCGGAGAACATCTCGTCCCGTGTCCTTCTCTTACGGCGCCTAATCTGTGCCAGCCTCTGGGAGGGGGATGCCAGGATAGGTCGGGAGACACTCGCAGCTGTGGGATGGGGAAAAGGGAGTGAATTCCTCACAAAGATACATTTTTGTGAACAATGAACATAGTCTTTCAATGTGAACAAGACCATGCAGAGCACCTATCACATGCGCACTCAGGACAAGGTCGAATTTTCGGCCTTCCCATTCACTGCCTGGGGTCTTGGAGTACAGATCACACAAGCGGGGCAGGACAGCGGAATTCGTGTAGCAGGTGGACATGGTAAGCCGTAGACTTTTGGCTGCTGAAAGCTCAATTTATAGCAGTGCCCTCCTTTCACATTGAAAGCAATGCCCCTAGCGTTGGCCAGTTCCTGCTGCCGGCAATCCGGCCAGCATGAACTCTGCCCCTGTCCCACCCCCCTCGCGGCTGTCCCCGGGAAAGATCCCTGTATGCTGCCCCTGTCCCGTCTCCACCGCGTGGCTGTAAACCGCCGGTTACACTTATGTAAAGGAACAGGCAATCAGTCCCAATACTAACATTCCCCTAATTTAAAGCAGGTCACCATGAGTGATATCACTCTGAGGAGGATTTCGGACACTGAGAAAGACCGCATGCTGCGTGAATGCCAGCAAAAACCGGGGCCGTATGCGGCCATGCTGTGCGAGGCACTGATCCCAGAGTACTTGCTGATAGCCTGGCGCGGAAAAGTTTCCTACCATGAAGGACGCAATAAGGCCGCTGTCCCCAGGAACCTGATGCAAAGGCTTTCAAATTACCTCCAGGAGAGCTTCATGGAGATGTCCCAGGAGGATTTCAGCTCTATCCCCGGACATATTGACCTAATTTTCCAGTAGCTGCACTGGCAAGGACTAAAAAGTAGAGCGCCTAGGGCAAACTAATCATGAGAAACTGGACATTTTGAGATACTTTTGCAGTAGTTGCACTGGCAAGGACTAAAAAGTTAAGCGCCTAGGGCAAAGTAATCATGAAAAACCCATTGTTAATATTCCATTCCTGTTCTGTTCCAAATAAATGTTTACATGTTTAAAACACTTACCGACTGATCCTTCCCCTGATTCAGGGTCACGGTTAATGCCTTGGGAGGGTTGGTAGGGGATCTCCTTGGGGGTGATGAAGAGATCCTGGCTGTCAGGGAAATCAGCGTTGTAAGCGCTGTCGACTGCCTCGTCCTCCTCATCTCCTTCCTCATCTTCCCCGTCCGCGAACATCTCCGAGGAAGCAGCCATCGACAATACCCCATCGTCAGAGTCCACGGTCAGTGGTGGGGTAGTGGTGGCGGCCGCACCTAGAATGCAATGCAGTGCCTCGTAGAAACGGCATGTCTGGGGCTGGGATCCGGAGCGTCCGTTTGCCGCTTTGGTCTTCTGGTAGCCTTGTCTCAGGTCCTTGATTTTCACACGGCACTGCATTGCATTCCGGCTGTATCCTCTGTCCGTCATGGCTTTGGAGATCTTCTCGTAGATCTTCGCATTCCGTTTTTTCGATCGCAGCTCCAAAAGCATGGACTCATCGCCCCACACAGCGATCAGATCCAAGACTTCCCGATCAGTCCATGGTGGGGCCCTCTTTCTATTCTGCGATTGCATGGTCACCTCTGCTGGAGAGCTCTGCATCGTTGCCAGTGCTGCTGAGCTCGCCACAATGTCCAAACAGGAAGTGAGATTCAAACTGGCCAGACAGGAAAAGGAATTCAAATTTTCCCGGGCCATTTCCTGTGTGGCTGGTCAGAGCATCCGAGCTCGGACTGCTGTCCAGAGCGTCAACAGAGTGGTGCACTGTGGGATAGCTCCCGGAGCTATTAGCGTAGAATTCCATCCACACCTACCCAAATTCGACATGGCCATGTCGAATTTAGCGCTACTCCCCTCGTCGGGGAGGAGTACAGAAATCGATTTAAAGAGACCTCTATGTCGAACTAAATAGCTTCGTTGTGTGGACGGGTGCAGGGTTAATTCTATTTAACGCTGCTAAATTCGACATAAGCTCCTAGTGTAGACCAGGCCTCAGAGGGGTAGCCGTGTTAGTCTGGATCTGTAAAAAGCAACAAAGAGTCCTGTGGCACCTTATAGACTAACAGAAGTATGGGAGCATAAGCTTTCGTGGGTGAATACCCACTGTGTCACCCACGAAAGCTTATGCTCCAATACTTCTGTTAGTCTATAAGGTGCCACAGGACTCTTTGTTGCTTAATTTTAAGAGAGAACCTTAACTGGGCCTCATACCTAAAGCTAGGCATGAAGGGAGGAATTCCCTTCTCCATTAAGGCTCCTTAGACTGCTGCAGCCAGGAGAATAAGGGGCATGTGGAGATAAGAAGCAGGGCCACAACACACAGGCAGTTGGAAATAGTTTTACCTAAATGTGGTTTACCTAAATTACTCAAGGGTTCTTCTCCAGCCTCTGCAGCAGCCCAGAATCAAAAGGACATGAATCCATCTTAATTGCTTAGTGGCATAGTACAAAATGTCAATCAGTGTGTGTGTGTGGGGGGGGGGGATTTTATATAGTAGGAAGAAAAAAACATGATGCCCCAAATCATAGCTGAACTGTAACAAATAGGTATGTGGAGAATACAATATATAGAGAGAGTATATGTTTTATTCAAATAGTCAGTGCTCATACTCAAAATAGAGCTTATACTTGTGAACCAAAACATCTCTGAAAGGTGTATCAAGTTGGGGTTGATAATACTATAGTAGATTATGCCCCTATGTAGATTATGCCCCTATGCCTTTGAAATGGCAGAGGCAAATGTAAGAAAATCTCCATCACTGGAGATTTTTAAGAGCAGATTAGACAAACACCTGTCAGGAATGGTCTAGATAATACTTAGTCCTGCCATGAGTGCAGGGGACTGGACTAGATGGCCTCTCAAGATCCCTTACAGTCCTACGATTCTATGAAAATGCTGGATATGATACCTTTTTATAGAGCCTAAGGATAGCTGCTAAAATAATATATATGACTACATAAAACTCAATGATATAGCAGACAGCAGTGATTGTACCCTATGGAAAGTGGTCCAGGGAGTAATTTGAGGGAGGTTGCTTGGTATATGTGGTAACTTAAGTAAAAAAAAAATGGAAATAATTGCTGCTTTTAAAAAAATCCCCCCCAAAAACAAAGATTGGAATCTCTTCATAAGACTGTATGAAATCAAAAGGAATGCAGAGCACTTATAAGGGAAGGACTTAATAAGCTATTGAGTGACAAAGCAGCATGGTAAAGAAAATTAGCTAAAATGCCTTTTATGGAAAGGGCAACAAAGCTGAAAAAAAATATTGGCTTATCTCCTTAGGAGAGCTCATATGAAAGCAATTTGTCAAATAAGAACTGAAAAGGGGTATGATAAGGGATCGTAGATCTATTAAATCTGCTTTTCAGGATTTCTATACCTATTATGTCATATCACATCCCAATACAGAGTAGATACAATAATATTTTAAAAAGTGAAGCTGCCATTTATATCAGAAGATGCAATTAGATTAGAGGAGCCAATAGCTCAAGTGGAGACTGAAACATCTATTTTTTTTTAAAAACTTTTAGGAAGAATGTCTTTCCTTTGCTGAAACTTTAAAAAAGGGGTAATCCCCCGGAAAGCAGAAAGCTGCCATTTCATTGTTATTCAAGGAGATCAAACCTATAGAGTAGAGCTGGTCAAAACGTTGCAATGAAAGAGATTTCTGCCGGAAAATGCTATTTTCTTTTAAATCAAAACTTTTTTGCAGAAACGTTTTGATTTTGAGAACATTTTCAATGGGGAAAAAGTCAATACAAATAATGTTGACTTTCTCATTGCATTTAGACTATTCTATTAAAATTATGTTTATTAGCATAATATATTTAATATTTTATACCGTTATAATATTTCAGTATTAGCAGAATGAATATTATGATGGTTCTAAATTGAATTTTTTCAGAACTTCTGTTCTGCAGAAAACTTCACTCTTTTTTGCTCTTACTTGGAATGAAAACAAGTTTAGAAATGTCAGAATATTCTGCAGAATTGAAATTCCTGTTTCTGACCAGCTCTGCTACACATGATTATGGTTGTTAGTAACCAATTTCTCTTTAAATATAGATCTTAAAATCATGCTAAAATATAGGCAGCAAGAATGGAGACTAACCAAACAAACAGCCTTTATTATTGGAGGGCAATAATCCGATAATCTACTACCTACGATTAACTTAATCTCTTTGGCCTGGTTAAAGAAACAGAAACATGTCTAATCACCTTGATGCATAGAAGGCCTTTGATATGGTTGAGTGGCTATTTTTAATGGACTATTATAAACTGTGTATTCACCCCAAATTTAGAAAACCAGTAATATGCCATATACTTAACACTAAAATATAGTATTCTAGACTGGCATTTAGGAGGCCTGAGTTCATTTTGTGGCAATCCATAAACTTGGACAAATCATTTAATCTGTCATGTGCCTCAGTTCTGCATCCTTAAACAGGATAATGATTTCCTATGCTATGTAGGGTGACCAGATGTCCCGATTTTATAGGGACAGTCCCGATTTTTGGGTCTTTTTCTTATATAGGCTCCTATTACCCCCCACCCCCATCCCGATTTTTCACAATTGCTGTCTGGTAACCCTAATGCCATGGGAGTTTTGTGAGGATAGACTCCATTAATGTTTTTAGGGAGCTTAGATACTACAGTGTGGAGGACCATGTAAGTATCCAGGAAGATAAATACGGAAAAAGAAAAGTACATTGTCATCAATTCTATTTGTTGTAGCAATAGAGCCACTACCTTGAAAAATTAGTTGGTATAGATATCTTTCTAAAATACATGCTCTAGTTCAAGCAAAAGTTCTGGTCTTGATGTGGGAATTACTCAGTGAGATTTTATGGCCTGTGTTATGTGGGTCAGACTAGATGATCCCAATACTCCCTTCTGGCCTTAAAAATCTATTTATTTTACACAACCCAAAATTGAAACCAAAGAACAAAAAACAGGTTTGTAAATAGACGATGTGTCAGCTTGCACAGCTCTTATCCTCATTACCTCCAGTTCTCCAGGTGCTACTTTAATTAGCTTTAGTGAAGTGTCAGGTTATAAAATAAATCATCAAAAACTAGCACTATCATCTATATTAATAAATCAAAACACAGGGAAGCTCAAAGCTTCATGCAATTTCTCATGGACTTCTGCAAAAATAAAATACTTAAATGTGTATGTAATAGATAAAGCAGACTACATTTTTGCCCCAGATCCTCTGTTGTACTCAAAAACTGCTGGGCCTAGCCAGAGGATGGGGGAGTGGAGAAGAGGGGCACAAGGGAGCTTGTTAAGGTTCTCTCATTGTGGAGCCAGTTCTATGCAAGTTCAGGCATGGATAGCTTAGAACAGCCTTGAGGCTGCTGTATCCTATGCCTTTTGCCTAATGTCTCCAAAGTTCCATTTTCCCTGGCCATACCACTCCACTCTTCAGCACATGAGGGTTACTGGAGGAGAGGAAGAGGGCTGTGATAGATCTATCTTTCCCCCCACACATATATGCAAACCAGGGATATGCACAGGAGGAGCGATCCAGCTGGTTTGACACCCTTTTGTGCCATCGCAGTGTAAATGGGCCACAGCATTGTAGAAAAGCTGGTCCTGTAAGATTATCTTCCTCCTCCTCCTCCTCCTGCAACAATTCAGAAAGGAAGCCAGAGCCTGGAAAAAAAACCTAGTAATGGGCCATGTACCTACTTAAGTAGACATGTGAACTGGCTGTCTTTTCTATATGCTTCCATAGGATTTTCTTTGAGAAATAAGGAGAAGACTGCAAATGTTCCTGCTTGTTTTTTTTTTTAAATCCACAAGTTGAAAAGACAATTCTATAGTAATATCCAAAAAAATGGAGTCACAGGGCTCCCACACTTCAAGCTATATTATTAGCCAGTGAATTTATTGGAATCATACTGAAAGAGTTTCCATAGGCCAAGAGTAAAGAATACGTACTAGGTGTGGAATTTTGAAAAGCAATCTCTGTTGGCCTAATTTTGCTTCCATCGAAACCAATGAGAATTCCAACAACATTTCTTAATTATGACACTAGAAAGAAAAAGGGATAAAGAATAAAGATAACTACAGTTACTCCAATTACTGAATGTAAAATACTTGCTCCAAAGTTTTTAAGATCATTGAGAAAGCAGCTTAATCGAAAGTGGCACAAAATATTACAATAAGTGTTAGAGAATGAAGAAGATACTACACTGAATAATATAAGAAATAGGAAGGGACTTAATATTTCTTTTCCCTCCTCCATTTTTTCTGTGATAAAACTATATAACTTTTGAAATATCTGGTTTGGGGATAATTTTATTCTTGGACACTCAAGGAAAGAGATTACAGATAGGATATATTAAATCTTACATAGCTTGAATAAAATATCAAAATAAGTTAAAGAAGAAGCAGGAAAAGCTTTTGACTTAGAAATTATGCACATGAGGAGCACTATCACTGGATGGAAACTCAATGGAAATTGAAAATTGTTTTTAGAGCTTTTTGAATTTTTTTGTCAACACATTTTTATGGAAAAATGGCTCTTCAACTGTAAACAGAAAATGTTGGTTAAAAAAAGATTTTTACCAAAACATAGACCCAAAACCTGGCAAAAACTAATCTGTTGTCAAAACCCAAAAGAAGTAGGTTTCTTCCTCCACACACCCACACTTTCTTGCAGTCTTCCTCCCTTCTCCAATGGAAAAAGGACAAAAAGTTAAAAAAAAGAGATTGGTTTCATGAAGAAAAAAAAGACAAATGTGTCATTTTCATTTCAAATTTTAATGGAAAATATATTTATAGCTTTTCCCAACCAGCTCTAATAGATTCTATTATACACCAGGAAGGCTGTTGTGCATAAAATTACTGCCTCAGAAGCAGTGCTAGAAAGCTTGCAATGAAGAAAATAACTTAGAAATAATTGTGTTTCCCAAAAATACAGAATTATTGGTAAAAAATATATAAATGTTACCAAAAATACTACTGGAATGAGAAATAGAAAGTTCCCCCCAGAGACAGTCATATTTGAAGTACCAAATACTAAAACAGCCAGAGCAAAAACCACCAATATTCTGAGAATGTTATTTCTAGCACAGAAATGTACTATTGTAAGAACCTGGAAGTTTGAGGTAAAGAATCTTGTTGATGAAATTTTTTGTAGATTCACTGGAGTCACAAATTTACACCAGTTGATGAGGATTTGGCCCACAGTGTCAACCTCTGAAAGAATTAATCCAGAGGAACAATCCAATGCGAGCCCCATGCACCACATAAGCCCTCAAAATAGGTTTCAGATAGGACTTAAGTCATGCATAGGCTTTCTGCACAGGGATGAATTTAACCCAGAATGACAAGCTGTGTAGTGGATAGCATGTAATGAAAATGGACCTTTGATTTATTCTTTTCCAAAGAAATAAAAGAAGCTTAAAACTATGGACTCTTTAAGTTATGGGGTCAATAATCCTTAAGTTGTGCAGAAGTAGAGAGACACGAAAAATGGACTGATGAAAAAGTTAAACTGAAATTGGACTAGTGTTAATTCTATGTTCTGAAAAGAGTAGAAACTTGCAAGGGTCAGTGGAATAGAATGGAGAGTTCTTCTTTGGCTGCATATTTCATAATGCACAATAGCAATACAGGGCATTATGATATGGCTTGTTAGTTTAGTTAATAAGCATCTGCGTTTTTATTTAACTTCAGCTCAGTTCTCCCAATATGGAGCAGGGGAGTTATAGCCAGAGTATAACAGAAAGTCCAAGTTTAAAGTTCAAACACAGTGTATCAGGAAAAAAAAGTGTCATACCTGATTGGTTTGAGATGTATGGATATGGCTTCAATAATAAGCAACATTTTAAAAATAAAATTGTAGTCAAAATACAAGCACAAAGAAGACTAATGGGTGGAGAATTGGTTAGGAAGAAGTTGGGTGAGGAGAGCCCTCATTATGGAAGTTGTTAAATGATACAAAATAGCTTTTCAGGAGATTTCCACGCCATACGATTATCATGTCATGCTTTTAATCTGAGTTTAAGTTCCTGGAACTAAATTCAATTTTGAGCCAGATCTTGCTGTCTCTGAAATTGGTAGCAATGGTTTTATTGACGCCAGTGGTTTAAGGTCAAATTCATTACTGTAAGACAACTATCCACTTTTTCTAAAGCTTAAGTTATTTCTTAAATTCTATTTCTATTGACCATCTTAAACAATTTAATAGATAATTATATGCCTGTTATATAAGAGAGTCTGAAACACCTATAAAATGGATATCATTCTCTATTAAACTTTACCGTTTTTTTAAGAATAATTTCTGTAGAATCCTATTAGTTTCATTCTTATAAAATTCTGCAGGGCTACTTCATAGGGAAAGAATACTAAGCTTTTGGAGAGGCTGTGATCAGATAAAGTCCAACAGCAGATGACTTGAGTAATGTGTGGTTTAAGTATCTCATAAAATAAAAACTCCTAGGTCTCAGTATGCATCTTGGAAGAATTCTGTATTATACTGATGCCTCTAACCTCCTTCCTACTTGGTCTTATGTCCCCTATGCCTCGAATCTTCTGCATACCTGATAACGATGTCTTATTGTTTATCCCAGTAGTCGTTATTAGTGTAGTGTTGTTTATAGTCCTGTTTCACAAAATATATTAAAGTGTGAAATATCAACTTAGTAGCAGAAGGGGGAGAAATAAATTTGCTTATTTTTATGCGTCATACATGAAGTATTTATAAAAGTCTATGTTAAATATTTAATGGAAAAATTCAGGCTAGTGATAATACTACTTGGAAGATAAGTTTAATATGGAAAGTTTATGGAGTGGTTAAGCTAGGTATGTTCAGCTGAAAACCACCATCTTTATCCTTACTATTTATACTACTCAGTAAAAGTGCATTTCACACTAGTGCAGAGAACCAGCAAAAGGCCTATGGCACTACTTAAGCCTCAAAATAGGAATGGATTTCTGCAAGTGTTAAGGTGGGAAAAGAGGAATGTCAGGAGTTTGTTTTTAAAAGATGTATAGACAATAAAATATTTCATCATCAATTTCCGGTGACTGAAACCAAGTATAATATTCTGCATTAAACCTATCCAGGCAACTTTCAGAATTGTGACTTTGAGTTAACTTCACTTGGATTGAAGATTCCTTTTAACATTCCTGAAACTTCTTGTAATATTGACATGACCAACATACATAAAGTGAGAAAAATAGACATGCTGAATGAATGAAGTTAAATAGAATTCCTTATTGAGGTTGCAGGAACAAACCATCCCGATGTGTAGAAAGAATAGTAAATATGGCAGGCGACCAGCTTGGCTTAACAGTGAAATCCTTGCTGATCTTAAACACAAAAAAGAAGCTTAAAAGAAGTGGAAACTTGGACAAATGACCGGGGAGGAGTATAAAAATATTGCTCAGGCATGCAGGAGTGAAATCAGGAAGGCCAAATAACATTTGGAGTTGCAGCTAGCAAGCGATGTTAAGAGTAACAAGAAGGGTTTCTTCAGGTATGATAGCAACAAGAAGCAAGTCAAGGAAAGTGTAGGCCCCTTACTGAATGAGGAAGGCAACCTAGTGACAGAGGATGTGGAAAAAGCTAATGTACTCAATGCTTTTTTTGCCTCTGTCTTCACGAACAAGGTCAGCTCCCAGACTGCTGCACTGGGCAGCACAGCATGGGTAGGAGGTGACCAGCCCTCTGTGGAGAAAGAAGTGGTTCAGGACTATTTAGAAAAGTTGGACGAACACAAGTCCATGGGGCTGGATGCACTGCATCCGAGGGTGCTAAAGGAGTTGGCGGATGTGATTGCAGCACCATTGGCCATTATCTTTGAAAACTCATGGCGATCGGGGGAGGTCCCGGATGACTGGAAAAAGGCTAATGTAGTGCCCATCTTTTAAAAAAGGGAAGAAGGAGGATCTGGGGAACTACAGGCCAGTCAGCCTCACTTCAGTCCCTGGAAAAATCATGGAGCAGGTCCTCAAGGAATCAATTCTAAAGCACTTAGAGGAGAGGGAAGTAATCAGGAACAGTCAGCATGGATTCACCAAGGGCAAATTGTGCCTGACTAACCTAATTGCCTTCTATGACGAGATAATTGGCTCTGTGGATGAGGGGAAAGCAGTGGATGTGTTATTCCTTGACTTTAGCAAAGCTTTTGATATGGTCTCCCACATTATTTTTGCCAGCAAGTTAAAGAAGTATGGGCTGGATGAATGGACTATAAGGTGGATAGAAAGCTGGCTAGATCGTTGGGCTCAATGGATAGTGATCAATGGCTCCATGTCTAGTTGGCAGCCGGTATCAAGCGGAGTGCCCCAAGGGTCGGTCCAGGGGCTGGTTTTGTTCAATATCTTCATTAATGATCTAGAGGATGGTCTGGACTGCACCCTCAGCAAGTTTGCAGATGACACTAAACTGGGAGGAGTGGTAGATACGCAGGAGGGTAGAGATAGGATACAGAGGAACCTAGACAAATTAGAGGATTGGGCCAAAAGAAATCTGATGAGGTTCAACAAGGACAAGTGCAGAGTCCTGCACTTAGGGCAGAAGAATCCCATGCACTGCTACAGACTAGGGACTGAATGGCTAGGCAGCAGTTCTGCAGAAAAGGACCTAGGGGTTACAGTGGACGAGAAGCTGGATATGAGTCA
Organism: Emys orbicularis; assembly: GCF_028017835.1. Taxonomy (NCBI): domain Eukaryota; kingdom Metazoa; phylum Chordata; order Testudines; family Emydidae; genus Emys; species Emys orbicularis. Next base: position 198,194,530 of record NC_088684.1, read on the forward strand.
ACAGTGTGCCCTTGTTGCCAAGAAGGCTAATGGCATTTTGGGCTGTATAAGTAGGGGCATTGCCAGCAGATCGAGGGACGTGATCATTCCCCTCTATTCTGCATTGGTGAGGCCTCATCTGGAGTACTGTGTCCAGTTTTGGGCCCCACACTACAAGAAGGATGTGGAAAAATTGGAAAGAGTCCAGCGGAGGTCAACAAACATGATTAGGGGGCTGGAGCACATGACTTATGAGGAGAGGCTGAGGAACTGGGCTTATTTAGTCTACTGAAGAGAAGAATGAGGGGGAATTTGGTAGCTGCTTTCAAGTACCTGAAAGGGGGTTCCAAAGAGGATGGATCTAGACTGTTCTCAGTAGTACCAGATGACAAAACAAGGAGTAATGGTCTCAAGTTGCAGTGGGGGAGGTTTAGGTTGGATATTAGGAAAAACTTTTTCACTAGGAGGGTGGTGAAGCACTGGAATGGGTTACCTAGGGAGGTGGTGGAATCTCCTTCCTTCGAGGTTTTTAAGGTCAGGCTTGACGAAGCCCTGTCTGGGATGATTTAGTTGGGGATTGGTCCTGCTTTGAGCAGGGGGTTGGACTAGATGACCTCCTGAGGTCCTTTCCAACCCTGATATTCTATGATTCTATGAATACGTCAAGTGAAAGTCTAAAGAAGAGAGCAGTGATATTAGCCAATAACTCTAAAAGTGAATGGTATGTGAACCAGAAAAATATTAATTTTTCTTAAAAAAGACTTATTAAATTACTAACATTCAAATTCTGAAAACACACATTTAACCTTAATACTGTGAGAAATTCCATTGATTTCATTGGGACTATTCTTGGTAGTAAAGTTAATCTTAGGATTGGGGCCTAAATGTTTCCCCTTCCCCATAAAGTTCAAGTTTTCTTGTCCCCTACAAAGTGCTCTTTAACTCTGCGCTGTTGACACCACTTTCCTTTTCTTCTCAACAATGTCCACCTCAAAGTTCCTTCCAGCTCTGTTTGGCTCTTTCACCTATTGCTGATGCCATGTTGTCCTTCATACTGCTCCATAAGTCTGGAATCACATCTCAGTTAATGGACACACAATAGCAGATTTAAAGGTAGCCATCCTGCAGCAAAAAAACTTCAGGACCAGACTTCAAAGAGAAACTGCTGAGCTTCAGTTCATCTGCAAATTTGACACCATCAGCTCAGGATTAAACAAAGACTGTGAATGGCTAGCCAACTACAAAAGCAGTTTCTCCTCCCTTGGTGTTCACACCTCAACTGCTAGAAGAGGGCCTCATGCCCCCTGATTGAACTAACCTCGTTATCTCTAGCCTGACTCACTCTTGCTTGCATATTTTTACCTGCCTCTGGAAATTTCCACTACATGCATCTGATGAAGTGGGTATTCACCCACGAAAGCTCATGTTCCAATACGTCTGTTAGTCTATAAGGTGCCACAGGACTTTTTGCTACTTTTACAGATCCAGACTAACACAGCTACCCCTCTGATACATCTCAGTTAATATTCACCAAGTTTGTTCCCCCTCTTCTCTCCCAAATTTCACAGAATAAGTGTGCTTAGTGAGATATTCCAGATCTGATTCTGAGGGGCTATAGGGTTGTTCTGAAATGTGTAACATTATATCAGTAAGTTAACTTTAAAATGTGCACATGCCATAACTTATGACCTTATGACTGTAACTTTTGTCCCCATCCTTGCTTATTTGTTTCTTGCTGGTTGCATCATATCTAAAATCAGATTATAAGCTCTTTGGGGAAGGAACTATGTCTGTGCTGTAAAGTTCTCAGCATACCTTTGGGCAGTGTATAAATAATACTAAGCCTATCAGCATTTGTTCTGAAATATATAATAATTTAATGACCATTTGCTACTCAAGGTTTGTTCAAAATTGTTTCTTTAGAAGATAAGCCCATTGGGGCAAGACCCTATTATTTTTATGGCAAAGTTCACCCATTGTGTGGTACCATGTACACTTCTGATGCTATAAATATTAGGCTATATACTACAGACTTTGCAGAATAACTAGTCTTTCTCATCTGGTTCTCTAAATTATAAAGACTGCTGCTAATTATTGTGTATTTAATTTTAGAAAATATAACTAATTTAAAATGCACTAACATTGATCATCCTATTAGGATAGAGCTGTGTAGGTTTGTTTTAAATAGGGTGATTTCTGGTACTGTAAACAGAAACAATCCTTGAATCCCACTAAAAGCATATCTGCTAAAACAGAGTAAACAGACCTTCTAGTCATACTGTATGGGGATTATTTTTGTTGATTTGGTAATCAGAAATCTTTTAGAAACAGCGGAGGTGGGAGAAAAGCTTTACTAGAATTTGATAGAGCTTAATTGATAGAGATTAATTATGTTCTAAGTCTCTAATCATCTAAAACAGCTCTGTATGTGTATTTTCTTTCTTTTACATTTTTCCCTGTCACTTGCAGATCATTATATTTCTTTATTGCCAATGGCTCAGCAGCCAAAAGAAAGAGAAGAGATGGCAGTCCATAAGTGCAGCTAGCTGCAAGCATGAAAAATGACAGATGCTTATGGATCACTGTATATCATCAGAATCTTTCTTCTAAATCCATCACCTAACACTGTACAATGTCACCCTTGCTTAACCAGTGCCAATACATGTGTGGAAGAGGGGTATAGAGATCTTTTTAGAAGACATGAAGGAATTGCCAAATATTTCTCCATCTTTCCTTATTAGCCAAAAACTCAACCCAATAAGCTACCTTCCTATTTTATCATTTACGATATAGAATTTTCAGCTAAACCTACCAACCAGAGTTCAATAAAAACAGCAGAATGAGAATTACTTGGGTATATTCATATCTGAATATCATATCTATACTTCTGTTAGTTACTACATAGCTGAGGAAAAGCCAAAAGCTTTTCTCTTTTTTCAATGTTCTCTTAAAGTGTGATCCCAGTGAGAGGGCTTTAATAAAGCAGGTATAGTTTAATACAATTCAGCAGGAAATTTCTGTATACCTTCAGACTCTTTCTCATTGATGCTTTCTAGCCTTTCATTATGAAATAGGGCACTTTGCACATTGGTGTCATTTATCCTTACTAAATCCAGAGATTGGCTCTGAAAAAGCTGTATATCTTTAATTGATAATCTGTTGACCTGTCATCAACTTGTCTCCATTTATCCAGACTGCCAAAATAAGGTATCGCTTATTCAATTGCTTAAAGTCTAAATGCTAAAAATTTGCTTGGCTTCTCTTCCTCCTCCCAGGAGGAGTACATCAGATGGAAAAGTGCATATTAAGTCTCTGTATGTAATAATATAACTACTAGGCATATTTAGTACAAAGACTGTTTCTTTGCCAAAGGACTTGTCTTGGTGCTTGTAGTTGCATGTTAGATGTGCAGCTAACTGAACACCAAAGAATTCTAACTCATTCTGGTTTGCCCTGTTTAATGTTATTCTGTAGAGGCATTAATAAATGAAGGACCCTCTGAGGTACAGTAAATTCTAAATGTACCACTCCATAATATATCCCCTGGATATCTCTTGTACATCATTATTTTCTGAGTTTAGTCCATTCCAATTTTTTGTGAAAGAACAAAAATCTTAATCTTGTAGAAGAGAAAATCCAGCCTGCAATAATAAAACTCAAAGCCAGAATTCATCCTTTACTAGAATTAACTATGGTAATTAATCCTGGAGGCACTTCAGATTGAAGGGAAAACAGTAGTGGTAAAATTTTCAAAAGCAACTCAGGGATTTAGAACCCTAAAACTCCTTTTTTCCAAACTTCTTTTGGGGCCATACTTTCACTGGTATTTAGGCACCTAAAGATGCAGATAGGTGTCTAGTGGGATTTTCAAAAGCACCTAAGCTGGTTAAGGGTCTAACTCCCATAGGTGCCTGAGCTGCTTAGGTACTTTAGAACATCACTCTAGGTGCCTATCTGCATCTCTAGGTGCCTAAATACCATTGAAAATTTGCCCCTTGAGCATTTATCAGCCTAAGTCTCAATGTCTTTCAATGAGATTTAGGCTACTGAGTGCCAAAGTTCCTTTTGAAAATGGGACTTAATAGCCTAAGTTCCTTAGGGGCTTTTGAAAACTTTAGTCTAAGATCTGAATGAAAGGTGTGATTGTCACTTTCCTATACCATAGTAGAAATTTTCAGACTTTCTTCAGGATGAGGTTTTGCCCAGTGTGTTTTGTGTTTTTGTTGTTTGCTTAATTTGCCCCCTCCAGAGAAACATGGCAAGTGAAATCAACAAATTCTGCTTCTGCGATATGAAGTTCTGATATGGTGGTATATATCTGATGTACAACTTGTTGGAATTTGGCTGGGTATATGTGCATATGTAATATAAGCATCACACTATCCATCCATACATAAAAGTTCAGTTATTTAAATGAAAAACAACCCCAAGAACTCCTGTATTCTCAAAGAATGTATTTGATGGCCTAACAAAAAGTTTCCCTCTCCTAGCCTATTCTGTGCCACCCTCATATTAGCCCCATTGGCCTCTTTTACCCTGTAGACTGCACAAAGTTAGGCTCCTAAAGCCATATTTAGACACCTGAATGGAAGTGGCCTGATTTTTCAGAGGTGCTGAACCACGGATGTCACCCAGGTTTGAATATGTTGACAAATGTATTTAGCCCTTATTTCTGTGTTTCCCTGCAAGGATGTCCCAACTAATTTTGTTGCTGTACTCTACTGAGCACCTAACGTTTCCTGCTGAACACGTTCTGCTGTAACTTGACTTCTCATGAGGGTATATCTACACTGCAGCTGTGGGGTGGACTCACACGAGCTCAGCTCAAGCTGGCATGCTAAAAATAGCAGTATGTACTTGCCATATGGACAGCAGCTCAGGTTAGTCATCTGAGCTAGGATTCTGGGTAAGGCAGGCTTGGACTCAGGTGGCTAGCCTGTTCCACAATATTTTGCTATTTTTGTGCACTAGCTCAAGCTGAACTAGCATGAATCTGTTTACCCATACTGGGAATCCTGTCTCCCAGCTTCAGTGTAGACATACTCTCTCAGCCTTGACTTTCAGGCTTTTCTCTTGCATGGAGCTGACCTTACACCTGGCACTGATCAACCTCTATAGGACAGGAATCTGTACTCCACGACTTTGGTTGCAGTCTAGAGGTGGTCAGGAATTTTCCAACAAAACATTTTTTCTTTAGAAAATGTCAGTTTTTCAAAACTGAAACCATTAGTGGGAAAGGGTCAGTTTTTGGCAAATCTCCCAGTTCAAAACATCTTTGAAAAGAAGGAATTTGTCAATGCCCCTATGTCTTCAGGTTTTGAATTTTTACTTATTTATACCTAAAAAGTCTTTAAAAAAAAATCAAAGATTAAAATTTAAACAAAACATATTTTGTTACAGTAATCTCTAAATGTTCCTATTGACCTGACCCAGTTTTTTTAGATTATTGGTTCATGAAAAGTCACAAATTTGACTTTTCATTCAGATCCGGGACAAAACTTTGAAACCTCAAACACTTGCAGGATTGGAAAACTCATTTCTGGCCTGGCTCTACTGAAATCCAAAGCAATACTATGACTCAAAACGATTTATCATCTCTTCTCAGAGGGTGGAAGCTTATTCTATTCCTCCACTGGGCACCTTTGTGTGAATTTACCCCAGAAAACAGATTAAATCCCAAATGTCATCATGAAAACAACTTCGTTAGGAAAAAACCTGAAAGGTAATTATCAAATCTAATGAAAGCCCTTTTAGTGCCTACACAAGGAAAAATTATGTAGGTACAACGATAATTTATAGGTATACTTTTTCCCAGTTCAGAAAAGATAGGTATCTTACATTCTATGTCTCCCTCATGTTGAAATACTTGCTGGTCAGCACTGGAACCTGTTCATCACTGACCCCTATGTAGATCAGACTGACCTTATCAACCCTCTAAAGTGTTTTTGCCCACCCTTTCTCTCTTTCTCTGTTCCTATACCAGCAAGTTTTAAAAGTAAAGGCTGTGGTCACTCTTATTGTGTAAGGAGTGAATGAATTCCTCCTTAGTGGTCAACATCCTGACCATAGTGTTTGTGCAATAGGTGGTCAGATGCTGCAGTGATGGTTTATTTGATCTTCATCTTCTTTGTCCTGTCCCACTTTTGGGTCTGCAGCTGTTGTTCTCATGTCCAAGAATTCTTGTCAAGTGGGTCTTACAAGCTGACACCAACCTTCTTAATGTCCCCCATCAGCATCTCAAACCACCTCTTTCAAAATATTCTCATGGTCTTTGTCTTGTGACTACTAGCTCTTCTGTCTCTAGCCAACATATGCACATCCCATGGCTTCATATGACCCAGCCATCTCAGTATCCTCCCTCAGCTTTTCTGTGATGGAGGCTACCTGCATCATGGCTCATACCATTTCACTGAGTAGCCCTTCAGCCCTTGTCCACCTGAGCATTTTTATTTCAGCAGTGTGAAGCAGTTGTTGTTCTCTCTTTCTCATTGGCCAGCATTCTGGCCTGTACATCACAGCTTCCCTAATCATGATCTTATACACTTTGCTCTTTTTAGTTAACTTGGTATAGTCTTATCACAGAGAATTCCTGTCAACTCCTTCCATTTACATCAATCGCTCTTTATGGAGCTCCTAATATCCACATCCACATCCCCACATGACTCAACACTGAACCAAGGCATTGAAATTGTTGCACAGATTTTAATGCTGTACCATCACATTTTACTGTCTTTTTGTTGCCCCCTCTATGAACCTTTACATGATAGATTATATGATTGTGATGAAATGCACCCCTATATTCACACCCTATACTCTATCTTGTAGTAATCTTTGTACAAAATATGCCTTGTAAAGTAGCGTATGAAAACTAATAACTTGCTGGTCAATAGCATGGTAAAAGGTACATAGCCACATTATATGTAAAGTTATGAACATAAGCTAAAATCGTGACTGAAGTATGTTTACCAGACAAGTGGGTAAACCTCATTCTCAAAGACAAAGGGCAAGTTGATTCCCCAGCCAGGTGTTATCAATACTGATGGACCATCACCTATCAAGTAGCCATTCTTTGGGAAATAAAGGGGCCAGCAAAGAACAGTGTGACACCTTCCTTCCTTCCCCATGAGACTCCCTGTCTCCTTACTCTCAGCTCTTAATAACTTTATGTAGCGGTCACTCTCAGGAAAACGCATTTCAAAGGGTGACTGAACTATAGAAGTGAGGGATAAAAACACCAAAGTTGTCTCCCTGTCCATCTGTCTCTTTTCCACCTAAGAAGATAAAAGAAACAGCCTATGGTCTTTGGATGCACATCCTGACCTGAAACTTGGTCAGCAATGATACCAGGAATCTGTGGTAAGAAATTCACCTTAAACCAAGTCTAGTTTAAGTTGAGAAAGCATTTTTTCTTCTTGTAACCATTTCTGACTTTAATTCTTTATTACTTGTTCTCACTTAAAACCTATCTCTTTGTAGTGAAATACACTTTTCTTTGTTCTTTAATCAAAATTAATCCAATAGTGTGAACTGTGTAACTCTATTTAAAGTGGCAAATTGTATATTGTATACAACAGACATTTGATATCTGAACTGTCCTGAAGAGGGCTGGTGGATAGTGCAGTACAGAATGCACATTTGGGGGTGGGGGAATCCAGGACTGGGAGTGTGTTGGGGTTACCCTACATGTGGTAACCAGGGCTGGTGGAAACCAGAGTGTGACTGGAGTGTGCTGACAGGCTGCAGCTATCCACAGACACTCAAGGTGTGACTTGCATGCTAGAAGGCTGTTTATGAACAGCCCAGGCAGGAGCCACAGCAGCAAGGCTTTGTAAGGCATGCCAGGTTGCAGGGCAGGGGTGATGCAGCCCCTTACTGGTCTGGATTGCATTCCGAAATGTCACAATGATATACCATCTAGATTAGAGGCATCTGAGAATAATGTGGCTTCCAATATCTATTGCCAGTTACAGGGCCATTCAATATTGCATAGCTTCCTGTTTCCATGAGTAGTTCTGGTGTCGTCATTCTCCTGTTCCTTCCCAAGTTAAATTGCAAGCATTTCTTTGAACTCCTTGAAATTGGAGCTAATTGTGCATATACATGGCTTTGCTTAGCCTTAGTCAGGCTAAAGTTTATTTGCATAGTAGTCAAGTATCAGAGGGGTAGCCAGCAGAGGGGCATTGCTGGCATATGATGGCATATATAACATTGGTGGACATGCAGGTGAATGAGCCGGTGATGTTGTAGCTGATCTGGTTGCATAGTAGTGGTCTTCTTCCACCGAACAGTCTCTGGGTTTCCTTGCTTAACTGTGAAGCAAAAGGTCAGTTTTTTCCAGTTGTATGCTTACAGTTGCAGCAACTATATCTTCTTAACTCCATATTCCTCATTGTCCCTGATAATTAAAGTTCATAGCTAATACCCCATTGTGATGAATGGAATTGGTTCTTCCCACTTTGCTAAGTGCTATTGTTTGTCTATTCAGCTGCACTTTCTGCAAGAGGGGAGTGCATTGGTTTACCTTGACATTATCTCCAATATAAGGACTGGGAACTTGATTATTCTGGGTGGGGAAATTTCTCTCTCCCCAGATTTTTAAAGCTATGTAGGCATTTCTGCACTCAGCATTGCAATGCCTACCTGAATTAAGAAATTAAATCTCGTATTTTCAAAAAGGATTTAGACACTTGAGTCTAAATGCCATAGGATGAAGGTACTACCACAACATAAATGTTAATTTTGTGGTTGCATCTGAATTTCTCTATGGAGGCTCAGCATCTTTGGCCATTTTTGATTTTTTGTGATTTGTAATGTTTTTATGGTAAAATGTCTCAACTTTACCAAGGACAAGTGGATTGTTTCTCCACTTCTGTTTTTACAAAATGAGCAATAGAAAAACAATTTAGACCCTTGTGGTTTAGGTGCCAAACTCTTGCATACATCTCAAAAAACCTTGAGTCACAGTGGTATATAATCCGAAAAGATATTATCCTCTATAATCTGCCATACTAATTTCACAGAGCAAAAATTAATTAAATGTGAATTCTCTTTGATGCAGGAAATAAATATATTATAACCTTGTACCCCAAACGTGCTTAACTATATACAGTACATATAACACTACTAGAATGCAGTCATCTCTGGCATGGCAGAGAAGTAACTATTAAGCATACCACACAGCAGAACCTGAAGGGAAAGTTTTGACCAAGAGCTCAGGGGCACAATCCTATTTTTACATTAATGTACTTAATGTTTACGGAAAGCCAACAGGGCTGCTTTATTATTGTCTCATTTGAAAGACACTACACACAGTAAACTTCGTAGAATTCAATATATCTACTTCAGAAAGATGAAGCAACTCTGCTGGATTGCTTTTTTTTTTTTTTTATGCTCCTCCTGTATACAATATTGCCTGATAAGATGAACTTTCATCTGGCTTAACACAAATCCTGAAGTTACCTCTTGTGATAAAATATATGCATCTGTCATTGAAAGTAACTGATATATGAGACCAATTTGAAAAGCTCAGTCACTCCTGTTACAGCCATAAATAGAGAATAATGATTTTTCCCTTTTTTCCTTATTTGTAAATCCTTGTTATTGCCTTTGCTAATGATGCTTCTCTCCTCTTTACTAGCCACTTGATGTGTGAGTAAACATGCCAGTAATTTGTACAATACATTTATTTCTAATTCGATATTAAGAAACTAGCCAGGTAAATATTACAGAATGTGTTCAGCTCCTCCAATTACAGGCAGTTCTTTTTCATACCATAATCCTCAGATGTGTGCCAGAACCCTACCCATTGGATCCCATTATTCTTCCAAGCACCATGCTTCTCCATCCCTCTGAGTTTTACCCCTTCACATTCCTCCTCTGTTCCTCTCCCATCATGAACCTCAAATAAAAGATATGACTTTCATGCTATTGTATAACTGAAGTTCCTACATACTTCAAGTGGGTACCTATATCCAAACAACTATACACATGTATGCATGCATATGTCTAGGTAAATATTTACCTATTTAGTAGTACTTTCAAGATGTAACCATAACTCCCTTGGCGGGAGTAACTATGAGTGTTAACAGTTCTCCTTAGGCTGAGTCAGGCTCTTGAGGCTCTTGCCGAGGAGGGATTGACTCCTCCTGAGTGGCTGGGGTTTTAATAACCCATCTGGGTAGGGAGGTTACACTTCTCCTCCTGAAGTTTGCCAATTCTCTCATTACTCCTGAACCTTTTGGAGGAAGAAGACATGGTTCACTGCTGATTCTCCTAATTGGATCTAGTTACCAGGGCAGCACTCTAGAGATCTCAGCTTCCCCAGATGCCAGCCAGTAACACCTTACTTCTTGGAGGTTGCCACTGAGGCTCTGCTACCCACTCCTGTAGGGTGAATACCAAACCCTATAGTCAATACCACACAACCCTGTGTAGTAAGGCTACAAAAAGCCACCCTATGACCATTGTGTTGAGAATGCCAGGGGTTCTCGTGTAGAACATCTACGCTGTCTCTCTTTGCCACTAGGGATAGTCTGAAGTCTTGGGACTTGCTGCCTGGAGCCCTAAGAACTGACTGCTTAAAGTAGTTGGGATGGTGGACCTACAAGAGCAGAGCCACTTCTCAGTGCAGACCCTAAGACTGTCCATAGTGAGGTCAGAGGCAATGGTGAGGAGCTTGAGAGACTATGCTCAATGACTTGACTGAGCTAAACCAAGTCTGTCGGGCTGACCCAGTAGGTGCTTGTTCAGAATTGTTGCAGAGGAAGATGATGCAGACGTGATATCTGTAAGAGTGATGCCAGAACTGGGCGTCAATGTATATAATTGAATTTGGACTAGAGAGCTGGGCCAGGAGTCACCAGCTCTCGAAACAGATAAGTGGAGTCTTGCTGGACTAGGAAGGTTCTGAAGAATACCCATTCTATGAAGTCGTAACCCTCATGCATTGTCTTTCTCCAGTTTTCCTGCTGTCACTTCTCCAATCTATCTACCCTGCCCTTTTCTACAGAATCTCATGATGATTACAACAATTCATGAGCAGTCAACTGGATGTATGACCATGGTAGGATGGGCCATCTGGGGCGACCAGACCCCAAATAACCTGGAAAAGAAACCCCCTTGGGTTTATAAAATAGCCCCATTATTGTGTATTTGTAAGACTTGTCCTCCTCTCCCTTAGCCGTGCCCCATTGTTTGTTTCTTGGTAACAATTTCTTTGTCATTGTCCAGATTTTAGGCCCAATTCTGTATTGGATCCACTTGCATGGACAGCAGTAGCCATGCAGCATCACACTGAAGTTGACTGCACTCTGCATGATTTCAGGCTCTGTGCTAATGGATCCAGATGCAGAATCAGGGCCTTAGATGGTGAGATCTTTGAGACAGGAACCATGTCTTTCTTTATGTGCCTGGATGGCACCTAGCACACTCTTAGGTGCTCAGTGAATAAATAATGAATACTGTGTTCTGTTATGTGGGAGAGGTGAGATTTGAGCCTTTTCATATCCTGGACACGCAACTGGCATTTCTTGAGGAAAAGGCATTCTATATTTCTAAGGCTTCTTTATTCTTGGAGGGAAATATTCAGGTGAATAGGGATAGAGTACATGGTTTCCCCCAATTCATTGCTGAAAAGCTAAAGCATATACTTTTTTTTTTTTTTAAAGGAACTCCTTTTATTGGTTCAAGTTACAAAATGTAGCATGTGTGCCTGTTCTTCTTTTGGATGAATCCGAATCAAGAGAAGCAATTTAGGATTGGAGTGTAGACGTACCCTGAAGCGTAGCACATGTAGATATACCCTAGCTAGAGTACGTACTGGAGAAGTGAAGCCATGGCAGCACAGGCTTCAGCACAGGTTAGCTGTGGTTACCCAGGATTCCAGGCAGCTGCGTACCGCCTGCACTGAAGGATGTGCTGCTGCAACATCACTGCTCCAGGATCTGAGCTAGCTAGATTAAAGCTAGTTTGGGTGTGTGGACACAAATTGCAGTCACACTCCATGTCTGCAGTGTAGATGTACCCTCAGAGTGAAGAACAAAGCAAAGGCCAGCATGTTCAATGGGTGGAAGCTGTTCTACTTGCAGAACTGTATGCAATTTATTATTTATGGCCACCCAGGTGCACTGGTAAAAGTTTTTTGGCTCACTTTTAGCTGTGTTTAATAATCTTGGCAATGAAGGCTGTATATCCATAAGAGCTATTTATGGACCAAGGCTTTTTATACTTAAGACAATGAGTAATTCATTGAATGAAATCATTCAGAGGATTTTAGGACAACGTTAAGAGTGCTGTTAGTCCCAAGGTGATAGAGCAGAAAAGACTTGCTGATAGACTTCCAGGAACAGGAGCTTTTAAAATGTCCAGCAGCTATTATCTCTTGGATATGCATAAGAACTTGAATGTTTTCTAATGAATATGGAAAATGTAGTGGGTTAGCTCACAAGGGAGCTTTACTTTTATTCTAGTGCTGTCTTTCTCCTCTCTCCCCAGCATTCATAGGCCCATACAACTTCTAAATTAAGATTTCTGAAGTTGTTTCTGGCTGGTGATGTCACACTCTCCCTTTTCTAATAAAATGTGCTACTGTATCTGGTATGTCCTAGGGCTGCTTATGATTTCCTGTGGAGTGTCTGGGCTTATCACCAGGCAAGATGGATACACTGCAGGTCTAAGATGATGCAGTGGCGGTAGTTGTTTTTTGGCTGTCTAATAGTATTGCCCATGATAAATTACATAGGCTTGTCTTTAAAAAAAGATTATAAAGTTCTAACTAGTTTTGTAGATGCCCAAAATGTACTGAGAGATGTACTTGTATGAGGCAAAAGAATTCCACAAGGGCTGGTCCATTCCTACTAGATATGAATGCTACTTTCATGTCCATTACTTATCCAACACGTTTGTTTGAGTCTCGATTATTCCATGTAAGACAGAACATTTATTTTCCAAACAGTGGGTCACAGCCCAAAGATGGGCCGTGACACAGTCCCGGGTGGTCCGCCGGCAGGGGGTGGAGATTTGGGGGACATGTAGGTGTGTTGCTCCCCTCCTCCCCAACTGCATCTTTCCACTCACCTCCCAACCCTGGTCCATCAACGCAGCTCCAGGGCACGCAGCCCCACCCACTTGCCCTTCCTGACAGAGCCTGCATGGTAAGCATGTGTAGGGGGGAGGGTCTGGAAGAGAGGAATTTTTCAGGGGAGAGGGGGAAGCTGGGGTCAGGAGAGCAGCAGAGGCACAGCTGGAAGGTTTCCTCCTCCCTTCCTCAGTGTCTGGCTTATAGGCAGCAGGTGTTGCTATTTTGTAGTGGGAACATCGTGGACACACACCCACCCTGTGCTCTGAGCTGTCCCCTCCATTTCGATGGCCGGCAGTGGGGTTTGGGTGTGCTGTTTTGCAGTGGAGGGGTGGGTCAGAGGACCCTCCTCCCCAGGGCACAGACCTGTCCCCTTCCCCCTCCCATTTCTCCTGTCCATGCTAGGAGCCACCCCTGCCCTCCATTGCAGGCTGTGCAGGGTCCCTAGCCATTCATCCCTCGCCAGGGTGGAGCATGAAGCAGCCAGCGGGAGCATCCTCAGCCTGGCCCCGGAAGCTGGGCTTGCTCAGTCATTTTGCCGACTGGGGGTTCCCCCGCCTCATTCCCCCCAAACTTGGGGTTTCCCGCACACACCCCACAATGTTGCTGCCTCACCCCTTTTGGGGGGGGAGGGATAGCTCAGTGGTTTGAGCATTGGCCTGCTAAACCCAGTGTTGTGAGTTCAATCCTTGAGAGGGCCACTTAGGGATCTGGGGCAAAAATCTGTCTGGGAACTGGTCCTGCTTTGAGCAGGGGGTTGGACTAGATGACCTCCTGAGGTCCCTTCCAACCTTGATAGTCTGTGATTCTATGAAACACCCTTAAATCTTCATACACCACAGGCCAGGCCAGGCCAGCCCCCCTCCATCTCCACCTGCCTATGAGCCATCTGTCAGTGTCCTGCATCTTGGACTAAACTGGACTCAGTATCACCCCCTCTGCCCCAGGGCCAGGCTGGGGTTCTCTGGGGCTGAACCCCTGCTCTGACTGGGGTAACAGATTGTCTCTTTTCTGTTTCCCCCTCCCCCATTTCTCCCCAGCTGGAGGAAAACTGGGCCTTGTGGGCTGAGGAGGCGCTGTGGCAGTCCCAAAGCCAAGGGGAATGTGCTGTGCCTGCCACCAGTGACAGGCAACACCAAGGGACTTCAGCCGCCCCCTCCACCAGCGCCCCTGGGGGGCAGAGGCCAGGGGCACCTTGCTTATCGTAAGATGGGGACATAAAGCTTTGCCCCTGGCTCTGCAAGGGAGGGGGGTGCTGGGCATCAGTGGGGTGCACTACCTTTGGGGAGGAGGGGTGGCATCTGACCTCAGGCCAGAGCACTGAAGGGCCAGGGTCAGGAGGGGAGTGGAAAGATAGCCCCCTGCTGGTACATATAATTTATATGTACGTAATTAAAATTAATACTTTTCCTCAAGAAATGGCAATAGTGGGCCGCAGTGCCTATTGCAGCTGCACCCATGGCCTCAGTGGGAAAAAGTTTGGGACGCCCTTGTCTATAGGAATATTTTTTTTCCCAGTATAATGAATTTACTTTCAAAATATTTCTTCCCAGAATGAGTACACATCATTAATTTTAATTTATTCAACATTTTTACTGCAGTAACACCTAGAAGCCAACCAGGTCAGAGAGCTGCACTTGGCCTCATCTCTGACCAATTACCTGCATCCCAAGTGACATATGTGAGGCCAGGGATCAGGTGACAGGACCAGATAACCTGTAGGCTTACATAGAAGGCCAACAGGGAGACCTGCAGGAGATCCCTGGTCAGGGGAAAGGTGCCAGGCAGCAGGACCTGGTTTATTTGTTTTATTTATTATGGACTGTTTTGGTTGGTTGTGGCTGTTGGTTGGTTGGCTTTTGAGAAACAAACCAATCCCTGAAGAATGGGACTGCAATTTTGTTGCCATTTGTGAGCTTTATTTGATGTTGTCTCGTGTTGACCCAATGGCTTACAGGTCCCATTATGCTAGCTATTGTACAAATATATACAAACAGTCTCTGCCCCAAAAAGCTTATCTAAACAGACAAGACATATAAGGTATATGCACGTACAAGCAATTCTACATCATATCAGAGGTCTTATTTGTTCTCTTCTGCAGTTCTAGTGCTTATTAATAAGATCTGTCATCTTACTACGTATCTGGAGTCCTGTAAATTCTAAATATTGAAGTATGCAGAATTATGTTTAGCCTTAGATCAAAAATTTCTTTTTGTTTTACATATTTTAATCAGGTCTTATTATTCATATTATGTTTAAGCCTCTTCCATAACATTAGTAGTTTTACTTTACATTCCATTAATCATCCTGTTGTTGCTTCATTTTCAGGTATTGTCCTAAATCTTTCTAGCATCTGAAGTGTTTGAGGATGGTTGGAATGGGTTTTTCTTCCAAACATACATGGAAGTATCTGCTCTTGTTCTTCAGCGTTTTTAAATGTGGTTTCAGTGAGGAACAATGGTCTTGTGTTTGAAGCACAGGACTTGAGACTCAGGTGATCTGGGTTCAAGTTCCAACTCTGTGCAACAGGCTTGCTGTGTGACTACGCAAGTCACTTAGGCTAGGTCTACACTAAGGGGGGTGGGTCGATTTAAGATACGCAAATTCAGCTACGCGAATAGCGTAGCTGAATTCAGCGTATCCTATTCGACTTACCCCACTGTGAGGACGGCAGCAAATCGACCGCCGCGGCTCCCCCATCGATGGCACTTGCTCCTCCTGAGGAGGTGGGAGTAAGTGCATCGATTCGGGGATCGATTTATCCGTCTAGATGAGACGCGATAAATCGATCCCCGAGAGATCGATTTCTACCCGCCGATCCGGGCGGGTAGTGTAGACTAGCCCTTAATTTCTCTATGCCTCAATTCCTGACCTGTAAAATAGAGATAATACTTCTTCCTTTTCCCCACACGTTGCCTTGACTGTGTAGACTAGGGTAGAGACTGTCTTTTACAATGTGTTTGGATAGCACCTAGGAAGTAGGGTCCTGATCTCATTTGGGGCCTCTAGGTGATACTGCAATAAAAATAAACAGTGAGCCACAATCTGCGCTCTTCAAAGTCAATGCAGAGGTGTACCTGGGGGCAGAATGATAACACTTTAGATTGGGTTAAACTTTTGAGCAAGCTAGCAGAATCCTTGTCACGTAGAGGCACCTAAAACTAGTCTGCCCAAAGCCATAGGAATAGGGAACCTCTTTCACTGGCAGTAGGACAAATTAAATAAGTCCTTTAGAGTATAAAATCGTCAATTACTGTGGTGCTTATAAAGCTCCTATACATCCTCTTCTTTCCTCTGTGTAGAGGCTGTATGAGACATACAGAGTTAGTTCTGGTAACATGGTCAGAGGCAGAACAACAGGAGAGAGTTCACCAAAAGCTCAGGTTTGAAAACCCACTCTCTAGGTAGAGTTTGTTAGTACAGGGGTATGATTCAACCCAAAATGATGCTAACTTGGCAAAAATCTCCAGCTACATCGATTTCCATGCAGTTTTCGAAGCAGCTAACTCAAATTCAAAAACCAAGAAGTGCACGCCATGCAGGATAGCTCTGTACGTTTGCCGCTGGCCTTGATTACGTTGCTTGTCAGTCACTTCTGAGCACAATACATTCTTCTTTTTAAGTTGTTGAGCCTAAATGGCTACACAGGCTCTTTGATCCAGGGGTCTGGCCCGCCCACCAATCCTCCAAATAGACTTCAAAAGAGGGATGTTGGGAGCCACTGAAAGGGTCAGGAGTGCACAAGAGGAATCTATGGTAGAGAGAAGTGTTGCTTGAGTAGGGATTGAGGTTCCCATCTTATGCAATGCAGTCAGAGTGCTTTCCCCATTATGACATCTGCCTCCCTTTGGCTCCCTACCTCTAATACATCTGTTGTTGTTTTTGCATCAAAACCTGCAGACATATCTCCACTGCTATATTGATCAATACACCTTTCAAGATCCCATGCATGTCTATCACAATATGATGTACCTCATCCAGAGCATCAAATGCCCCAACAACTTCTTCTATATGGGTGAAACTAGGCAATCACTATGCTCTCAAATGAACTCACACAGAAAAATGATAAAAGACAAAAACATCCTATTACTCCATGGGAGAATGCGTTTCACAAAGTGATCACTCCATATCTGCTCTTTCAATACTCATTCTCAAAGGAAACCGGCACAACAGTATCTTCAAAAGGTGAGCCTGGGAACTTAAATTCTTAACTCTGCTAGACACCAAAAACTGTGGACTCAACAGGGACACTGGTGTCATGGCTCATTATGATAATTGTAGCACAACACCTGCCTGCTAACCCTTAGTGGACCACTTCAAACTCTTTAAGCATAACAATCTAACCCTTATTGCTCACTCCATTTCAACATGCATTACCCCTTCTGCTTAACAATCTGTCCCAACTCAACCCTGCTCAAACACTCTCATTTCCTTCTCTAGACCTGAAGAAGAGCTCTGTGTAGCTCAAAAGCTTTCATCTTCCACCAACAGAGGTGGTTCTAGTAGAAGATATTACACCTCCTCCACTTTGTGTCTCTATCTATCATGTCTTTCTGTGTTCAGTAATAATGCTCCTACTGCTTCCACTGGAATCAATGGCAGAACCTCCCAGTGATAGGGCCCTTGGTGTAAAGTGTTAGTGACAGGCTCTGGAACAAGATCTATGAGGGCAGATCTCTCAGTCCGCAAATGGTTCAGTTGCAGGTTCAGCATCTAAATTTTAACATCCTAGAACATTTGTATTTTTATTTTTTAATTACTGGATTTGGGGTGGGGAGGGATTAAATATAATAAAAGGACTTTTTTGAATCATGCAATTTATTGTGCTCAGGCAGACTGTGGCATCCACATGGAGCTTCACCAAAGCCTCTGGGTGAAATCCTGGTCCCATTGAAATCAATGAGGCCAGGATCTGAGAAAGACAAAGCAGTAAATCTGTAATTTCATTCAAAATATCCATCTACTAGTAATTCAGTACTCTAAGTTATTGCCTAATGTTTGTCACATACCTATGCTAATGGCTGATGGACCTCAGAGCTTGGAGAAAGGCAAGGCTAGTTCAACATATACAAATTTGTTTTAAAATGAGTGTCAGCTTTTATGCTGCAGTACCAGTCTCTGCTTCGAAATGGCTACCAAGTGTCTGTAACAAGTGTACATGCCCTCCCACACAGATTCCAGTTTTTTCTTCTTTGCTGCAAATAAATGTTCTCTTCCTCTAGCATGGGATGCCAGATGAAGGTCAAGCATCAGTCTCTTTTTTACTGGACAATTTGAAGTCTGTGAACTCTAAACTCTATATCGAACACTTGTCTTAGTTCAAGTTGTTTCTAACTCCAGCTTTTCACAGACTGTTATTGATCTGCTCCTCTAAAAGTAATAAATCCTGTAGTGTAGTAATTCCATAAGTACAGCAGAGTTTTGGGGGGCTTTGAATCTTCATCTGATCAAACAGTTCCAAATCTCTTAGATAAATTATTCCCCAAGCTCTCAATGTCAGCTCTGTGTGTATTAAATCCTCTTCCCCCAGACATTAAATCAGATGCCACAGGTTTATGTTAAACTTTTTTGTATGCTTTCACCTGTTGTATGGACACTGAAGACAAGTGAATGAGAAGTAAATAATAATTTTCCAATTATTATTATGAGAAACAGGTTGGCCACTTAATACATTTAAATAATTCTTTCTCCTATTTAATTTACAGTCAATTCATGTTTAATTTAATTTGAGGCAGAGAGGGGCAAACATTTTTAAAAATAAATATGTATAATACTTTCTTGTAAGGATATTTCACAAATTGAATTTGTAAACTATATCCCTAGAGAGGAGACTAGTAAAATGTTTAAGTCCCTCTGGAATTTTGTTTAAAAGGGTTTTGAATTTTTTACACTCTGGTTTTGAATTAATCTCCTGTAGATTATAATGAGGCAGTGCAGTTAAAATTCAGGACTCAGAACCTATTCCTGAGTTTTCTTCTTGGCTCTGTTGCTGATTGGCTGTATGGTTTTGGTAAAGAGTAGCCATGTGAACTTTTTCAATGGGGGACAGTGTGCTCAGCACCTCTGAAAATTGGGCCACTTCTTAAGTTGTCTACACATGGGTGTAAGTGCCTAACATGAGGTATCTAAGTTTCATTATTTTGACTGTAACCCCTTTGTCCAGCATGTTTTTCCCCCACTAATCATGCAGATGCCCCTCTATGAGGGTTTGGCAAAGGTTCTAGCTCTACAGAGTTGAAAATAATTCTGGGGAAATGAGGCCCTCAACTAGATTCTGGATTTATTTCTGCTAGTGCACATGTATTCTTTGTTAGCAACAACAAATATCCACAAAGAACAAAGCATCTCAAACATGGACTGAAAAATACATCATTTTGCATTTACAGGGATCCAGATTCTTATTTGTTGGTGTAATCTAAGGAAAAACATCTTTTTATGTTCTCTTCCTTAGTTAGAAGATGGCAGTACCTGGCTTTTTTCCTCCTGACACACATGCACTACTAATTAGAGCTGGGCAGATAACGGATTATTCAGTTCACGAACAATTGTGAAAAATCAAATTTCATTTTGGATCGAACCAAAAACAATGTCTTTCAAAATTTCCAACTCAGTGTTTTTTGCTTTGATTTGGGGCATTTTAACAAATGCAAAGGAGAACTAGATTCACAGAGGAGGACGAAAGGGAGGTGGTCTCCTTATAACTTTTAGCCCAGTGGTTAGGGCGCTCCCCTGGAATGTAGGAGACCCAGGACCCAATTTGTGCCAACTGGCAAAGGACACAGAAGGTCAAGAGTTTTACAGTGATTCCCTGGGTCAAGTACATACTAACCTTTAGTGAATTATTGTGCATATAAAGTCTCTACTGAGAGCCAGTAGTACACTGGTCATCATAATCCTTGCAAAATGGATAATATTTAGGAAGTTATATACCTATACGGAAAACATGTTCTTAAAACCTTGAAGTTAAAGACGGGTCACCAAAAGGCGACATGCTTTGGACATATTCTGTTCAGGCAGGGGATGGCAGATGCTTATCTCTGTCTGTCATTGTGTATTGGGTCTTTCACAATGCAAATCTATTTGCATACTAAGCCGCTAGTTAATCAAGACCATGAAATCAACAAGAGATCACAGGAAAGGAAATCCACAGGAAGGAACATAAAGCAGGAGGATGTCCTGTTTAGGAATAAAGATCAAAGGACTGTTTTAATATATCTGAGTTTCCAAAGAGACACACAGTATCCTTCACCTAGGGAGCAAGCTGGCAGCATGTTTTGTCTCATGACAAAAGGATCACAGCCAGGTTTGGCTGAAAAATGCTAGAAGGACTTTGGGGTGAGCTTGGCTCTATAAGCATGAACATATCTACTGTAGTTAAATAAGTCTAACTTCTACAGTGCATGTTATGATTTTAATTTATATGTAACCATTTGTTTCCAGTGCTTCAATTTGCTATCATTTGAGTCATTGTTTATAAACCTTTGCTTGTTTTCACCATAAACCTATCTAAGTGCTGTGTGTTAAACAGGGCAGTGATTTAGGTGGAACTGATAAGCTGAGGTATACTGCTTCTTTGGGACAGTGAGTCTGTGAACACTGAGTGTCCTGTGGAACAGGGGTGGAAGCTTCAGCCAGATACTTTGAGGTTGAAGCATGCCTATCGCTAGCCTGCAGAGGGACAGCCGAGCTTGCATAGGCTGAGAGGCGACTGTTCGTGTTACCTGTGGTGGGTGAAGTCAGTGAGATGACCAACAGAAGCACAGGCAAGGTTTCCTTAGTCTAAGGGCAGGTGGTAGTGAGGTGCCTCACAACCCTCCCTGGGTACCTATGGGAAGCATCACACCTGCTCTGGTTGATATAGATGAGGGAGTTGAGCTCTGGTCTCCTACAAGTGCTGGAGAGTGCCCTAGCCACTGGGCTCTGCACCTTTCTGGTGTGAGTTTCTCTCTCAATGTTTCCTGTTGAAGCTGATCCATTTTGTCTAATGATTAAATAGTATTTGGAGTAGGCACTTGAAGTTGAGTTGAAACTGGAACCACTTCATTTTCATATTACCCAACCATTTTGGTGGGTTTTTTGTTTTTGTCAAAACTGTTCAGGGACAGTTGATGTGCAATTTCAATTGAGCCAAACCATTCAATTTTTGGTGAATAATCTATTCACCAAAAATGTCATCCAGCTCTACTCCCAACTCTGATCTCTGGATTTTATAAAGAATCAGCCTTTATATTGCTGAAACCAAATCAGGACACAATACAACCCTGGTGGTTTCATTTCCCAATTTCTTCCGCTTCTTCAGTTCTTTTTACAGTTTGTCCAGCTACCTCCAATTATTCCTCAGTTCCAAACCTTACATGCGTCATACATTTTGTATGCAAAAAAGGAACCTTAATTGATTATTCCTTTTGGCTATTAAGCAGCTTCTCATTCTAGTCCTCTCTCTGGATTCCCAAACCCTATTAAGTTAATATAACCAAATTAAACTGTTATATCACAAATATAATAACTGTTACCATAGAAACACAGGACTGAAAGGAACCTCTTGGGTCATTGAATCCAGTCTCCAGCTATCACAAGCAACCTTGTCATGTAATTCCTTTAATAAATGTATCAAGATCAGTCTTAAAACTAGTTAGGCTGTTTACCCCTGCTAGTAAGAGGCTGTTCCAGAACCTCACTCCTCAGATGGTTAGAAATCTAATTTCCAGCCCACCTTTATTCATGGCCAGTTTGTACCTATTTGTTCTGAAGATCAGTTTCATTAATCCAAAAGGAAACTGCTCTACAACACCAGCTAATGATGACTAGAGAGGTGCATCTTGCAACCAAGCTTTCAAAGCATTCACACTAATGCTGCAGTTTTGAAGACTTTGATCAGTTGATGGAGTCTATTTCTAGCTACTTTCTGGAGTGGTCTGTCTTTGTTCATGTTATCTTCCTGATGTCCATTCTCCTTGCAATCTAATTGGCCTTCACTACAAAATGAAGACTGCTGCCTTTTGCCTACATAAACAAAATAAACCCTTATTTAAAATATTGCAACGTTCTACAGCAATATCCCAAATTACTGCAGTAATGCTATTGCAAAGTGTTCAATAGGACAGAGTGACTACCGTAGAGTTTTTAATAAGAATAGAGATTGCCCCAGTATTTGAAAGCAGTGGTCTTTTTTTATATTTGTTTATCTATAGTGCTGAATATATTTGTATCGCAGTAGCATCTAAGGGCCCCAATCAGGGACAGAGCCCATTGTACTAGGGACTGTACAGGTATGAAATAAAAAGACCCCAATGATCTAATAATTTAAAGCTACTATTACAGCTATAATACAGTTTATCCCCGTAACATTCCATACTCCTTGCTGGATCTAAACAGAATGGGCCAAATTCTGCTTTCACCACTATAAATACAGTGTTACACTAGCGGTGTCTGGATTTGCACCAGTGCAGTCGACAGCAGAACTTTGAATGTCTGAGCTGAAGGATGCTTAATGAAG
This sequence comes from Emys orbicularis, assembly GCF_028017835.1. Classification (NCBI taxonomy): domain Eukaryota; kingdom Metazoa; phylum Chordata; order Testudines; family Emydidae; genus Emys; species Emys orbicularis. Next base: position 198,217,080 of record NC_088684.1, read on the forward strand.
ACACCATTTAATGGGCTGTGTTTACACAAAACAGGATGCAGAGTTAAATCTATGCACTCTGTCTCTCACTGAACATTCAGTATGCAGATCTGCATTTCAAAAATTGGTTTATATTGAATAACTCCATTCCCCTATATTTTAAATCGAATAGCGTAAATACCTTAAGAATCAGGCAATCCAATTTAGATCTCCACTTATTGTAAACTGTGTCTGACAAAAAGTGAGAGTCATGGGTCAGATCCCATAGTGGTATGGCAAATAACACCTGCTTTTCATCTGTGTACACTTCAAGAACTGTCCTGCTTGCAGTCCATCAACGCTGCTTTTATCCAGTTTACCTCTTACCCCTCACTTTGAACAAGTGCCTGAAAAGTTCCACGTGAATGAATTCCTTAATCTCTTCACTCTAGAGATAAAAGAGAAACACAAAAACAACCCAAAAGAGCTAAAGAGTAATTGAGAAATAGAACTCCTTCGAAGGCTCCCTCATAAAGCAATTTTAGCAGTGTGCACATCTTCAGCCATTGTAACTCACTGTTTGCTTGATGTTATGTGGCTTAGTCTTTTCATCTGTATTTAGCAGAGGAGGGGAACACATATTTAATGCATTTATTATTACAGTAAAGATGCTGACAAAGTACAAAGGGCACTGACTGGAGAGACTCTGTGGCCAATAAGTTCAGGATGAGGGAATCGCATGCAGAAGATCTGGATGGTTTCCAGTAAACTAACTTTGTTTGGCCCCTACCAGGACCAACACATTATCTACTGGGCCCAACAGCACTCTAAGGCCAGGTCTACAATAAAATGTTAGGTCGACCAAGCTACGTTGCTCAGGTGTGTGAAAAATCCACACCCTAGAGCAATGCAGGTAAGCCAACCTAAACCCTGGTGTAGACAGCACCTACATTCTACTTCTTGGAGACAGGAATTAACTATAGCAATGGGAGAACCCTTCCTGTCACTGCTGTGAGTGTCTACATTGAAGCACTACAGCTACAACTTTGCAGCTGTAGCAGTTAAAGTGTAAACATAGCCTCTGTTACATTAGAGGAAAGGCTCCAAAGAATCCCATAGTTATTCCAGATTTACACAGGTATAACAGAGCAGAATCTGGCCTACATTCTATAGAGTGGGCAGAAAAGAATGTAACTCTCACACGGGAAAGGAGTTTAAGTTTTAACTAGAGCTGATTAGGAACTAGAATTTCCATTCTGTGGGCAATTCTGACACTTCGGGGGCAGGAGGAATGGGAACTGTTCTGACTCTGAACAAAACATCAGAATTTTGAAATTTCCCATAGAATAAAACTTCTAAAAATGATTTGGATAATCAAATTGGTTTCATTTCAATAATGTTGCAACATTGTAATTAATATATAAACAGAATAGATATATTAATAAAAACACTTTAATATAAAAATCTAAACAAATTGAATTGAAACGATTAAGTCAAAATAATTGATTTTCATTTTCCCATTCCTGAGAAACATTTTGATTTCAACAAAACTGCGGTCCTATCACAGTCCGCCCCAGAAAAAGGCAGAGTGGGGTCCTCCAGCAGTCTAGAGAGGCTGCAGGATAGGCAGCCTATTACGGCCCAGCAGCCTAGTATAAAAGAGCTGCAGGGCCGGAGGGAGGGCACTTCCTTGCTGGACGAGTGTGGATGGTGGAGTGCTGGCTGAGGGAGCTACAGGACCTTGGACAGAGCAGTACTGGCAGAGACCGTGGGGAGCAAGAAGGAGCCCCTGTCTGGCTTAAGGGAATTCAACCAGGACAAGGTCCTGAGGTAAGGGTGAAGAATTTGCTGGGACTGCAAGGAAGTGGCCCAGAGTATCTTAGCAGCAATGCAGCTTAGATAAAGGGATACTGTGGACGGCTGCTATATATAGGCTCTCTGGGCTGGGTCTCGGAGTACAGGGGAGACCTGGGTCCCCTCCATTAGCCACTGGGGAAGTGGCGTGGACTTTGATGTACCCCAGAAGAGGAACTGAACTGATTTAGTGGCCCAGTAGGAGAGCTGGGGCCAGAAAGGCCCAGAGAGGGTGAGGACATTGCCTCCAGGGAGGCAAGCCCTGGAGTACGGTGCGATACTCAGGCTGAGACCATTTAAAGTTGTGGGGGTAATTAAGGACCTGACCAAAGAGAGCTACAGGGAAAGAAAGGGCAGGCATACACACTCCAACAAGGGATGCTCCCGAGAGGTGTGCCATGCCTTTACAGACTAGCTGAAAATTTTCCATCAAAAGTGTTTTTTAACACAATTGGGTTTTGGGCTTGTGGAAGCAGAGAAAGAACTGACAGGAAGGAACTGCAATGCATGACAGTTCGTTAGCAAGAGTCAGGCTAACTGTAACCCTAATAACGCGAGATTTGTAGAAGCGAGGATTGTGTGAGGCGAGTGGGAAAGAACTGTGTGAGAAGTTGTTGCGACCTTGTGTAGATAATGTGTAGAAAATATTGTATGTAGGCTAGAGTCAAAACAAGTGAGAAAAATAAGATATCAAGATGGCCTATGTATAAACAAAATGCAGCTGTTGCTTGTTATTGTCTGTAATGAAAGGTATAAAGGTTTGCTGTAATTGTTTACCTGTAGAGAGACCTGCTTAGCTCTCTCCCTCTGCGCAATTGTGAGAGTTAATAAAGCATCTGACTTGCTGTACCCAAACAAATAGTGAGAACTCTGTTTTTCTCCGACAATTTGGGGGCTCGTCCGGGATGGCAACACCCACAGAAGCACCGGCAGCTGCTACGGATCGTTCCCTTTCGAACCCCATGGCGCCACAATAGAGGTAAGAGACCTTTTGAAATCTCTATTGGGGTGTCGGAGGAGGACTGTCCGTGGGGCCGTCTGTCTCTGTTGGGCTCACGCCATCCGAACTTATTGACTGTGCAGCAAGGTCAGATGCTGAGCGGCTTAGGGGAATTGTTGCCGCCCCCTGTATGCATATGCGAGGTGCATAGGTATGCACCGGTGTTGAGGGGTTGTTACCGCCTCAGGAGGGGTTTTTACCGCCTCGAGTGATGCATCGAGGTACTTGGGAATAGTACCTGGAGGTACTTGGGAATAGTACCTGGAATAAGGCCTTGGTGTGTGTGTGTGTGTGTGTGTGTGTGTGTGTGTGTGTGTGTGTGTGTGTGTGTGTGTGTGTGTGTGTACACCAGTGTGAATTGAGTGTTACCGGAAGACGCCCAGAGTACTCTGCGAAGTCTTTTGGCTCGTGACCAGAACTACTCTAACGCAAGCCCGGTAACTAGAGGATCTTTTAGGAGATCCAACCCACGGTAAGCTAACTCGGCCTGGCATCGTCCGGCGAGGAGGCTACCTGGGTCTAGGAGTGTGTGAACCCATCTTCCCTCCCCTTTTCCTCTTCGTGTGAGCCACTGACAGTCTGATCATCTCACTGGATGCAACAGAATAAGCGGCGCCGTCTCTCTGAGACTAGCCAACGCTCTTTGCTGAAGGGAGGTGTAGGAGGGTCATGGCCATCCTCGTTAGTCTCTCCTGTGTGAATACCCTGTAGGGAGAGATCCCTGGTGGTATAGTGAGAACTCTGTTTTTCTCCGACAGGCTAATCAAAATTTTTAATGAAAAGTGCCTGGTTTTGGCAGTAAACTTCAAATTTTCATTAAAATGTTGAACACCCAAAAAGTGAACAATTTCTGTTTGGACATGCCACAGTGGTGCTTCATGAGAAACGTAGTTCAGTTGCCTCAGGCCACCCCTTCTCTTCTACATTCCCCCTGGTAAGCTATTTTCGATTAATATTAATACAGTGTGATGCATTTCTATAACACTATACACCTGATGATCTCTAACTTTTCAGTCCAATAATTAAGCCACACACCACCACCGTGAAGTAGGTGAGAACAGTTATACCATTTTACAGATATTTAAATTCATTTGAGATACAGGGAAACAGTAGCCTGCAGTCACTTAGAGACAAGGAGCCTGATGACAAATCCTCTATACTTTACTCCTTTCCATAACATAATTCATCCTATTCCCAACGGCCATTTTCATAATTACTTCCCATTAGAGCAACTTTCTTCAAGCTAAAACATCAAAGCAGATATTTTCATTCATCTTAACCAGCTAAAAGGGCAAAGACCATTTTAGCCTCTCTGTCTTTGGTGAATGTCTCTCTTAAATTGCTGTTTTTTTTTCCCTTTGGGCAAGTATCTCAGGAACATGCTGGTGACACTGTATGGGAGGCTGCCTTACTCAAACTCAGTAACACTGCTGAAAGTTTAGCATTAATGCCCTAATGAAATGAATCATTTATTCTGGACTGGTGAAGAGCAGGCCTATGAAAACTATTACGAGTGGCTAGTAACTGTTACATTACATTATCCAAAGTGTCCTGTTTTGGGCATTTCTGTTGTCTTATTTTGGTCATGGCTCAGATATTTTTAAAAGCAGTGTGCCACCTTAGGGAGAACCAAAGTGGATTTTTTTTCCTGTTCATGTATTATGTACTTTAATTCCATTTACGTATTTGGAAAGTCATTGTCTTTGTTGTACCTTTTTAAAGGACAACTACAGTTTGTAATTGTTTATGTAGATTGTTAACACCACTTCCATTGTTAAGAGGTTCCTTCAGTATGGAGAGAATATAACTAATGGTTAGAGCAGGTAATGAAGTCAGTTATTCTTATTATTTGTATTACAGAGGCACCTAAAGGCCCCAAATGAGGCCTTCCATTGCACTAGGTATTACATCAGCTGTTCCGTACACATAGTATGACACCATTCCTGTCCCTGAAGAGCCTTATTAGCTATACTCGTTGTTTCTTGCCCCTTAGCCTGTAAGTTACAGCAACTTAGTCTCCGTTAGACTCAGATCATGGAAGGGGCCACCCAAATACCCCAGGAAAACCAGCTTCCATACAGGAAAAAAAATAAAACTCACCACCCCTAGTTGTTACCTACAACCCCACACTGGAACCCATATGGGGTGATGATGCTAGTCACCTTGATTTCACGGGCAACATCAACAATCATAGTTCGTACTAATGGCTCTTTCCGTGACTCCATAAACCAATTCGGGAAGAACAACGCTTGCTGCATGGGCCACAGAAGCATTTGCCTAGTAATGCTGATTGAACTGCACATTGTTTTCATGCCTGGCGTGTACTTCCAGCTGATCAACGTGATTCTTTGCAAAGTCATGGACGCCTGCCCTTAGGTGTGGTGCCATGCAATATAATCAATCACCAGTTGCTCAAAGATCAAATCAGAAATATTTGTTTTGTACAGATTTTGTTTCAGGGTATTTTTGAAGCATTTCATCTGCTGTCTATGCTTAGATTTCCAGGGCTTAATTTGGAATATAAGACTTGTTTTGATAGACAGGTCTCAGGCATATGAATTAAATATCCAGTCCATCTCAATTCGGTGCAGATCAAGTAGGCCTCAATGCTGACTGAAACAGCTTTTGCCATGACTACAGTGATAGAAACCCAGTCTTGCCATTTGATTCCCTGTAATAATTATCAAAGAGTCCTGTGGCACCTTATAGACTAACAGACGTATTGGAGCATGAGCTTTCAAGGGTGAATACCCACTTCGTTGGATGCATCCGACGAAGTGGGTATTCACCCACGAAAGCTCATGCTCCAATACGTCTGTTAGTCTATAAGGTGCCACAGGACTCTTTGCTGCTTTTACAGATCCAGACTAACATGGCTACCCCTCTGATACTTGTAATAATTACAGCTGTCACAAATGGAAACTGTCAAGCTTTTTAATTTGCCATTGATAACAGGTCCATATTTCACGCCAGTAGAGCAATGTCGTGAGAATAGCATTATAGACTTTAATTTTTGTCTATAGACCGATTCCATGTTAATTCCTGATTCAGTGATGGAGACAACCATATGTGGCTCTGGCTTTCTTAATTGGCACATCCACTTTGTGATCAATTGTTGCTTCGTTGTTCAAAATGCTGCCAAGATAAGTCAAGTGTTTGACAGCTTGGAGCATGGTACCATCGAAGCTTATTGATGGGTTTTGATAAAGTTGTTCAGAAGCTGGCTGGTACATAACCATGTGCTGTCTCTAAATAGGACAGCCGAATCAATCAAGATGCTGCCAGACTATGGTGTCATCCCAGGTCAACACAGTGACCAAAGTCTTGACCTGTGCAGTTCACGACTATGACTCCCAGCAATTTCCATTACCTGTTACTTTCACCATTCCCCCCATAGCAGCAGGACTTGCTGGATTGTCAAAGGCTCCACAATAATTTGTTTAAAGTGAACGAGCAGTTGTGCACCAACTCAGACACTCCCTTGACACTTCCAGTGGCAAGGTAAACAGAGAAAACTGAAGGAGTTTGTTTTCAGAGTGACCTTCTCTTAGACCAGTTACCCAATTGCCCAGGATAATGAGCCTGGTCTGCCAGACCAGAGCCCAGGCGGGGTGTCATCAAGCAATTACAACCCATACCTAATGAGGACCACATCCTGAAAGAAATCTTTTCTAAACCCCCTCTTCTGGACTTCAAACAACCCCCCAACCTCACAAAGCTAGTCATCAGAAGCAAGCTCTCCACAGACCAAGAGACATCAACTCAAAGCAGCACCAGACCCTGCCAGAACACCAAATGCAAAACGTGCAGACATATTGCCATTCCTCCGATGATCAACACCCCCCTACAACACACCTTTCATGATTCATGGGTCCTACAAATGCTTATCACAACATATGGTATATCTTATCCAGTGCATCAAATGCCCTAATAACAACTGAGTGTGTGAAATGCGACAGTCACTACACACTCGAATGAACTCACACATAAAAATGATAAAAGAAAAGAACACCCTATCACCCATGGGAGAACACTTATGACAAAGCGGTCACTATATCTGATCTTTCAATACTTGTCCTCAAAGGAAACATGACACTTTCAAAATGCAAGCCTGTGAACTAAAATTCATAAGTCTGTTAGACACCAAAAACCATGGATTTAACAGGGATACTGATTTCATGGCTCATTACAATAATTTGTAGCACACACCTGCCTGCTAACCCTTAATGACCCACTTCAAACCGTTTAAGTATAACAATCTAACCTAACCCTTATTGCCCACTCCATTTCAAGTGACCTTCTACAACATGTGTTACCCCATATGCTTAACAACCTGTCCCAACTTGTATTTAGCTGAGGCACCCTGCTTCCTTCCCCAGATCTGAAAAAGAGCTCTGTATAGCTCAAAAGCTTGTTCTTTCCCCGAATAAAAGATTATAACCTCACCTACTTTGTCTTTCATATCCTGGGACCAACATGGCTACAATAACGCTGCAAACTCCAAGAAATCGTCATGGCCCCATTTTTGTGATAGTTCCTTGGGGTCTGCAAATACAGGAGAATTGTGCAGCCTGTATTTGCAACATTTATGAGAATAGTGCAGAGCTCTGTGGACTCCATGCTTCTGATAAAGATGGCGGAAACCAAAAAATGCCATGTGGGTTTGTAAGATTTCTTTTTATTAAAAAAGCATTAAAATTATGGGATATGGATCGAGAAAGTTGCATGATGGAAGATTGATCCCTACCTCCCAGAGATCTCTGGACAAGTCATTTCTATCTTACAACATATTGCAAAAATTTCCACAAAGGCATTGCACTGGACGGAAGTATGTGGCACACTGGGTTAATTACCCATGGTTCACTGCACTTTGCATTGACACACTCACCCTTGGTGAGTACATGCAGTGCTGATGCAAGTGGCCAAGAATGCATGCACTCGAGCAATATACAAACTTTGGTGGCTATACTCCAGTGTGACTTGCATAGATGTGGCCTTAGGGTTCGAGCATATTTGTATTACTTAAGTTGTAGTATAAGTACACAAATGCAATATTCATGTTTCGCAGGCTAAAAGTTGATCCTAAAGTATACCACTTTTGATTTCCTCTAGACTTAGATGTAATTTGGCCCAATGTATGTGTGATACTTGGTAGGTCTGTTACTGTAAAAGGGATTTTAGAAGTGTAATTATTCCAGTACAGGGAAATGCTTGCCTGAAACCATAAGGAAGTCAATTTCATGCAACTGAAGTTGGATTTCAAAACCAGTCTCCTACATACACAACATAAACATCCTCCCTCTCATGTAGATAGAGGCAGTTAAATGAGGTTCCTAATTTATACTCAGTGTTACGATGCATCCCATAACAGGGACCCATACCAGTCTGTGCAGCAGTGTGCTGTCTTTGGAAAAGTGGGGAGTCCCCAGGAACTGACAAAACAATGGAAAACTTTTATGGTTAGTGTTGTGTTTTTGCTAATGGTTCCATTGATAATCATAATAGTGAACGACAAAAGTTGGCTTTGGCTTTACTTTGTAATTTCCAGATTTTGACTTTATTGTGCTCCTGTTCTTTTATTATTCGCTACCCCAGTCTTATTTCTTTCTTTCTCTCTTTTTTTTAATTGGCATCATCAAGCAGCTGTTCTTAGTGTGGGTGCCTGATCACTGCTGCTTCTAATTTGCCATAGCCCCTCCAGGATTTTCGTGTCTCCAACACCTGCTCCATATTCTTTAGAGCAGTGACTGAGGAGCACATGACCATATCCCTCTGTGTCAGGGACAGAATAAGAATGAGCATTGCCCAGATCAGCCAAAATAGCATGGCCCTAGGCACTCTACCTTCTTCCTAGTGGCAGTGGACTTGCAAAATCCATGGGCCCTTTCAGACAAGTTGGGGGCTGTGACTAGTTATTCATCACTAGCCTCCATACCTCCAGCCATAGATAGCTCCTTATACTAAAAGTCTCGGCAGCTCACTCCATACTTAGGGTCTGCTTCTCCTATTAACATTAAGGGATGTTTTTATCTATCATGTTTTACCTACCTTCCTTAAACTGCAGATACATTTAGATATAATAAAAGATACTAAATGATTTCTTTTACTTGCTAACTGAATTGAAACTGATTTTTCCCCTCTCCAAATTTGCCAGTAATCACAACCCTGCTCCTTTGTCACCCTGCAGCTGCATTGTATTACTCCCTGGGCCACATATAGCTCTCAGGCCACCCACTGTGTTGTGGTGTTGTTAGTGGTGGTGGTGTTTTAAAAGAAATCATAAAAAAAATTTGAATTTATTTTTCCGGACTTACACTTTATGACTGAAATCAGAATCAGGCACCATGATTTTTATCTCGACAGTGGCCTTTTAAGAAAATATAGCAAGCTAAGGAGGAGTAGGTTTAACACAGTGTTAAAAAAGCTTTGATAAGATGCTTAAAGAACCTCACCGAATAGGATACTAAATCTAGCAAACCCTACTTCTAATAGGCAGGAAATGCAATTAACCATCTTTCCCTGGAGTAGCAATATAACAGGGCTCCAGCAGGTGTGTGACTATTGTGTTATTAAAACAAAAAAATCAAGTCAGCTTTTCACTATAAAAACAAGTGAAAGGCAGAGCAGATGCTGTAATAACCATTAATTTACATTCACCAACTATATGTGTTATAAAGCTAGATCAAGAACCCTGGAAAAAACAAATTATTTTTGGCTTGCCTGTGCAATAGCCAGGGCCGGCTCCAGGCACCAGGCAACCAAGCTGGTGCTTGGGGCGGCACCTGGAGGGGGGCGGCGCGGCGCTCGGGCCGCCGGGGAGAGCGGGGCCACAGCCGGGCTCGCCGCCCTCCCCCCGGCGCTCTGGCCGCCCTCCCCCCCGCACCCTCCCCGGGGGGAGAGCCGAGCCCCAGCTGGGGCTCGCCGCCCTCTCACCGCCCTGCCCCCGGCACTCTGGCCGCCGGGGGGGGGGGAGAGCCGAGCCCCCGCCGGGGCTCGCCGTGCCCCCGCCGGGGCTCGCCGCCCTCCTCCCAGGGCTCCGGCCACCCTCCCCTCCGGCGCCCTCCCCCCGGCCGCTGGGGGGAGAGCGGAGCCCCCGCCGGGGCTCGCCGCCCCCCCCGGGCTCCGCCCCCCCCCCCCCCGGGGGGGGGGGGGCGGCCGGAGGCTTTTTTGCCTGGGGCGGCAAAAAAGCCAGAGCCGGCCCTGGCAATAGCATAACAAAGCAACTGGTATGCTTTTAGCAGAGCTAGAATACATATTAGCCAAACTATCTCTGATGTAACTACTGAAGTTCAGAACATATTTGGCCTTGAGTGCTAAGGAGGATCAAAACCTGAACTCTTAATATCCCCCAACCCGCAAATTTTAGGTGACCTGAATCTGAACTAACTCTGGTGTGGTCTTTTTTTGAAACCTTGATAAAGAGAACAGAGCAAAATGCTCAAGTTACTCAAATTCCATTTTAACAAAGTTTCACAATCCCTTGCTACAAATTCCATAGAAAATTTGTACTTGGAATTTGAGAGAGAGCCCTGTGGGCACTGACTTGCAAAAGAGAATGTTCACCATTTTGTGGGGGTCTGATTCTGCAAGACTTTTGTTACTGGCTTAGCAGTACAAGCATGCACTTAAAAAACCACTATTTAGGAATGTACATAAAAGTGAAGATTCAGGAAATATCTTTGCTTATATAGCACTTCTCATTTGAGGATTTTAAAATGCTGTATATGCTAAATAAGTAAGTTTCACCACGGCGCAGTTTAGTGTTTGTATTATTTTGTTCTTGTAGGTGGGTAAACGGAGGGACTGAGTGGTCTTCTCAGGGTCATACAATGAGTCAGTAGCTGAGCTGGAAATCAAAGCTGGGAGTTTGCACTCAGAGCAACCTTCTCTAACCATTAAATAACTGGTCTTCAGACTTTTCCACTTCATATCCCATTTTTGACTGTCCAAATATTTGTCACCCTGTATTAGTTTTTATATATAACAGAAAAAAATTCAAGGGGAGGTGTAAAGTAATAGTCTCAGAGATTCCTGTTTTCATTAAATACTTGTATTAAACTAAAGCTTTGACTCTCTGCAAAAAAATAGTGTGGTAATAGCGAGCAGGGCCGGCTCTAGGCACCAGCAAACCAAGCACATGCTTGGGGTGGCACATTTTCAAGGGCGGCATTTTTCTTTTTTTTTTTGCTTCCCGCGGCAAAAGCCTAGAGCCAGCCCTGGCAGCAGCAGCGCGTCGTGCGCAGGGGGCACCCTGGGGCTGCTGCAGTTCGCGCCGCGGGGAAGCAGTGCTGCACCTTGTGGCTGGGCCGGGCAGGCTCCGAGCGGGGGACACTTGGGCTGGGGGCCACCCCACGGGGCACATGGAGCCGCCTGCAGGTGCCGCAGGGTGGCTGCCCCCCAGCGCCGCAGCCGGGGCTGGGCGAAGCGGCCCGAGCCGCCCAGGGACTGCAGCAGGGCGGCCATAGAGGGTGGGGCGCTGCCATGCGGGGCCTGCGTCCCGCTCTCGGGGGCTCTGCTCCCTCTGGGGCTACCCTGTCCCGCTCCTCAGCCCCCTGCTGGGGCGGTCCCCCGGCTCTGTCCTCCCACGTCCCAGCTGGTCCTGGAGGCAGGAGCCCTGGCTGGAGGGACCCTGGGCTGAGGTGCGGCCCGGGAGCCCCGCTGCTTACCCCGACCCTGCCAGCGCCGGACCAACTGGAGGCGAGGGGGGAGCGGGCAGAGTCAGCACTGGTGGGGGGGAACCCAGGGCTGGGGCAGCAGGGGGTGCGGGGGGGGGAAGAGAGAGCCCAGGGCTGGGGTGGGGGGCAGCCAAAAATTTTTTTGCTTGGGGCGACAAGAAACCTAGAGCTGGCCCTAATAGCGAGATAGCTATCTTGGTGTTAAATCCTACTGGAGACCAGGCATAGGTCATTTTTTCCTCACTGTTAGCTAGTTGAGGTGGGTGGTTATGACATTTTGGGCTTATGTGTGTCCCCATTTTGACTTCCTGAAAAAAATCTTGTATTTCAGCCTCCATTTTGAGTGTAACCTTGATTATGTCTTTCATTATATGCTGTACCACCATGTTGGGTTGTGTTACAGGGCCAGTCTGGAGTCTGACCTTAAAGGACCATGTTGTAGCCGTGTTGGTCTCAGGATATGAGAGAGACAGTGTAGGTAAGGTAATGTCTTTTATTGGGCCAACTTTTATTAGTGGAGGAGACAAGCTTTTGAGCTCCATTCTTCTTCAGGTTTGGGGTTCCAGAAGAGTTAGAGTGTAAATCAGAGTGCCCACAGCTTGAGCATGGAGTTCTGGTTACACTGTACATAAGCTACTGGGGAGAGTTGGAGGGTTCAGCACGGGTCCCAGGGGCTAGGGCAGCTGGACTGAGGGGTCCCACTTTTCAAGGAGGGAGCCAGACAGTCTGCATCCCAGGAATGTTCCTGGGAGGCCAGACTTAGAGTGTCTGGATGCTGTTCAGACCCAGTAAGCTTGGAAGCATGCAGACTCCAAAGGTTGCATAGATTACAGTAGCTCAGTAATAAGCTACAAGGACAAACTCAGCTCAGGCTTTAATAGGAACACGGGGTTGATCTTGACTAGTTACATCAAGGGGGGAAAAACACATTTTTTCAGGGAAGACATAGTCACAGAAAAGAGCTTCCAAAGATAAGGGGGAGTAGGAAATTGTGACTGGGAGATGAGTGGAGACTGGGACTGGCTGTTTAAAGAGACTCTGGATCACTGGAGTGGTGGAAATTAGATTGGGAGAATGGGAGGCACATCTGACAAGGAGCCAGGATTCGGTGGGAGGGGGAAAGAACTGGGACCAGTTGGGCAAACAGATTAGGAAAAGGCGCTGAGTTGTGGCAAGGAGGCCAGGGAGGGAAAGAGGGAATGTCTGTGGGAAGGACCAAGTGCGGTGCAGGGAAGAAGATGAGAGAGATGGATTGGATGCAGAGCTAGAAGATGGGAGGAACTGGGACTGGTTAGGCAAAGATACTAGGGCAGGTTGGGGGAAACTTGATTTAGGAGTCTAGAGTGGGAGTTTCTGCAACAAATTAGGCAAGAGCCAGACGGACAACTTCGTTTACTACATAACCCTAACTAATCTCCAGAGCAGCTCCATCTTTAGCACTGAATGAGGCAGGTGTCCTATGGAAAAAATAGTCTGTGATCATCTAATTAAAGACTGTATCATGATGCATATGCAGAAGAAGGCCAAATTAAGGTTGCCTAGACAACCTTAATTCTGGTATTTCCTAACTTTTGAACGTCTGACTTTGCAACATGGATGTTCTTTTAACTTAATATTTTTTTGTGTTAAAGAAAATATACAGTGTTGAAATAAACATAGGGAGCATAACCTAAATGCCATTGGACAGGTGCTGCTATAAGATTTTATTAATGTCATTGAAAAATGTAAAGTGATTTTCTATAACTGAAAGAGAACAAAATGCAGTTTCCTTTGCTCCTCTAGCCTGTAATCAGTACTCTGTTTGGCACATCCCTGGGTGCAGAAATCAATACAAATTTAGGCTGGGTACCTATTTCGTTCCTCAAAGAAACCCCACAAAGCAATTACAAAAAACACTTTCTAGTATTTACTAATGAGGGAACCATTGCAGTAAAATAAATGAATCAGACCAGTGAGAAACAAATTCACGTCAATAAAGTTGTAGAAAGAAAAAAATGCAATTGTATATAAAATATCTCTTGATTACATCTCAATAAAGTAATAAGATCCTGTTTAGTAGTAATAAAAAGCCCTCCAAAATATCCTTCACGTATTAATGGATTATGTTGGAAAATTCAAGTTGTAATAATAATATTATTAACTGGAAAATTTAGTGTAACTAGGTGCATAGAGTAATTTGCACACAATGATTAAGGCCCATTCAGGAAGATGCTTAATTTTTTGGAACTAATCACATGCCTAAAGTTGAGGATGGGTAAAATTTTAAGTGACTTGGAAACCTACATCCACTTTCAAAAGGAACTTAGGTTCCTAAAACACATTTGAAAATTTTCTCTGATGTGCATAAATACTTGTCTGAACTACGTGGCCCGAGAGAGCAGTGGTGCAGTTCAGCACTTAGGCACAACTGTGTAATGAATGTTAATGAATGGTAAAATGATATCACTGGGAAGCACAACACTAACATTCACGGCACATAGGCCTTACTCCCACTGGAGAGCAGTGGGACTGTTCATGTAAGTACTTGCCATTGTGTAAAAGGGCTGCCCGACCCAGACCGACGTTACCTGTGCAATTCATTTCATTGATTCATTGCCCAGCATCAAAAATAACAGGAGCAGCCTTGTAAATATCTTGCCATATGGAAACCAAAAGTACAGCCATGTTGTAGAGGGGGAGGAAGTGTACTTAAAATACAATACAGATATTGTAACAAGCACAGATGGCAATGACCCAGCTCCTGGCTCGATCTCATCTTCCTGAACATTGCCAGTAGCTCACTGATCCAATCTCTGAGGTGATCTAGCTCTTTTCATCACATCTCAAAGCACTTTACAAAGTGAACTCAGTATCATGTTACAGATGGGGAAATTGGGGCACAGGCAGGGAAGGTGAATTACCCAAGATCATGCCGCAGACCAGTGAAAGAGCTGGGAATAGAACTCAGGACTCCTGAACCCCCGTCCAGTGCTCTAACCACTAAATAATACTGCCTCCTAGTGGGTTACATGATTGCTAGACATCAGTAACATATTGGAGATCAGTATCAGAGGGGTAGTTGTGTTAGTCTGAATCTGTAAAAAGCAACAGAGGGTCCTGTGCACCTTTAAGCCTAACAGAAGTATTGGGAGCATAAGCTTTCGTGGGTAAGAACCTCACTTCTTCAGATGCAAGGAAGTGAAGAAGTGAGGTTCTTACCCACGAAAGCTTATGCTCCCAATACTTCTGTTAGTCTTAAAGGTGCCACAGGACCCTCTGTTGCTTTATATTGGAGATCAGGAATCCTAGCTTCTATTCCTGGCTCTGGAAAAGGAGTGCTTGGTTTAGTTCTTTGAGACAGAATAATTGAAGCACAATCAAGAATGAAAAGCAGTGTGTTTATGGTTTAGGTTTACCATATTAGAGGAGCAGCTCAGAATCTTACCCCAGGTCTCGAATTCAGCACAGAACTCACAGCCCAAAGACAGCAGGGATTTAAAGGAGATTTTGTGTCCTCCCAATCCTGGGCTGCTCCAGGGACTGTAGTGCCTCCTTACGTAACTTACATCACCCTGGGAGCCTGTGTACATCACAGCAGCCTCCTCAAGCTGTTCTGTAGGCTGCAGTGCTGGAATCTCCTCAGTGCTTTGTTTGGCAGAGGCCCCCTGGAAAAGCTTGCTCCCAGCATGCTCACACATGTAGGGTGACCAGATGTCCCAATAAAATCGGGACTGTCCCGATATTTAACCCTTTGTCCCACATCCTGATCAATGTACGATCGGGATGCCATTCGTCCCAATACTCAGGTAAGGAGGTGAGCGGGAGGGAAGCGCTGACCCCGTGGGTGCTCCGGGACTGGAGCACCCATGGGGGAAAATTGCAGCCAAGCTCCCCACTCCTCTCCTCCTTCTCCCCCTCCACTCCCCGAAGCGTGCCACGTCCCCGCTCCTCCCCCCCCACCAGCGCTTCCCGCCGCCTACAGCTGTTTGGCGGTGCTTAGCACTTTCCAGGAGGGAGGGGGGAGGAGCGGGTAAGTGACGCGCTCAGGGGAGGAGGCAGAGAAGAGGCAGGGCAGGGACTTGGGGGAAGGAAGTGGAATGGGGGTGGGGCGAGGGCGGTGCAGGGGCGGGAAGAGGCAGGGGGTGGGCGAGCACCCACCCAGCAGAGGGAAGTCAGTGCTGTAGGGGTTTGTGGTGGGCACGGGGGGTGAAGAGACAAGCGGCGGGCGGGCGGCCAAGCGGATGGGGAGGCGAGCGGTGGGTGGGGGACTGAGGAGGGATGCAGCAAGCAGTGGCAGGCTGGGGGATGAGGAAGGGCGTGGTGGGGGGGCCGAGCGGGGAGGGAGCAGGACCTGGGGCAGAGTGGGGGCAAAGCCTGGGAGGAGCGGGGGTGGACTGTGGGTGGGGCTGATGGCACCCCAATGTGTCCCGATATTTTAGTGTGGTGATCTGGTCACCCTACACACATGGCTTGTGTGGGAGGTAGGGTGACCAGATGGCAAGTATGAAAAATCAGGACAGGGTGTGGGGGGTAATAGGCACCTATATAAGAAAAATCCCCAAATATCAGGACTGTCCCTATAAAATCAGGACATCTGGTCACCCTAGTGGGAGGCCTGAGAGGGAAGCCTTATAGCGGCCTTCCACCGTGCCTCTCCCAGTGGAATCCTTCCCTGTTGGAACTGGGGCTTTGAGAGCCCCCTCTATGCCACTTCTGCCCTTTTACCCAGTATAAAGGGGCCAAAGCAGGGATCAGGGGCTCATTTCTGAATGCTACTCCCAACT
This sequence comes from Emys orbicularis, assembly GCF_028017835.1. Lineage (NCBI taxonomy): Eukaryota > Metazoa > Chordata > Testudines > Emydidae > Emys > Emys orbicularis. The sequence continues at coordinate 198,233,330 of NC_088684.1, forward strand.
GTGCCTACAGTAGCCTGTGTTAGCTGATTTGTAAAACAGGGCATCTTATACTAGCATTATAGGGCTGGTGTCTATGGTCTTGGTTAATAATTAGGGTGGGGAAATGCATGAAAATATGAAGGGCAATCAGTAGCAATGAGATATTAACTCAGTCTCCTGGCTGCAAATTCATGGACCTTTCTGCAGAGATATTTGGTGAGAGTCTCTTTCTTCTCACTTTTCCAGACTCAGTGTCTCCCAGTGGATGTGTTATATCATTGCTGCCAAATACAGCAAGCTTTTCTTGGCACTTTTCAGTTTCTGGAGGAAAAAAATGAAAAATTATGAGACAGACAAAATACTTCCTATATATATAATATTAATGAGCACATGAGGAGCAACATGTGGAACAAACCATGTTTTAGATTTATTGCAAAAGATGTCTGATAAAAGGAGAGACAGTCCAATGTTTCCAAATGTCTAAAATTAACAACTCATTATTCTCTTTGTATAATTCAATTTTCATCAAACCATAAAATCGTAAAATACTACTCAAAGTTAACATTCCACATTGCATTTTTTTGCCATTTTTATGAACTTTTTACAAAATAAAGCTTCAAAACTCACGATAAACTGAATACTTCTGCCTCAACCTTAACTATGCTGTCACAATCAGCTCTAGCTGCTGTCATTTTTTTACCAGTATGTTGTCTAGACTTGCTGTGAACTGCAATAGATGATGTAGTTGTAAAAATGGCAGCACCATGTCTATCTACACAAGGATTACCACAATTGCAACAGAGGGTGGAAAGTGTTAAGAAAATCTCAGGATAGGCACAGCTATTTCTCCAGATTTAAAATGGAAATATCCATCACTGTAAGGTGCTTTGAGTTCCTCCCTTAATAGATGCTAAAAAAGACTGCAAAGTATTATTTATCATACAGCTGTGAAAAATGTCATTCACAGGCATGACATCCCAATGATGAATTATAAATATATGTGGATTTTGTATCAGAAAAAGTAAACTATTGAGTTTTATAGAGAAGACTCACTCTGAACGATTGCTTGTGGAGAAAAAATAATTGACACTTGCAATCTTTAGCTGGTTATAGCTCCTTGGTTAAAAAATAAAAAAGAAATTCTATTAGTTTGTGTTGTTCACAGGCTTGTTTTATAATACGTACACTATAAATTACAAGGAAGTACGTGAAGGGGCTCGGTAATGTCCTTATCCAGATGACCTGTGCTCCTGTGATTTATTATGTCACCAGAACCCTAGTAATCTATAGCTGTCAGTCTCTTATTTATCTGTTTATTGACTATCAAATGCTCCTATTCCATTAACTGCTTGTTCTTCACTGAAAAAAAGCTTAATACATTTATCATCACTCTAGGCCTCCCCTTTCTGCAACTCCCAGCTGCCCCCTGTCTGCCAGTAGTAGTACTCCTAGTCCGAGGTCAAGCCTTGCAGGATCATTACCATCTGTATAGGAATAAAAATGTGCCCTCTATGCCGAGGGGTTTCTTGCCTCTGTTGTAATATCCACAAAGTCCCAGTCAGCAGACCTGCTCCTGGCTGTAGGCGGTTTTATAAGTGCTTGCTGCCTCCAAAGATGAGATAAGGATTTTTTATAAGGACTTTTCATTATATTTTGCTGGATTGATTGGATTCAGACTGAACTCCCAGTTGTCAAAGGGACAGAGGTGCCAAACACAGGATCATCCCTATTTCCTTAATGAGGTGCTGGAGATGCTACAAGTATTTCCTGCACGGAGAACAATACATCTGCAACACACCCCACTGTATTCTTCAGTCTACACTGGCTCCCAATTCATTTCTAGGTGCGATTTAAGGTGTTGGGTTTTAACCTCAAACAGGTTAGGTTCTGGTTAAATTGGAGAACACCTCAATCCTGCTACTACACTGCAGTAGTTGAGATGTTCTGAGGCTTTTGAGCCAACAAACTCCTATGATGAGGGGGGTGGTGAAAAGGCATTTTGATCTCAAAAATATTCTCAATCTGTTTCCATTTTTGGTTAGCCTTAGGGGATCATGTTTGTGTGGCTACGTGAGACAGCTTCTGTTCTAAGTACCTGATAGTGTTGTACAAAGGTTGTAGGGAGTTGACCTTGTCAAGTCTTGAGTGAATTAAAGGTCGTCTCAACCAAGTGCCAATAAACACGTCATGCCACACTAAATCATTATGAATTCTGTGTATCATATTTTACAGAGAACTATTTTAGATATATTTTTTTTAATGATTAGAACTATTTTTGTATCCCTCCACTGGAGACCTTAGTTACCATGAACTCAGTCACATAGGGTCCAAAAGGCAAGAAATAACATCTAAAATATTCAAAATAACTTTGCTAGACATTAAAAAATAGATTTTAAAGTTGTGCTACAGCTAAAATATGTCAGGCCAGTAGCAGGTACTGTGTATCCTTTTGGGAATCACCGAAAGGGCATCACCCCTTTTCCAGGAGCATAAGGTCCCTATTTCTAGTCCACAAATTATAAGATCTTAAATCTGATCCTAGTGCAGGACTGAAATCCCCCATTTTAGAAGGTGGGGGGGCATTCGGGGAAGGGGAGAGAAATGTAGCTGAAAAAGACAAGAAAGGTGGCTATTAAAAGCTGCTCAGAGATTTTGAGTGTTAGTAGTCATGGAGGAGGTGGCTAGTGGGCAGAGGACAGGTAAGGTGATAAAAGAGTGCATGTTAAATTGCTTTTAATGTATGAATATTGTCACCATATGATGTGCATGTGTGTATGGGCACACAAAAAGCTCAGAGATAGCTATACATCATTTAAAACAGGGGTTTTTTTTTTGTTTTTTTTTTTTACCAGCACATTTCAATCTCAGCTTTGTTTTTTGGCTACACTCTGTCATGGTGGCTGATATTTGTACAGCTGCCTTCTGTCCTCCAGATCTGCTGAATAAGAGCCTGATTATTTTCAAACAACTTTTGCAATTATCCTTGAAGAAGGAAATGGCTATTTTATGTACAGTACATCTGTGATTATAACTGTTCCTTTTTTACACTATTGCTGTGTGGTCTTTAATTTGGCAAGCATTTGTAGCTTAGTGTTTCATGAGCACCCTTTATATACTCTGAAGAACAAAGAACAAATTTCAGAAAGCAATAGGACAATCCCAGCATATTTAGCTCTTGCCCAGTTTAAAGGTCTCGCTCTCTGGTAACTCTGTTCAGGTGTTTTCTTTTAACTGTACATTGGTGCATAATAGTCTCAGAAATATGAAAATTGTTTTTCCCCCCTGGAATCTATTTTCCCCCATACCCTTTTCCATTTGGCAAATAATGGATTTCTATAGATACAGGCCAGCCCCCAAATTTGGATCTGAATTCGGAGTCTGAGCACTTTGAAGGTACATGGTGTTTAAATCAAAGTCTGCGGGGATGGACCCATTTTTACTAGAAAATAGATGGCACGAGGGAGAAAAGGAGAGAAATATGTACTGCACAGTCTTTTATTAGGAAAACAAACAATTACTGAGAACAGTTTTCAGAAGAAAAATGCATAGAAAGTGTGTAAAGGTGTTATAAAGCATTATAACAAAGAGCCATTAGATAAGTATCCCCTGTTTAGATTCCCAAATGAGGGGAACCGGTTCAAACAATACAGTTGAAGGAAATTAGCATCACATATAAGGAGGGGGTAAGACAGCGCTGTATATTATGAATGTTAAAACAATGCCATATAATTGCAGGTTTTACCTGTCAGAGGCTATCATAATAGCCTACCTTTATGGAGTGAAATGCCTTTCAACAAGATTCTCAAAGTGCTTAACATGAATTAAGCCCCATAAAACCCGTGGCAGGTACTGGTTTTACAGATGGGCAAATGCAGATACTGAGAGCTTAACGGACTAGCTGAAGATCATACAGTGAGTCAATGTCAGAGCTGTGGATAGAACCAAGGGAGTTCTGACTCCCAGTACCCTACTAAAACTGGACCATATTTCCTCCTATTTAAGGGGGTAGAATTGTAAAATAAATTGTTTAAACATGGGAGGTGTGCAAAAAGTGAGGGCATCTTTTCTGCAGCTGTTTAGATGAGCATCATACAACTGGCCTTGACATAGGAAGGTGGAAAGTAAAACCTGATCCAGTGCTAAGGGTGTCTTCCCATAATATTGCAGAGATAACCTATACATAAAAATGTTATGACGCAGTGGTGGCCTAATATTTTTTCAAAAAAATTCTCCCTAACATCCTCCCAAAAATTATTACATCCTCCCAAAAATTATTAAATCCTCCCGAAATTTCACATGCCATATCTCATCAAATAATAGACTTTGGGGGGGAAGTTTTGAAAACACCAGAAAAGTAGTTTTAAAGGGTTTTTAGAAGGGGGGGGCTTATTTTGTTTTTAATCCTCCTCTTGTTTACTTATTGTGCAGAAAAAAAATTGTTGTCTCCTCATAGTTCAGAAAATGGCTTGGCCTATGAACACCAAATTTTTGTTTTTTCCTCTTCTTGGGGACAGGAAGTGGGGATAGGGAGCTCAGGCCTTGTCTACACTACAGGGGAAATTTGATCTAAGCTACGCAATTTGAGTTGCTACGCAATAGTGTAACTCAAATTGACGTAGTTTAGATCTACTTACTGTGGGCTCCACACTACGCGATGTCAACAGGAGACACTCTCCCATCGACTCCCCCTACTCTTCTCGATCCAGTGGAGTACAGGAGTCAACGGGAGAGCAATCTGCGGTCGATTTAGTGGGTTTTCACTAGACCCGCTAAATCAACCGCGGATGCATTGATCGCCGCTTGTTGATCCCCCGTTAAGTGTAGGCAAGCCCTCAGTTCCTGAAAGGAGTAATATAATGGAGTAGAAAGCAACAGAGGGTCCTGTGGCACCTTTAAGACTAACAGAAGTATTGGGAGCATAAGCTTTCATGGGTAAGAACCTCACTTCTTCAGGCATCTAATACAGAACAGATCAGTCATTCCAATTCTATTCATAAGAGTATTCTACTCCACCATCACATCACACTGTGAGAATTTAGATTGACTTAACACACCCTTTTTATTATTTACTATTTCTATTACTATAGTACTTAGGAGCCCTTGTCATGGACCAGGATTCCAACACACTGTGTTTCTTTTGAAAACTATACTACACACTTAATAATGAATATATAAAGTCAACAGTACACATCAACAGCACATATGTATTCCAGAATAAATCAAGAGACAGGGTTAAAGTTGGGGAGGCATTGTAAGTGAGAGAGGGTGAAAATGGATCATATGATAATGGTAAACTGATTAAACTCCATAATGGTTCACTTCGAGTTTGTCGAAATTTGTAAAGAAATGGTAGCATTTCTTTTGAGTGTTCACTGGACTCTTGTGGAACACACTTTCAGTGTTAATTCTTTTTTAAACTATACTTTGTTATCTGGGAAATCTTATTGAGTCAGTCAGATTTTTGAAGAGATGGGCACAAGCAAACAATTATATGCATTTTAACATGGCTAACTGTAAATGTATACATCTAGGAACAAAGAATATACTTACAGGATGGATGACTCTATCCTGGGAAGCAGTGATTCTGAAAAAAAATTGGGGGTCATGGTGCATAATCAGCTGAACATGAGCTTCCAATGCAAAGCTGTGGCCAAAAGGGCTAATGTGATCCTTGGATGCATAACCAGGGGAATCATGAGCAGGTATAGAGAGATTATTTTACCTCTGTATTTGGCCCTGGTGTGACCACTGCTGAAATACTGTGTCCAGTTCTGGTGTCCACAATTCAAGAAGGATGTTGATAATCTGGGGAGGGATTCAGAGAAGAGACATGAGAATGATTAAAGGATTAGAAAACATGCTTATCATAATAGACTCAAGGAGCTCAATCTATTTATTTTAACAAAGAGATTACACTTTATTGCAATCTATAAGCACCTACAGGAGGAACAAATATTTAATAATGGCCTCTTCAGTGTAGCAGAGAAAGGTATAACAAGATCCAATGGCTGGAAGTTGAAGCTAGACAAATTTAGACTGGAAATAAGGTGTACATTTTTAACAGTGAGAGTAATTAACCATTGAAACAATTTGCCAAGGGTGGCTGTGGATTCTCCATCACTGAGAATTTTTAAATCAAATTAGATGTTTTCCTAAAAGATGTATTCTAGGAATTATTATGGGGAATTTCTATGGCATGTGTTACACAGGAAGTCAAACTAGGTGATCACAGTGGTCCCTTTTGGCCATGGAATCTATGAATTTGCAGAAGTACTCTGCAACCAGTCACTCCCATTAAGCATGCTTCGTTTAAGTGCCTAAATGAGAGTAGAACTCTCTCTGGCCTTGAAGCTACCTATATTCCCATATGAAAACACTTCATTGAAAAAAGAGTTCAGCTGAAAGTGTGTTTTAGTGGGAGCTGAGTTCTGTTGAAACTCTGGCCCTCAATGTGTTCATTTAAACTTGTGCAGAGTGTGAATACCTGATATTTGATATTATGTCTGGGTCTGATGCAGTATAGCAAATACAAATGTTCCAGCAAGTATTCTGAGTAGTGGAACACAGCAGCAGGTTAAGATAGCCTTCTGTAGGTCCCATAGTTGGAGCTTGCTGCTGCTGCTACTACATCCCACTACTTGTTTTTAATGGAAGACTGTGTAGACTAGTGAGTAAAGTATACCTTAAATTACAAAGGTAGTTTATTCACATTCATGGTAAGGGATGAAGTTAGTTTTCTTTTTCTTCCTCTTTTTTCATGTTTATACTTAAAAGTAAATTGAACAAAACAACAGAAAATCAAAGGTAACAAAGTAGGGGATGGGCTAGGTGGTTTTAAGGCTATGTCTACACTTGGAGTTGGGGGTGTGATTCCCAGCTCGAGTAGACATACTTGTGCTAGCTCTCATCAAACTAGTGTACTAAAAATAAAGTCTAGTCATGGTAGCACAGGCAGCGGTGAGTCAGGAGTGGGTGGGTGAGGTTCTGTGGGCTGCAATGTGCAGGAGGTCAGACAAGATGGTCATGATGGTCCCTTCTGATCTTAAAGTCTATGAGTGGCCACCCCAAGTACAAACCTGCCCAGACCCGTTGGCCTCTAATTTGTATTATTCCAAGAATGACTACATTCTGCAGTTAAAGGGTCAAATTCTGATCCCAGTTACTGTTATAAATTCAAACTCAACTGAGTTGTGCTTGATTTAAACACGTAACTGAGATCAGTATGGCCCGAGATCTCCGTACTGTAGAAAGTTGCATGAAAATACTTTGGGAGAAGAATTAGTATCCTGCTGATAGTCTTCGGCAGTCAAGTAAACACTAATAAAATTCTAAATTTAGCCTCACTTTTCATCCCTGTGTGGATACCACTGGCTGATGAGAAAGCACTGTGGAAATGAATAATAAGCAGGAACTACCAAAATTTGTCTTCACTCGACTGGTGCCATGGTCCAACTTAAACAGCTTCAGTAGTGGGAGACGAATGAGCAGTGATTATCATTTATTCTGTCAGAAACAATGGTGGTATGAATGGCTCTGTCCAAAATAATAATCAGGATATTGGATCTGAGCCAGAGCAAAGGAAAGAGCTGTAAGAGAGAGAGGCTGACATGCAGGGGAGGGAGTGAGAAGATGTGCTAAATACCATCATTTGAGAAGACCAATTACTGCAAGAGCAGATTTAGAAATATATGTATCTTTAAATCGTAAGCAGTAATAAATTGGTGTCTGTATTTTATTTTCAAATATACAAGTGGAACTCCAGCCTTTTTTCCATTTGAGTAGTCTGAAGCCTCTATTCATTCCCTCACTGACTCAGGTAAAGGTGTCTGCTACAGGTGATCTGCTCTTATCACTTTGCCTAGGCAATGGTTACAGGATGGAGAATTATTTAATCTGTAAAGGAGAATATTAAATGATTTAATCCATGTCTTATTTTGGTCATTTTCCTCCCCCCCCAATTCTAACTTACATCCTCTCCATTTGTAGCAGCAGCATCTGGTAGACATATTGGTACTGCAGCTGGATAGGCAAGGAACCTTTGATTCTACAGCACAAGTGCCAGTTGTCAGGGTGGTAGCCTTTTCTTCCCACATTTGCACACAAAGAATGAAAAGCATCATCTTTCAAATGCTTTCAGCTTCCGCTGGATCGATAAAGTAATTGTGTCAAATTCCAGCCCTGTGAAGGGAGATACAGACCCACTCGTGTCAGTGCAGTTGCACTAGATTCCACTAGGGCTTATCTGGGCATATTAGATTTTTTTATCATTTAAATTATATATAGTATGTTATATATGTGTATATATATTTTAAAACCCCGCTGTTTTTATATGGGGCTAGGGTGACCAGACAGCAAGTGTGAAAAATCGGGACGGGGGCGGCGGGGGGTGTGTGTGTAATAGGAGCCTATATAAGAAAAAGACCCAAAAATCGGGACTGTCCCTATAAAATCGGGACATCTGGTCACCTTATATGGGGCAAGCCAGTTCTACTCCATATGTCTTTATTGAGGAAGAGGGCAGGAAGTCATTCTGGGCCCACATCCTAATGTGCAAAGGGGTTTCAGCACCTCAAATCTGCCCTAAGATTCATGGGACCTCAGAAAGCTGTCAGAGTCCAGAGCCATTTGCACAGAGGCTATATCCCACATTGCCCTCCATGACCTCCCCACCATCAACAGGGCTCTTGTGTAGCTCCCTCTATGTGCTGCTGTCCCAGGCAGGGCTCAGAGCGAAAGTGATTCAGCCTGAGGCTGGGATGCCCAGCTCTCCTGTCCTGTTCATCAAGTCAAGGATCTGCATATGTGAGGCGATCTTCTCTGTAGTCTAGGAGCCATGATGCAAAAGTGATTAAGTCCCCTTCTCACATGGACAGGGGATGATCCTTCTCAAGCATGGAGCTCTGGGTGATTATTTAGCTACATAGTTTTGAATTTCTTTTTGGTTCTGCTCTTTCCTGAAGAATGCCATTTTCACAGAGCTAATACTTGCCTTACATAGAGCTGCATAAATTGAATCAATTAATCATTTGAGCAACTGGAAGAGAGGCCGGTTGAAGCGATCACTTTATATCAAACTGGACAACCATTTGGGCTGCGTGAGGTGGAATATAACTTAAAAGGGTGCTTTTTTCTCAACATCTTGTGCTTGTTGATGCTGACTATTGGGGATTCTTTGTACCTCTGGGTTCACTATGTGGTCTTGCTGCGGGAATTGTCATCTCCTTTATTAACTTCTCCCAGGTCAAGCTTGCTGATCTTTGACCTTTACAAAGAAACCACTATAGCATTTTACAGTAATGGTACTAAACAGTGCATTTTACAAAGTGCTATTGCAATGCTCTGGGCAATTACTGTAGAATAAAAGGTAAGTATGTCATTGAACATTGCCTATGCCATTGATGTGCAGATCTATCTTTACACTTCTGATCTGTTTCTTTATATTAAGTCCTGCACCTTAGCTTGTCCCTTTTACATCTCCTTCTTGGGGTCTTACCCTCCCCTTCTCCTTAACGTGACCAAAGCTTCTCATTTTCACCTCCCCCTCTACGTCACTGACAACTCCACCATCCTCTCCATCTTTGAAGTCTGTAACCTAAATATTCAACCTCTCCCTCTTTGACTATTCATCCATTTTGTGTCCAAATCTTGCTCCTACTTCCTTTTAAGATCCATCTTTTTCTCGCCAGCCAGCCAGCCAGCCAAAACTCTCATTTGTGCTATTTTTCTTCCACCTTGATTACTATAACACCACCACCACCACCACATCTCTGGTCTCCCCTAACATCCTTGTCATCCTGCTCCAGTACATATAAAATACAGCTGCCAAGTTCACCATCCTTGCCCGTTGCTCTAACCACATTTTGAATCCCTTCCCTGCACCAAGTTCAAGCTTTTTGTTCCCAGATTCATGGCCATTCACAATTCTGCCCATCCCTAGGTGTCTGCCTCTTATCACATTGCTCAACCAATAGTCTGCTGTGCCTTTTTCTGCACCTTTTTCTGCGATGCCCCTTATACATGGAACATGTTGCCTGAACTGATCTCTAAGGAAATGATTCACCTCTAGTTTTATGCCTGTAAGAAATGAGCCAGTTATCGCTGGCTTTAAGGGCAGATGGGGTTAGATGGTATTTGGCTATTTATAATAATTTTAAATCCATGCAAATGAATACCAAAAATACGTGTATGTGATTGTATCTTCTTCTCCACCCTCCATGTACCACTTGTATTATTTAATAACATACTATATTGTTGCTATGTTTCTACAACATCCAGGATAATGCGGACATGATCTCAAATGAAGAGACAGGGTGGGATGGGAAATGGAGTCAGAAATAGGTGAAGTGACTTCCCCAAGGTCACGCAGCAGGTCAGTGGCAGAGCTGGGAATAGACCACTGACTCATAATCTAGTGCCTTAGAGAGAGAGAAGATGGGTGAGATTATATCTTTTATTGAACCAACTTCTGTTGGTGAGAGAGAGAAGCTTTCCACACATACAGAGCTCTTCTTTGGGTCTGATATGATCTAGTGCTCTATCCGCTATACCATGCTGCTTACAAATATTTTTTAAAAAATAACTTACCAGTAATATCAAGAAAAAATCATATACTACATGTCTCTGTTTATATATTTTTGCAAAGGAAAGAAAGGTATGTTCAACTTTTGAGTAACAAGAGACATTTTCTGAAATGTTGTATGCCAGACACTTGATTAGATTCTGACTCAAAATGCTAACCTTTCATTGCAAGCATGCATTTTAAAATATAGACTCCCGTTAGAGAATCATAGACTCTAGAGAGAGGGGAAGACCTATTACACCTCTTATCCACCCCATGTCACTGCTGGGTTGTTCACTACACTCTACTCACAAGTGCTTTATCCAGACCACTTTTAAATGAATCAAGTGATGTAGGAGGCTAGACCTGTGCTTTAGACAGGTGACTAACCAAATGGAAAAAGGCTGAACATTGTGTCCATTCAACACCAACAGATTGTTACATTATGCTTTCTGAATGGGTATTTAAGAGCAAACTTTTGATGTCTCTACTCAATTTTTTGCCAAAGTTGAGAACTGTCATGGTTACTCAGTGAGGCACAGGGAGAATCCTTTTAGGTACAAGACAGCAGTGTGTTTCTGGATTAGATTGGCTCAGAAGCATACACCGTCGGGGAGCAAGATGGAATAGATGACCTAATACTAGCTCTCTTTCATCTCTAATGTCTACTGATCTGGGATGGGTTTTGCTCTTAAATCTTAGAGCATGATTGTTCATGTAAAATCCACATTCAATTAAAATTGCCCTACACTGCCTCTCCTCTCCCTCAGAATTATCTTTTTAAGTATTCTGTTGTATCCAATTCCTATACTGAGGCCAGGCAAATCTATCACATTATTAAATCCGTTTCACTAACGATGTATAAACAAAAACATAATTTAAAAAATGCAACATTTTGCGAACTTTTGAACAACTCCTTCACATGCATTTTTAAGGCAGTTTTCAACTTTAACCCAAGTTTCCTTTTGCTTAGCATACTAACTAGGTCAACATTCCAAGAGTGGAATGAAGAAGTGGGTTGTAGCCCACGAAAGCTTATGCTCTAATAAATTTGTTAGTCTCTAAGGTGCCACAAGTACCCCGAAGAAGTGGGTTGTAGCCCACGAAAGCTTATGCTCTAATAAATTTGTTAGTCTCTAAGGTGCCACAAGTACTCCTGTTATTCCAAGAGTGGCTCATGGGGATAATAATGTGTTATTTTAAGTAATTGAAATATTATCCAGGGTTCAGGAATCATTTTTCATGATTTTACCTTTTTCCTCTAGGTTGGTTACTTTGTTTGCATGGAAGTTTTTAGAGATAAACCAGTCCAGTGTCTCTTTTGTTATTAAAAGAATAAGCAAGCAGTTATAAAAACGAATACGAGTTTAAGCGAAATGTCACTAGCACATTTAATTTATAGTTTCCGAGCTTAATTTACAATAATACTATGCAATAGTCAAATCAAGGTTATCATTGAAATACAATCAATAAGTCCTTCTGGCAATCTTGCACAGTAACAAAATGATTTTTAGAATCCCACACATCCATCACCTTTAGAATGACATTTGTAACAAGGTGGCTTGCCTCTTAACAGTTGGAAAGCTGGGGCTAACCAACCCTGATTACAGAATGAGCTGCAGCTAGGAGCGATGAGGGTGACTGCCTTATAAAGAGCAGCAGGACACTGCAATGAATGGAGGAATGTTCAAGGATTAGAGACTACTAGGAGTGAGTAAGCGCTAGCAGAAGGTTCTGGGATTCCAGCCAGGTAGGGCCTGGGATGGCCTATCAAAGCAGGAAAGGCCCCAGGCAGGAAGGCCTGGGCGGAGGAAGAGAAACCTTTGTTTCTGTGAACTTTTGGATGGACTTGAAAACTTTATTTTTAAAGTTTGTTAATTTAATGAAGCACAACTTGAGAAGGGCTGGGAATGGACAAAAGTGTTTTTTGAGTTTTTTGAACAGTCCAAGAGAAGAAACAGAGGCAGGCTGCTGTAGTGAAACCCTATGCAAAAGGAGGCTGTCACCCCAGTTACACACTCCTTTAGCCCAGAGAGCTCTTACTAGTTAGACAACAAGCTTTTAGGCATTTTCTACTTTGGGAAACAGTTAGTGACACGCACATACACCACTCACACTAATGGGACTGGGAGTGATTTGAGCATCCTCAAATTGTTTGGCAGAAGGATTTTCACACCTTCTTCTACTTAGTCTTTTTATTAGCCAAATCAGCTGGGAGGTAGAATTTAAACAGAGCAAGATGAATGATAATTGTGAATTATTTAAGAATACTTTACTAGATGCCCAAAAAGCCATAATCAGGAAGGACATGCTGCTTAAAAACACAACTGGCTTAAAAGGAAAGTGAAGGGAGCTGTAAAAAAAACTGTATATATAACAAATGGAAGAAAGGGGAAGTTGACAGTAATGAATAAAAATCAGAAACTAAGAGCTGTAGAAAATTGATAAGGGAAGCAAAGGTACACAAGGAGAAATCTATGGCCAGCAGAGTAAAGGGAAAATAAGGAGTTTTTAAAGTGTGCTAGAAACAAAAAGAATCCTAACAATTGACCCATTACTAGATGGAAATGGTAGAATTATCAGTAACAATGCAGAAATGGCTAAAGTGTTTGACGCATTTTTCTGTTCTGTATCTGGGAGAAAAACAGATGATATATTTGTACCGTATGATGATGATGAAACACTTTCTATTCCAATACTAATTCAGGAGGACATTAAAGAGCAGCTAATAAAGTTAGACAATTTTAAATCAGCAGGGTCAGATAACTTGCATCTAAGAGTTTTAAAAGAGCTGACTGGGGAACTCATTGGATCATTAATGCTGATTTCCAATAACTCTTGGAACACTGGACAAGTTCCAGAAGACTGGGAGAAAGATACTGTGCCAATATTTTAAAAGGGTAAATGGAATGACCTGGTTGATTATAGGCCTGTCAGTCTTGCATCGATCCCTGGCAAGGTAATAGAGTGGCTGATACGGGACTTGATTAATAAAGAATTAAAGAGGGTAATGTAACTAATGACTATGAATGTGGGTTTATGGAAAATAGATCCTGTAAAACTAACTTGATATCTTTTTTTGATGAGTTTTGTTGATAAATGTAAGTGTTGATATAATAGACTCACTTTGTACTCACATTTTGATTAAAAAAGAAACAAACGATACTGTCATAACTATAAAGGGAAGGGTAACAGCTCTCCTGTGTACAGTACTATAAAATCCCTCCTGGCCAGAGACTCCAAAATCCTTTTACCTGTAAAGGGTTAAGAAGCTCGGGTAACCTGGCTGACACCTGACCCAAAGGACCAATAAGGGGACAAGATACTTTCAAATCTGGGGGGGGAGGGAAGGCTTTTGTTTGTGCTCTTTGTTTTGGGGGTTGTTCGCTCTTGGGACTGAGAGGGACCAGACATCAATCCAAGTTCTCCACATCTTTCTGAACAAGTCTCTCATATTTCAAACTTGTAAGTAAACAGCCAGGCAAGGCGTGTTAGTTTATCTTTGTTTTCTCAACTTGTAAATGTACCTTTTACTAGAGTGTTTATCTCTGTTTGCTGTACTTTGAACCTAAGGCTAGAGGGGGGTCCTCTGAGCTCTTTAAGTTTGATTACCCTGTAAAGTTATTTTCCCATCCTGATTTTACAGAGAGGATTTTTACCTTTTTCTTTAATTAAAAGCTTTCTTTTTAAGAACCTGATTGATTTTTCCTTGTTTTTTAGATCCAAGGGGGTTGGAACTGTATTCACCAGGAGTTGGTGGAAGGAAGGAGGGGGGATGGTTAATTTCTCCTTGTTTTAAGATCCAAGGGGTTTGGATCTGTATTCACCAGGGAATTGGTGAAGGTCTCTCAAGGCTACCCAGGGAAGGGAATTAGTTTTGGGATGGTGGCAGCGGACCAGATCTAAGCTGGTAGTTAAGCTTAGAAGTTTTCATGCAGGCCCCTACATTTGTACCCTAAAGTTCAAAGTGGGGAAGCAGCCTTGACATGGTGGCAGAGCGGTGGGATTCATTTTAAACCCAAAAGCCAGTAAGATTTTTTTTTCCTTCTAGCTGCTTGGAAAGCAGAGCTGAAGGTAGATGCATATCTTATCTCTCCTTGCCTGAAGGCAGAGGTGTTAAGTTTTTTTAACAAGGGTCTTTGTTAAGAGAAGGGTTCAATCAATGAGCAAACAGCTGGTAAAAGGAATTTACAAGCTGAATTGTTTTTTTTTCTTTTTACATCCTCGGGAATAGCTAGTTAGAAAGTCTCTGTTACCTCAGCAGCAGCCTGAGCTGAGTGCATCCCAGTTTCAGTCAACTGCTGAGGGGTGTGGCCCAGCACAAGAAAACAGGAAAATGACTACCAAAGAAGTAGCTAACAAAATAGAACTGGCCAGACTAGAAGCAGAAGAAAATGAAAAAAAACATCAGAGACTGATTCAATTAAAAAAACTCGAGCAAGAAGCTGAAGAGAAAGCCAAAGAGGAAGCCCACAAGAGAGCTATGGAGCTGAAAGAAAAAGAGAAAGAGCAGAGAGAAAGAGAAGAGAAAGCTAGGGTTACCATACGTCCGGATTTCCCTGGATATGTCTGGCTTTTTGGGCCTCAAATCCCCGTCCGGGAGGAAATCCCAAAAAGCCGGACATGTCCGGGAAAATCGGGAGGGAGGGGCCGGCGGTGCTCGGCCGGGGGCTGGAGCCGGCGGTGCGGGACCAGGGCTGGGGGTCGGGGGCCGGGGGTGCGGGACCGGGGGCCGGCGGTGCTCGGCTGGGGGCCAGGGCCGGCGGTGCGGAGCCAGGGCCGGCAGTGCGGGGCCAGGGGCCGGAGCCGGCGGTGCTCGGCCGGGGGCCGGCGGCGCGGGGCCGGGGGGGGCGGGGGCCGGCGGTGCAGGGGCCGGGGGGGCCGGGGCCGGCGGTGCGTGGCCAGGCCGGGGCCGGCGGTGCGGGGCCGGGGGCCAGGGCCGGTGGTGCGGAGCCGGGGCCGGGTGCCGGGGCAGGCGGTGCTCGGCCGGGGCCGGCGGTGCTGTGCCAGGGGCCGGGGGCCAGCGCCCCCGGGCCCGAGCCGAGCCGGGCGGGAGACGCCGGGGCCAGACCCTCTTGGCCTGGGCCGGCCGGCCGCTGGAGGAAGCCGCTCGGCCAGGGAGGCCGGACTGGGCTGCGCCTCCTCGCGCCCCCCCGCCCCAGCTTACCTGCTGCCTGCCTGCTTCAGGCTTCCCGCGAATCAAATGTTCGCGGGAAGCAGGGGAGGGGGAGGGGCAGGGGGGCGAAGCGTTCAGGGGAGGGGGCGGAGTTGGGCCGGGGCCGGGAAGGGGCGGGGCCGGGGAAGGGGGCGGGGCTGGGGCGGAGTTGGGCCGGGGCCGGGGCCCCGTGGAGTGTCCTCTTTTTGGACACTTAAAATATGGTAACCCTAAGAAAGCCAAAGAGGAGGCCCATGAAAGAGAAGAAAAAGCCAAAGAGGAGGCCCACAAGAGAGCTATGGAGCTGAGAGAAAAAGAGATGAAGCATGAACTGGAATTAGCAAGGGCTAGGCCGGATACAACAGCCAATCCTAACAACCCCTCTCCAGGTACCACTTCCCATCCCAGAAAATTCCCCACCTACAAGGCAGGTGATGATACTGAGGCCTTCTTAGAAAATTTTGAAAGGGCCTGCCTTGGATACAGCATCACTACAGACCAGTACATAGTAGAGCTGAGGCCGCAGCTCAGTGGACCCTTAGCAGAGGTGGCGGCTGAAATGCCTAAGGAGCACATGAACAGTTATGAACTTTTTAAAAACAAGGCCAGACTCAGAATGGGGCTAACACCCGAGCATGCCCGTCGGCGGTTCAGAGCCCTAAGGTGGAAACCAGACATGTCATTTACCCGGCATGCCTACCACATTGACAAAAATTGTGATGCCTGGATATCAGGAGCAAATGTTAACTCTCTGGAAGATCTGGTTTCCCTAGTAAAAATGGAACAGTTTTTAGAGGGTGTTCCTGAGGAAATAGAAAGGTACATCCTAGATGGGAAGCCCAAAACTGTAACCGAGGCGGGGGAGATTGGAGCCAAATGGGTGGAGGTGGCAGAAAAGAAAAAAACGAGTAGCAGTTGAAGCGAATATCAGAAGGGGCAAGCCAAAACAAAACCTTACCACCGGGGACAACCCAAGGCCCCACCCACATCCCAAGGGAAACCCCAGACGCCTTCTCACCCCACCACACCAGTCTCCACCAACCAACATCGCCCCGGTGATACCTTAGCAGGGCGATGTTTTAAATGTAATGAACTGGGACATATAAAGGCTCACTGCCCCAAGAACCCCAACCGATTACATTTCATTACACCACAATCACACCAAAGATCCCCAGAACCAGATGCCTCTCTCATACCCTCGGAGCGAAGGGAAACCTTGAGAGTGGGCGGAAAGAAGGTTATCGCTTGGAGGGACACTGGGGCACAAGTGTCAACTATCCACCAATCCCTAGTGGACCCCAAACTCATCAACCCGGAGGCTCCAGTGACAATTCAACCCTTCGTGTCACAGTCTGTAACCTTGCCTACAGCCAAGTTGCATGTCCAGTACAAGGGCTGGTCAGGAATGTGGACTTTTGCAGTCTATGACAATTATCCCATCCCCATGCTGCTGGGGGAAGACTTGGCCAACCATGTGAAGCTAGCCAAGAGGGTGGGAATAGTCACCCGCAGCCAGGCTAAGCAAGCTTTCACCCCCATCCCTGTTCCTGAGCCGTCCACCAGGGCCCCGTCTGTGTTACCAGAGACCCAAACAAAGGTGGTGGAACCGGATCCCCTGCCAACGACTGCAACAGCCGTAGTGGATCCAGTCCCAGAGACCCAGCCAAAGCCAGTCCCAGAACCGGAACTGGCAACGCAACCAGCACCAGAACCATTGCCAGCACTGAGTCCAGCGCTTGCAAACCCGTCTACAACTCCAACGCCAGAGGGCACCAGCGAGCCTGAACTGGCGGAAGCAGCAGATAACCCTACCCAAGAGGCTCAGCCAGAGCCTGAGATACCACAATGTGCACCAGCGGACAGCGGTTCACAGTCAATGGAAACAGCCCCAGCACCTGCATCGCTTCCAGAGGGACCAAGCCCCAGTCCACAGTCCAAGGAGGAACTGATGTCTCCAGCATCAAGGGAACAGTTCCAGGCCGAGCAGGAAGCAGATGACAGCCTTCAGAAAGCTTGGGCAGCGGCACGGAGCACCCCACCGCCTCTCAGCTCTTCTAACCGATCCCGGTTTGTTGTAGAACAAGGACTTTTATACAAGGAGACTCTTTCTGGTGGGCACCAGGAAGACTGGCATCCTCAAAGACAGTTGGTAGTTCCCACTAAGTATCGGGTAAAGCTCTTGAGCTTAGCCCATGATCATCCCAGTGGCCATTCTGGGGTGAACAGAACCAAAGACCGGTTGGGGAAGTCCTTCCACTGGGAGGGAATGGGCAAGGACGTTGCTAATTATGTCCAGTCTTGTGAGGTGTGCCAACGAGTGGGAAAACCCCAAGACCAGGTTAAAGCCCCGCTCCAGCCACTACCCATAATTGAGGACCCATTTCAGCGAGTAGCTGTGGATATTCTGGGTCCTTTTCCAAAGAAGACACCCAGAGGAAAGCAGTACATACTGACTTTCATGGATTTTGCTACCCGATGGCCGGAAGCAGTACCCTTAAGCAACACCAGGGCTAAAAGTGTGTGCCAGGCATTAGTAGACATTTTTGCCAGGGTAGGGTGGCCCTCCGACATCCTTACAGATTCGGGAACTAATTTCCTGGCAGGGACCATGAAAAATCTGTGGGAAGCTCATGGGGTGAATCACTTGGTTGCCACCCCTTATCACCATCAAACCAATGGCCTGGTGGAGAGGTTTAATGGAACTTTGGGGGCCATGATACGTAAATTCGTAAATGAACACTCCAATGATTGGGACCTAGTGTTGCAGCAGTTGCTTTTTGCCTACAGGGCTGTACCACATCCCAGTTTAGGGTTTTTACCATTTGAACTTGTGTATGGCCGCAAGGTTAAGGGGTCATTACAGTTGGTGAAGCAGCAATGGGAGGGGTTTACGCCTTCTCCAGGAACTAACATTCTAGACTTTGTAAGCAACCTACAAAGCACCCTCCGACACTCTTTAGCCCTTGCTAAGAAAACCTAAAGGATGCTCAGGAAGAGCAAAAAGCCTGGTATGATAAACATTCCAGAGAACGGTCCTTCAAAGTAGGAGACCAAGTCATGGTCTTAAAGGCGCTCCAGGCCCATAAAATGGAAGCGTTGTGGGAAGGACCATTCACGGTCCAGGAGCGCCTAAGAGCTGTTAACTATCTCATAGCCTCCCCCACTTCCAACATAAAGCCTAAGGTATACCATGTTAATTCTCTTAAGCCCTTTTATTCCAGAGAATTAAACGTTTGCCAGTTTACAGCCCAGGAAACAGATGACGCGGAGTGGCCTGAAGGTGTCTACTACGAAGGAAAAAAGGATGGTGGCGTGGAAGAGGTGAACCTCTCCACGACCCTTGGACGTCTGCAGCGACAGCAGATCAAGGAGCTGTGCAAAAGCTTTGCACCAATTTTCTCAGCCACTCCAGGACGGACCGAACGGGCATACCACTCCATTGACACAGGTAATGCTCACCCAATTAGAACCCCATCCTACCGGGAGTCACCTCATGCCCAAACTGCTATACAAAGGGAGATCCAGGACATGCTACAGATGGGTATAATCCGCCCCTCTAACAGTGCATGGGCATCTCCAGTGGTTCTAGTTCCCAAACCAGATGGGGAAATACGCTTTTGCGTGGACTACCGTAAGCTAAATGCTGTAACTCGTCCTGACAACTATCCAATGCCACGCACAGATGAGCTATTGGAGAAATTGGGACATGCCCAATTCATCTCTACTTTAGACTTAACCAAAGGGTACTGGCAAGTACCACTAGATGAACCCGCTAAGGAAAGGTCAGCCTTCGTCACCCAGGCAGGGGTGTATGAATTCAATGTACTCCCTTTCGGGTTGCGAAATGCACCCGCCACCTTCCAAAGACTTGTAGATGGTCTCCTAGCGGGATTGGGAGAATCTGCAGTTGCCTACCTCGATGATGTGGCCATTTTTTCTGATTCATGGACAGAACACCTGGAGCACCTGGAAAAAGTCTTCGAGCGCATCCGGCAGGCAGGACTAACGGTTAAGGCTAAAAAGTGTCAAATAGACCAAAACAGAGTGACTTACCTGGGGCACCAGGTGGGTCAAGGAACTATAAATCCCCTACAGGCCAAAGTGGATGCTATCCAAAAGTGGCCGGTTCCAAAGTCAAAGAAACAGGTCCAATCCTTCTTAGGCTTGGCCGGATATTATAGGCGATTTGTACCACACTACAGCCAAATCGCCGCCCCGCTGACAGACCTAACCAGAAAGAAACAGCCAAATGCAGTTCAGTGGACTGATGAGTGTCAAAAGGCCTTTCACCACCTTAAGGCGACACTCATGTCTGACCCTGTGCTAAGGGCCCCAGACTTTGACAAACCATTCCTAGTAACCACAGATGCGTCCGAGCGGGGCGTGGGAGCAGTTTTAGTGCAGGAAGGACCGGATCAAGAATTCCATCCTGTCGTGTTTCTCAGCAAAAAGCTGTCTGAGAGGGAAAGCCACTGGTCAATCAGCGAAAAGGAATGCTACGCCATTGTGTACGCGCTGGAAAAGCTACGCCCATATGTTTGGGGACGGCGTTTCCAACTACAAACAGACCATGCTGCGCTACAGTGGCTTCATACCGCCAAGGGGAATAACAAAAAACTTCTTCGGTGGAGTTTAGCTCTCCAAGATTTTGATTTTAAAATACAACCCATTTCAGGGGCGTCTAACAAAGTGGCTGATGCACTCTCCCGGGAAAGTTTTCCAAAATCAACTGGTTAAAAATTGTTCTTGGAATGTGGAACATATTGTTAGTTTTTATATAATCAGTAGTATGTCTAAAGGTGCATATGTCTTATTAACTCTGTTTTCTCCTAGAGCTCCAGGAAGAAATCACAGCCAGTGTGGAACCGGCTGTCCAACACTATCTGTGATTTGCGGGGCGTGTCATAACAATAAAGGGAAGGGTAACAGCTCTCCTGTGTACAGTACTATAAAATCCCTCCTGGCCAGAGACTCCAAAATCCTTTTACCTGTAAAGGGTTAAGAAGCTCGGGTAACCTGGCTGACACCTGACCCAAAGGACCAATAAGGGGACAAGATACTTTCAAATCTGTCGGGGGGGGGAAGGCTTTTGTTTGTGCTCTTTGTTTTGGGGGTTGTTCGCTCTTGGGACTGAGAGGGACCAGACATCAATCCAGGTTCTCCACATCTTTCTGAACAAGTCTCTCATATTTCAAACTTGTAAGTAAACAGCCAGGCAAGGCGTGTTAGTTTATCTTTGTTTTCTCAACTTGTAAATGTACCTTTTACTAGAGTGTTTATCTCTGTTTGCTGTACTTGGAACCTAAGACTAGAGGGGGGTCCTCTGAGCTCTTTAAGTTTGATTACCCTGTAAAGTTATTTTCCCATCCTGATTTTACAGAGAGGATTTTTACCTTTTTCTTTAATTAAAAGCTTTCTTTTTAAGAACCTGATTGATTTTTCCTTGTTTTTTAGATCCAAGGGGGTTGGATCTGTATTCACCAGGAGTTGGTGGGAGGAAGGACGGGGGATGGTTAATTTCTCCTTGTTTTAAGATCCAAGGGGTTTGGATCTGTATTCACCAGGGAATTGGTGAAGGTCTCTCAAGGCTACCCAGGGAAGGGAATTAGTTTTGGGATGGTGGCAGCGGACCAGATCTAAGCTGGTAGTTAAGCTTAGAAGTTTTCATGCAGGCCCCCACATTTGTACCCTAAAGTTCAAAGTGGGGAAGCAGCCTTGACAGATACAAAATTAACATTGCACACATTAAATGGATTTAAAATTGGCTAACTGACTTGGTCTCAAAATGTAATCATCGAGTTGGTGTGTTTCTAGCAGGGTCCTGCAACAATCTGTTCTTGGCCCTACGCTATTTAATATTTTTATCAATGACCTGGAAGAAAACACAAAATCATCACTGATAAAGTTTGCAGATGACAGAAAGCTTAGAGAAGTGATAAATAAGAGGATAGGTCATTGATACAGAGCAATCTGGATCCCTTGATAAGCTAGGGGCAAGCAAAGCATTTTAATACAGCTAAATGTAAATAAATACGTCTAGGAAAAAAGAATGTAGGCAATACTTACAGGACGGAGGACTCTATCCTGGGAAGCAGTGACTCTGAAAAAGATTTGGAGGTCATGGTGAATAATCAGCTGAACATGGACTCCCAGTGTGATGCTGTGTAGGGCCGGCTGAGGCTTTTTTGCCGCCCCAAACAGCGGGGGGAAAAAAAAGCCGCGATCAGCGGCAGCTCAACCGGCAGCTTCATTCCTCGGCGGTAATTCGGCGGTGGGTCCTTCGGTCCAAGAGGGACCCGCCGCTGAATTGCCACCGAAGACCTGGACATGCCGCCCCTTCTTATTGGCCGCCCCAAGCACCTGCTTCCTGCGTTGGTGCTTGGAGCCGGCCCTGATGCTGTGGCCACAGGGGCTACTGCAACCCTTGGCTGTATAAACAGGGGAATCTTGAGTAGGAGTAGACAGATTATTTTTATCTCTGTATTTGGCACTGGTGTAACCACTGCTGGAACACTGTGCCCAGTTCTGGTGTCCACAAATCAAGACAATTGTGGATAAATTGGAGAGTGTTCAGAGAAAGCTATGAGAATGATTAAAGGACTGGAAAACATGCCTTACAGCGATAGATTCAAGGAGGTCAATCCATTTAGTTTAACAAAGAGGAAGTTAAGGGATGGCTTGAGTACAATCTACAAGTACCTAAATGCAGAACAGAAATTTGAGAATGGGCTCTACAGTGTAGCAGAGAAAGGTATAATACGATCCAATGGCTGGAAGCTAGATAAATTCAGACTGGAAAAAAAGTCATACATTTTTAATGGTGAAAGTAATTAACCATTGGAACAATTTACTAAGGGTCATGATGGATTCTCCATCACTGCCAATTTTCAAATCAGATTGTCTTTAAAAATATATATATATGTTCTACTTCAAAAGGCATTATTTTGTGGAAATTGTATGTCCTGTGTTATACAGGAGGTCAGGTTAGATGATCATATTAATTTATGAATATTAGTCATGCGGCAGAGGGTACATTGGGAAATGCACTGCAATTTGACCAGGATACAGGGATTAACACACCTATTCTTCAAATGTGGCATGGGATGTTTAATGAACCAATATGGTTAGTACAATGATGAGCAGACCACAGTTTCCAAAGAGAGAGAGAACCTCCATTGTATGGCTCATTAAATAGTGGTATAGCACAACTAAGTGCAGTGGTCACACAATAGGGGCCAAATTTTCAAAGGTATTTAGGCTCCTAGATAGGTACCTAGTAGGATTTTCAAAAGTCCATTGGGAATTAGGCACATTTGAAAATCCCACTAGGGACCTATCTGTATTTTAGGCTTCAAAATACCTTTGAAAATCTGGCCTTACTTCTTTAGTAAATAGCAAATCTCTGACTCTTAAGAGCAAAGAAATGTTAACTAGAAAGTTACTTGTTACAAATTGTATTTCCCCCTATGTCCCACCCCTTGAAAAAGTTAATTTTGTGGGTTCATTCAATTTAAGATTTCTTTCTACGAATGTTTAATTCTAGTTAGATTGGATCAGTGGGCCGTTTAAAAAAAAAAAAAAAAGCATTTCTGTTAACTTTAGACATTTGGTATTTATCTAGAATATCCTTGCATTTTACATTCCATATACATTCTCTATTATAGCATTTAAGGGGAGAGTGAGGTGGCAGATAGCAAAGCTGACATTGATATTTGAAATTTGAAGAGCATAGCACTTTAAAATTAAGCTCATTAAAGATAATGGAGTGATACATTGGTAGGACTTGAGCTGCAAACCCAGAGGTGACAGGCTATTTGGTGAACAATTTACTGAGCGTCTCACTCCCCCTTCCCTAACCATGGGCATTGTAAGTTCATTCTATTAACCTTAATAGGTTTGCTCTCAAAGTGCTTTACTCTGAAGATTTAAATATGAATGCTTTCATAGGTTAGCCTGCAGTTAACTTAAGCAACTAAACTAAAAGTAGAAGCAATATATTAATCTATAAGCATATGTGTATGTGCGTACCCTGCCTGTAGGTGTTAACTGTGGTGAAACCTATAAATGTAAACCAGGAAGTGGTGTGACAGCCAGAATGCATTGTGGGGGTTTTATTGTTAAATATTGTACATTAGTAATTTCTCCTTTTACTCAAATCCGTAAATGTCAATGGAAATCCTCTGCAGCTAGTCAGTGCTGCTCCTTGCTCTAGCTGAAGAGTACTATAGTAAGAGAGAGACACTTTCCTCAACTCAAGTCCCCAGTAGATATACTTGAGGGTTTGAGCTCTGACACCATGCCCCCTGTAGCATGTGTAGCTCTTGTCAGCTTGGGACCCAAACTCAAAACCAGCAAGCATGTTAGTCAAAATAGATTTTGGCTCGAACAGAAACGGCCCTGGTGGCACTAATGGATGACCTCTCAGTGGCAGTGGAGAAGGGCCAAGCATAATTGCTCAGACCACAGTACGGGTGTAAATGTCAGCCATGGGTGTTACCCCACTTTGTCTTCTTTTCGACAGACATGTCAAATACTGTCATGCACATATCACAAAGCTCGGAAGCACAAGTTGCTTAAGCTAAACCCACATATGAGAGAAATTATGCTAATTCTAAGATGAAAGCACTTACAGGAGCTCACTCAGTTCACTAACATTGCCATAGACAGCCTTCACCCTCCTACCATCAACAAGAGTTTGTGGGTTTGGAATTGGTATCTTGACTCCTGAATGCTGAAATGATGGTAGCAATAATTGTTTTTTATGGGTTGAGGGCCTGGTAACTGTGACACATGCCTTCCTCACTGCTAAGTTTAGCTACTGTAACTTTCTTTACCAGTTGGCCGCATGCACTACATCTCATTCAGAATGCAGCAGCACTTGTTCTGGGTGAGACAGACATGTATCACACCGGGGCTTCATGCACTTTCTAAAATTGCTTCCAGGCCTAATTCAAGTGCCTGGTATTGATTTACCAAAGACTGCCTCCTCATCTACTGGCCAGTGAGAGAACTATACTTGCCAGGGATAGAGCCCCTAGCAAGACTTGAGGTGAAGCTATCAAGAACCGGAGGCAAGGCATTTTTGGTGAAAGGTCCTAGACCAGTGATACTTAGACTGAGGCTCCTGCGCTGCAAGTGGTTTTTTAATGCTGCTCTTTGCAGCACATGATATTAAAACACTATGAGATTTAATTATTAACCAATCAGGATGATTTTACTATGTTATTAACCAATTGTAGTTGATAAAATAACACTACTTGGTCAGTCATTTTGCTGTGAGAATAATATGTATATATAGTAAATGAAACAATGAATTCACACTTATGTGGCTCTTTTGGGTAATGTTGATCGCTAATTTGGCTTCTGAACCACTGAGGTCTGAGTATCACTATCCTAGACTATGGAATATATTGCCACAAGAAATTAGACTGAGTCAGAGACAGGTGTTAAGAGGAAAATGCAAAACAGTTCATTACATTGGCCTTTCTGCACTGAGGCAATTTTTTGTCAGACAAAATTTACACACCCAAAAGAATACCCTTCTTTTAAGTAACAGCAATAGGCAGAACAGAGTGCAGAGTTCTCCCTTTGCAGCATTTCTCTGGAATATTCTTATGTCTTCATTCTTGTGCCTAGACATCACAGTGAATGGGGCATCTCATAAATTCCTAGCTAGATTAGATAACTAGCTTGCCTAAAACCACAGCAAATCTACTGAGCAGCATCAGGAATCGAATCCAGATCTTCTGCCTCAGAGGTCACCATATACCACTTTCCACACTTATACTAGTTTCTTCTTCTTCAACACTTATCTGAACAGTCAGCCATAGCAATTGTTCGCTGCTCAAGGGCTTGACAGCCCAAGAGTCCAACATTGGAACAGACTTGATGAACCCATGTAATGGGGATCTGCTGCTGGGCCGCCTCCACCCCATGGCTGGTGGAATTTTATCCCAGATGTACAAGCTCCCCGGAGAACGGCGTTTGCAGGAACATCCTCTGGCATTCTTGCGACATGTCTGAAAAGCGTAAGATGCAATCTATGGACAATGGCCTCAGTAGTCTGTAGACCGGAGTTGGTTTTGTGAAAAAAGCATGATAGTGTTAAAAGCTATACTACTTATCCATAAGAATATCATCCTCTTCTTTCAGAAAGTTGCCTTTTTTTAACCACAGAATAGTATTACTGGTTGTCTTAGGGTTTTGTCAATATAACTTATGTCACTCAGGGGTGTATAAGCCACCCCCCTGAGTGACATGAGTTACACTGACCTAAGCGCTGGTGTGGATAGCGCTATGTTGGCAGGAGAGCTGCTCCTGCCAACATAGGTGCTGCCTCTCATGGAGGTGGTTTTATTATGCTGATGGGAGAGCTCTTTCCCCGTCAGCATACAGTGTCTTTACCATACGTGCTACAGCGGCGCAACTGCATTGGTGCAGCTGTGCTGCTGTAATGCTTCTAGTGTAGACTAGCCCTTAGTAAATGGCTTTTCCCCCTGATTCTTATACAACTGAATAATAAACTAAGACTTCCCTTTATTCTTTCATAATAAGCACTTATATAGTGCCTTTGTCTGCTTTTAAAGAGTGGGGTAAGCTTTATTAACTTCATTTTACGAAATGGTTAATCAACTTGCTAAGGTCACAGCATGAGTCAGTGGCAGAACACGGAACAGAACCCAGGTCTTCTGGCTCAGGGACCTACCCAGTGGCCACAGGATTATGTTCCACTGCTCTTTCCTACTCAATTGTGTGACCTAAAATAATCCACAAGATTTATCTTTGGTGAGCAATCCACCACTGCAGCAACTGATTGCACTTAGAATCTTTCATGCAGATTTAAAAATATTATCTCCTAAGGAGACTCAGAATGACTTGGAAGTAGGGTGACCAGATGAGAGGAAGAAAATATCGGGACACATGGGGGGGGGGGGGGGGGGGGGAGGTGTCCGCCAGCAGAGCAAAAAAAAAAGCTGAGTGCTGCCGGCAGAGTGAAATATCAGGACAAACACTTAAATATCGGGACGGTCCTGATTTTATCGGGACGTCTGGTCACCCTAATTGGAAGTTGGCTCCAGTGCTGATCTTGAAAGCTGTTTGTGCTACCCAGTTTTGGCTGGCTGTGATTGACTGTCTATTTGTGGGTCTTTCTTCCCTGAATTATCATACCTCTCAAAATGGTGTTTCAGGGAGTTGTGGGGACTTAAATGGTTGACACAGGAGAGTTGCACAGATATAATATCTATAATAAAGCATCCTATTTATCTACAGATGTCTGCACTTTTTGAATTATAAAGCATTTAGGGATGTTCAGACAATCGGACAGCTGAGCTGGCTAATCATTCCTAACCAGATTATTCTGCATAAAGACATTGGAATGAACTCTTCCCAGGCAGCTCCATTTTAACTGTGGGATTATTTTAAAGGAAGACAAGGAGAAAATAGTCTTCACTTTTCTTTCGAAGGGGTGGGGGTATCAGATTGACAGCCGTGAAGACTGAATTTCTCTGTTTAGCTACAAAATAGGAATAGCACAGGCAGCACCAGTGCAAATTCTTCATACTAGCCAACCAGCATGCCTCAAGCCTGAAGGACCTCTGGGGCTAATATACATTTCTATGTAAATACTGTAGAACCTCCTTACTAATCATCCTACAGCTCTTCCTGTTTGATTGGTTCTAGTAACGCTAAAGTGCAGTGTTAGTGATGCAGCAACTGCATTCTGTGGCAATTGCTCAACTAACTGATAGTTTTCATAAACAAAATTAGTTCACCCCAAGTCTTATGTATCCAAAATTAAATATAGTTCTTATTTTTTTTTAAAAAAGCAGTGTCTCCATATAAATGCCAGCTCACTAAACCTGTGCAAAACTAAGAGAAGGGAAATGTTTTGAGTCCATGGCCTGACTTGACTAATTATCAGGGACATTTTAAAGGGCCCATGAATTCGTCCATAACGTTTTCTGCCAATCTGAGGAACTTCCTCTATCAGATATTAATTCTATTGTCTGTTTAATGTATTTTCTTACATAGGGTAGAGCTTTCCACCCTTCCCAAGATTCTTCCCTTTTAACTAAACCAAAGGAAAGAAAACCCCAAAAGATCTCGACCTCTACTTTTTAGGCACCCCTCCACCAACTGCACTCTTGAGCAGCCTCACAGCAGCAACCTCTCACTGCCCTTCCAAAGTAATGGGGGCCGGGCAAGGACAAACACAGTAGAAAAAGCCACCTTTTAGGTTTGATAGCCAACTTGGAAAGGAGGAGGAAATCTTGCCAAATCTTCTATGCTAACCAGGGATGTACTAGGTCCATACTTAACAGAGGACCTCCTTTGTGCAGTGGGAAGTGGTGCTGGTGGTCATTAAGTGATGCTCTTACTTTGGAATATTAAACTGATGTTGCAGGATGCTGCTGGAGCTGCTTGGTTTTTCAGAGCTCCTGCAAAATCAGTGGCCTGACTGCTTGTTGTCATTAAAGGACCCATGGCACTTTCCACACATTTTGTCTACATAAAATTTCCTTTGCAGTGTTCAGCTGGACACTGTATTTCTCTTTCTTTCTGTCCTGAACTCATAGACTCATAGACTTTAAGGTCTGAAGGGACCAATATGGTCTGCGTGATACTGTTGCTGTTCTCTGTTAGATAACTGTCAGGTTCCACCCTAGAGGTGATGGCATTTCACTGTGGAGTGAACTGATTCCTATATAGTTAACTCTTAATTTAAATCTGTGGTAGAGATCATCCTCTAATCAAGGGACTGCTGCTGCTGCTGAGTTAACTCCTAAAGAGCTTTAAGATTATGTTGGATAAAAGAGGTTCACCCAAGTAAGATGAGTGTTTTTTCAAAAAGCTCATCAATCAGCAAGAATGAAGATCGGATAGCATGAAATCCTCCCCGTCCTTGCAGCAGAGCATGCAGATAAAGTATGTTTCCTTACAAATTCTTGCACATGCTGAAGGGATTGAAAGGTCCCTTTGTCAGCCCACTCACTCATGACTGATTTCCCCCTGTAACACTTCCCTTATGATAAATATTGCATTACAATAGATAGCAGTTAGAAAGAGATACGGTTGCTTTGTTACAACAGTGGCTGGCACTGGCAGGCAGTTGACCACTACACCCGGAGCTTTCAGGGTATGTCTACATTGCATCTGGGATGGAGCCTCCCAGACTTGAAGTGGTGCAGCTCCTGCTATTGCGCTAAAAATAGCTGTGTATATGTTGTAGCTACTTTTTGAGCACACTAGTGCAAGCCCCACCATCACAAGTCTGTGCGGCCACGTGGGGAAGTTCACTTCTAGATGCAATGTAGACATACTCATAGGCACAGATAAAGAACTCAGTGAAGGAGTAGAGAAAGAATGAAAGTAGAAGAGGTAAGGAAGACAAATGGAGAGGTGCAGAACTTGAGAGGGGGCAAAGACAGGAGAGAAACAGCAGCAGAAAACTGGTGAAAGGGGGGCAGAAAAGACAAACAAGAGGGAGACCAAAAGGCATGCTGTTCCAAACCAGCGCCTCACATCAGCTGGACAGATTAGCCACTGAGGCAGGGCCGGCTCTAGGCACCAGCAAAACAAGCTGGTGCTTGGGGCGGCACACTTTTAGGGGCCGCCCCTAAAAATGTGCCCCAGCCACCCTAGCTCACCTCCGCTGCTGCCACCGCTCGCGCACCACGGCTCGCGAAACAGCTGATTCGCGTGCCGCTGCTCCCCCTCCCTCCCATGCTCTCAAACCTGGAAGGGAGGGGGAGATCCCGAGCGGCCGCGGCGTGCAAAACAGCTGATTCGCGCGCCGCTGCTCCCCCTCCCTCCCATGCTCTCAAACCTGGAAGGGAGGGGGAGATCCCGAGCGGCCGCGGCGTGCAAAACAGCTGATTCATGCGCCGCTGCTCCCCCTCCCTCCCAGGCTCTCAAACCTGGAAGGGAGGGGGAGATCCCGAGCGGCCGCAGCGCGCGAAACAGCTGATTCGCGCGCCGCTGCTCACCCTCCCTCCCAGGCTTGAGAGCCTGGGGGGAGGAGGCAGGACTGGGGATTTGGGGAAGGGGCGGAGTTGAGGCGGGGCCGGGGGGGTGGGGTAAGAAAAAAATGGGGGGGGGGGCAAAATTGATTTTGCTTGGGGCGGCAAAAATCCTAGAGCCGGCCCTGCACTGAGGACAGGCAGGAAACTGTTCCCAGAAAGGTTGATTCAGATGTTGGTGAAGCAGAAGCAGCATCAGGAGAGACTGAATCACTGGACCCATGGTTGGGAAAACAATCAGCAAAACTGAAAGAAAAAAGACAATGAGAATGTTAAATAAGAGGATGAGAGCAGAGGCGCCACAGAGGCTTAGTGGTAGCATCCATTCTATTGCTTCCTGAGCCAGGTATGTTGTGGAAGCAGCATACTCAGCCTATGTAAAATTTGCTCTTTACCCTGTCTAAAGAATGGTGTTGATATGCTCCAAAATACTGTCCAGATCTGATCGATCCTTCGATTGAAATATAGAATCTCAAGACTGGGAAGACAATTTTGAAATAGGGAGGTGATTTGATCCTAAGGGCTGTCATGGGGATGGCCTTGCTGGTATGTGTAGTGTAAAGTAAGTCCGTCACCATTTTTTAATATCTTTCATTAAAATGCGTCCAGATTGCATCTATTTCCCCCCCACGCTTCTTCAAGATAAAAGCACTTCATCTACCACTGCCCTGACTTTCTTGCTAACTTTGAGGAGTAAAATTGTGTGAAGATTTTAATCTTTATCCTTAATGTCTTTGCAAACTGCTGGAGAACACTCCTGAAAGATCAAAAGGCCTAAAGGCTACATACTTTTTCAGAGACAATGGGTATGTCTACACACCAAAGAGAAACTTGCGGCTGGCCTGTGCCGATTCGGGTTCGTGGGGCTCAGTCTGCGGGGCTGTTTAAGTGTGTGTAGACTTCTGGGCTTGGGCAGAGGCCCAGGCTCTAGGACTCTGGTAGATGGGAGGGTCCCAGAGCTCAGGTTCCAGCCTGAGCCGGAAGTCTACACAGCAATGAAACAGCCCCGCAGGCCGAGCCCTGTGAGCCGAATTGGCTGCCATGGGCTAACCGCGGGTTTTTCTTTGCTGTGTAGACATACCAATGTTGCCAAACCTAAAGCCACTGGAGTCTGTTAATGGGGTCCACCGCCGGGGGCAGTGTGTTTGTTTTTGATCATGCCTCAGGTCCATATGTTACGCAGTACTGGCTGCGACATAACTGAGAGCTTGATATCTCTAGGGAACTGGGGTGTTCTTTCCTTTATATTGGGCACATTAGCTCCATTATCCTCCAGTTTAACTGGAAACCTCTGTTCGCTTAATTTGCCTTTCTTAATTTCCCCAATGCATATATCATTTCTGGATACATTACCTATTTCTCTTCCTCTTCTCTGACACAGCCTCTGAACCAACATAATATAGAGTTTGAATGGAAGAGAAGGTGGCATGTTAAATCCTGGAGCAAGGTGTTCCAATTGAATGGGTTTGCAGGAGCCCCAGATTGCTTCAACTGTCTCTGTTCTTCTGGAAATAAATGCAACTAGCAAACTTGAAAATAGCAACTGCCATCTGAATCCTTGAGCCATGTTCCTTTGCTGCCCTCTACTGCAGGGCTCAGTATAATTCCTCTAAATTGTCAAAAAAAAAAAAAAAAAAAGAGCAATCTTATATTTCCTCTGAGAGGCTGCCAGTCAAAGCAAGCCTTGAAACCCAGGAAAACACTGAGAACTCAAAAAAGAAAGAGATGGTAGGTGATGTTGAGAAGTAACAGAGTAAGAAAGGGCATTAGTTACAGGACAACCAGCTCTAGTAGCGTCAATATGAAATATCAGCTAAATCAGACACCAACCTAAAAGATGGCAACTAAAAGCCACATTTTCAGGGCCTCAAAGAACAATGACAGAACCATCCAGAACCTTTTAAAAGTTAAATTTAAAGAGATATTGTCAGATACTTTAGGCCTCATGCTGTTTGTTTTTCTGTTGTTGTTATATATTTTGCATATATTTACAAAACCCAGTCTTAAATGGAAACAGTTTCCATGACTTTCTTAAATATAAATGAAAATATGCTTATTTAGATTTAAAGATCATCTGTCTGTATTGTGAGTGCAGGGAAACTAGAAAGTGAAACTGACTAGGAACAAAAACCTTTTATGTGAAGTCTAGTTTCATGATCCAAGCCAAAAGCATTGAAAAAAGTAAGCCTCAGAAAGGATATAGTAATCCAGGCCCTGATCTTGCAATCTGAGCTGCATGAGTGCACCTTTATGCCTGCATAGAATCACCCTGAAGACAATTAACTTCCACACGGATGCAGGAGTCCAGTTATAGAATTGCAACCTTAAGCCCCAGATTCTTTTAGTTTTAATAATTTAGGATGATAGTTATTATTTGTATGTTGACTGCACAATCATACAAAAAATCCTAAACCAGAATGTTTCTAACAGGTGTTGGGTTTTTTTTTTTTTGTGATTAAGCATGATGGTTTCTCTCATTTGCTTCATGCAACACCTCCATTTGTTTGGAAAAGTTAATACAAAGGAAGGGGGTGTTTTTGTTTTTTAAAAAAACCTTTAGATTTTAAATTGATTTTTATTAGCATTAGACATTATATCATCACTTGTTATACCAACAGGTACACATCTGAAGTTATCTTAATATATTCAGCTTTACATCTCAGAGTAACACAGACCTACAACATTCTTTATTATTAATTTAAGCACTGATCATCTGTAAGCCTGTGCAGAGTCAAGCTCTTTATTAATTAAACACACACTTTCTACTGGCTATAGGCCCTCAACCAAAGCCTACCAAAATCAGTAAAAGCCCTTCCATAGACTTCCATGCACTTTAGATCAGGCCCAAAGAGTATACCACCCTAAATAGTCCTATTGGGGTAGGATGGCTGCTCTAGTGGGATAAAGTACTCAATTGGGACCTTAGATCTGGGATAAATTCTCAGATCAGCCACAGCCCTCCTGTGTGACCTTGGGCAGGTCACTTAATCTACCCAGTGCCTCTGATCCCAATCTCTAAAATGGAGGTAGTACTTTCCGGTCTCACAGGGGGATATTCTGAAGAAAGAAGTCCATTAATGACTGTAACATTCAAATACTACAGTGATGAGAGCAATATAAGTACTTAAATTGAAGTCAATGGACCATGCCTTATAGTGTTTGCAGAATCATACTCAGACAATTTTTGTCTCAGAGATCTTGCAATCTGTTACCCCAGAACTGTACTTCCTCACATCTTAATACAATGCTTTAAAAACTGTTCTTTGCAGTCCTCCAGCTTTATTTAATATTTTTTTTTCAAAATATCACTCTGCCCAAATCTAGTTCAAGAGAAATAAAAAACAAATAGGCTCTCCCACAATTTTTTCTTACCAAGTTGTTTTTTGTTACACACATCCAGTACTGACACTAACTGAAAAAAATATAAAATATTCAAACATCAGCAAAAGCTTTTTTTGTATTATTTGCAACTCTTTTTCTGCACCTATTTCTTCTGTACTTTTGGTTTGCTGGCAGGGGTTGTGGTGGAAAGTTGGTCTGACTTGCTTTTACAGGGAGCAGAACTGGGTCATTGCCACTCTCCTCAGCATGCTGTTCTCATATATCCTACACTATTATAGATAATGCAAGAAAATCTGAGTTGTCTTTGCTATTAAAGCACCCCTTTTCTTTTTGTAGCTGTTGTCCTCTTCCTGACTTTCTTTACAGATTGATTGTAGAGCTTAATATTTTCCCTTGAAAGATAAGTCTGCCATTCTCCCATCGCCCCCTCCCCCCGCAAAGACAAAAATATAACATTTTCAAGCCAGTGCAAATTACTAGTGCCGCACGTGGGGTTAGTAAAGCATTCGTGCAAGAGGACAGAGCCTAAATAAAAAGAGCTGCCATCTCTCTCTCTCTCTCTTTTTACAGCTTAGCCGGGGGGGCCAAAAGTCGAGGTGGGTGAGTGCCTGAAGTCAGGCATCTAAAATGCACAGCCCAGGAATGATCTCGCAGGGGCTGGGCACCTGCAGCTCCCATTGGAGTCAGCAGCAGAGAAAGGTGCTCAGCCTGCGAGGACATCTGCAGTTGCACTCCCTGCCCACGTCCTGCATGGGCTGGGCACTCTCCCTCTCGTTCTTCCTGCTGCAGCCATTCTACATCGATCGCGGAGCAACGGATCAGTGCCGGAATCGATGCCATCGCCGTTCCTCCCCTTCCCTTGTCCTCGCCTCTCCCCGGGGCACCTGCACGCGCCCGTCCTAGCGCCAGGCCCCGCAGCAGCAGGGAACGGAGTCTCAGGTACCCCGGCGCGAGCGCCCCGCTCCCAGCCCGCCCGCTCGCTCTCCCTTCCCGTGCTTGGTGCAGGGGGCGCTGCACGGTCAGCTGCTACTTTTGCTTCCTAGGCTGAAACTCACGTGCTCAGCAGCCCCCGCTATTGCTGCTGCCTCCACGGCGCCTCTTGTCACCATTTGCTTCCCTGGGGGTTGGGGGGAGACCTACTCCCCCCCAGTGGGGTACAGGCTCCTAGGGGAGAAAGCCCCCTCACACCTCTGCCTCCTCTTCTCACTTCTGCCTTTCAGATCTAAACGTGGAGTCCCCTCCCAGTTTGCTAGCCGAGTTTGCAGCTAAAAGCAGCTGTTTCAGCTCAGCAAATAGAGGATGCTTGTGATTCCTGCTTCCCTGTTCCTGCCCCTCTCTGCGTTGGCTTTAAGCGCTGGCGCCGTGTGGCGAAATGTATCAGGTCTTGGCAAGAGCCAAATGTGCCTGTGGCTTAATCCCCCTCTCCCATTGAAACGGGCTCGCCCTGCGTGCTGCAAGTTACCCGCAACTTCAGCCTACAACGCTTTTAAAGCTGTTTGTTTATTTCTTTGGAAAACAAACCTTGGTCTGTACATTTCCTCTGCTCAGAGTAAACTTGAACTGTGCTTTTTCAAGAATATGCCAATAAAATAAGCGAGGTTTAATTGACAGCTGAGGTTTGCAAGAACTTGGAATCTTTTTAACCCACTGTTTTCTGTGTTTTTTGTTTTTTAAAAGCAGAAAGTTAATAAGCTATGGAACGCGTGTTTACTCCGCTGGAATGTCTGCTTCCCACTGGTATTGTACCTCTTCTTACTATTTAAATCTCTTTCAAGAGTCTTTACCCTGAAAATAAGTATATTTTGTGTGCACAACATTAAGAATTGCGTTCTTGGTTTGAAAGACAGCTCGATTATCATCTATTATTTTGAAAGGTTAATATATAAGGCCTAACATTCCCCTTCATTTGTTGCTAGTAGAGCCAATTCGATGTCATTGTGATGGGAATCAGTTTAATAAGAGTGTGCGCACACATGAGTTTACACTGGATTAACTATATCCCTTTCAAATCATATTCTGTTAAAGTGGTGCAGTTTATCCAAGGCCTCAGGCTATGTTTATATTATAAAGTTGCATTGGTTTAATTTAAATTTGCTTTTAAGCCGATTTAGTTAAATCAGTGCAAATTCCTGTGTGGACACTCTTATTTCAGTATATTTCAAACTGGTTCCTAATCCATTTAAACTAAATGGAAATAAGAGAAATGATTTGAACTGTAATAGTGTTCACACAGGGATTTGCACTGGTTTAACTAAATCAGTTTAAAATGCCACCTTTAGTTTAGTTGGTGAAATTTTCTTATGTAGACAAGGCCTAAAGCTGATGAGGAGGCTGGCCTGAGGCGATATGTACCCAGTCAATATGTGGATAGTTGAAATCCCCCATTATTATTGAGTTTTTTATTTTAATGGCCTCTCTAATCTTCCTGCATTTCACAGTCACTATCACCATCCTGGTCAGATGGTGGGTAATATGTCCCTACTGCTATATTCTTCTTAGAGCATGGAATTACTATCCATAGAGTCTCAATGGTACAGTTTGATTCATTTAAGATTTTTACTTCATTTGATTCTACACTTCCTTTCACATGTAGTGCCACTCCCACACCAGCGCAACCTGTTCTGTCTTTCCGATATATTTTGTACCATCTCCCCTTCCCCCACATCTCCCCTCCAACTCACACAGTGGGCCTCACCTAGTTCATCTCAATGTAAAACTACAGTGCTTTGTCTCCACTCGGATTTTGCAGCAGGATAGCTAAGGTCATCCTGTCATGGAAAACACATAGCAAATGGTGATATTTAAAATGTCAGTGGCAGGCATCAGTTAATGCTCCATTGCAATGAATGGGAGGGGGAAAGTACTCAGTGGCTCTCCAGCTTTTTCTGAGGCACTCTGTGTCTGCAGACAGTATTCCATTGATTTACATTTGTTTCACATTTGGAAAGTTATTTTTGCAACCAGGGGGCCTAGATACTTTTTTAAAAATGAAAACTTAGATTCTGCAGCACAGCTATGTGGCGTGGGGTAGATTGTATACATAACTGTTCAAGTGTGATACAGCAAATGCCCAGGGCTCATAACAGTTTGTCATATTACAGTTTGTGAAATCATTTAAAAAGCAGCTCTGTTTTCTTTTTTTAAAAGATCTAGGGCCTTCTACAGTGTACCACCCTTTGTTTCCCTCCTATGGTTTGTTTATAACCTTTCCATGCGGGTTGGTGACCTTGGTGTTGTGCCTAGATTGCCCATTGTGGGTTCTGCAGTGAGACTAGTCTTACTAAACTTTAACTACAGTGGACTTTGAGAGCTCCATACCATGCCTTTGTCTCCTTAACATTGGGGTGCTGCTGTATGCTTTAGACAGGCCTGCACCTGATTAGTACTTGGAATCTTTGGGTAGTAAGGTATGCTAGGTCCACTTACTCAGCAGTATTGCTAATGTGGAGCATTGTATGCCATAATCTACACTGGATTTCTGTTTGTTCCCACGTGTAATTCAAACTTTACTTTTTGATGTACAAAAGCCCTTTCATCTACAGTGTAAATGTTGACCTTATTTAGTTTTAAGGGGGCCCCGATACAACTTCTGTCATTTCGTAACTTCTGCCAGATGAGGAGGATGAAAGAGAGAGACACATCTTCCATTGCTCAAGTCCACCAGCAAGGTAGCTCCCTGGTGGCTTCCTTATCGACCCTCCTGCAGAGGGGAAGGCTCTGCATAGCAGAGAATCCTCTTGCCTTGCTCTCTGTATCCTGGCCCACAAAGAGTTCCATGAAACTATTTTTCACATCGTGTGGGGAGTGTGAGCCATTTGTGGGGGCTGTCTCCCTTATATCCTATTCCCCATACCCACTGTGTATCAGAACCACACCAGTTCCAGGGGTGGTAGTTGGGGCTTGGATTTGATTCCTTCAGAAGAGGATGTATTCTTTGATAGTCTCTTTACCCTTTTCATCAACTTGAATGGGCTTTGAGGTTTTATCAAGATGATTATTTTAAGTACCTCTTAAAACTTAAGTTTATATGGGCTACATTGATGTTATAGTTATTTCACTGGTGTCTGGAATCACATTGTCTCCAGTTAAATGAGCCAAAGCTGTTTCAGCTTTAAAAGAATATCGCCAGGTAACTGTCTGTAAAGCTGAAATGTCCATTTATTGCAGGTAACCCTTTCCATCCTTCCCCGCCCCTTTCCCGCCCCCTCCATTTGAAACTAGAGCTTTTGTTCTGTTAAAGCAAGGTCACCTGTATGTCACAAGCGAGCCACAGGAGAGAATAAAGAGTGTTTTACAATTATATAGCAGTATAGTTGTTTCTGTACACAGGAACTATGAAGTTATGCATTAAATTTAAGGGAAGGAGAGCAGGAGGAAGCAACAGGGCCACCTAACTGCTCTTCCATACATCCACAAGACTTTAGGTCTGGTCTAAACAACAAAGTTAGGTTGACATGAGGCGCCTTACATCGACCGAGTTGTGCATATGTCTAAACTAAAATTTGTCTCCCAACGATGTAAGTGTCCCGTTATACTGATGTAGTAACACCAGCTGCCTGAGAAGCATTGATCCATGGGTGAAATACCAAGGTCGACATAGCATGAGTGTGGATGCTGCATTACTTATGTCGACCCTAATAGAACCTCGAGCAGCTGTCCTGCAATGCCCAGCACTGACTGCTCTGGTCACAATTGTGAACTCCACTGTCCAGAGGTCACAGAGACTGGAAAGCCCCCCTCCCCTGTAAAGCCCTGCACATGTTTAAAATGTCTTTCCCTGATTGTCCAGTTTGGCAAGCATACCGAGCTGCTCTCCATTCTTGCATACAACTGCTTAGCTGACCATGCTGGCCACATGCTCTCTAGCTTGGAGTAGACAGGAAATATTGGTTCTTCTGGGCCTGTGGGGAGAAGAAGCTGTGCAAGCACAGCTATGGACCAGCCATAGAAAAATCAGCATCTATGAGCAGCTTGCACGCGGAATGCAGGAGAAGGGGGAACAACAGAGATCAGCAGCAGGGCTGCCTGAAAATGAAGGAACTGCAGCAGGCATATCAGAAGGCCAATCTATCCTGCTGACCACAGTGGATACTTTCAAGAAGCCCGAACCACAGGTCCCTGGCCTAAACAGCAAGGAGGAGGTGGAGGAGGAAGAAGAGGAGGATGGGGGACATGCGACCAGGGAATCTAGCTATGTCATGAGCCAGGACCTGTTTGAGACTTTACCACTGTCTAATCAGCCCTGGTTGTCAAGCGTGGGTAAGCCCAGTGCAGGGGAAGGAACCTCAGGTAAGTGTGTAATTGTATTTCCCGTTACAATGATGTACTGATGGCAACCCCAAATTAGCAGGACCCAGCTATTGACTTTTCATTGATTTGCTCCTACTAACTAGAAGAGGTAGCGGTACAACAAAGAGAGGTAGAGTTGTTATCGGCTTTCCATTCCCTTGTAGAGTTAGGGAGCGGAGGCCATGAGGAGCAGTTTGTTTACATGCACAGGTATGTCCCTTGAATCCTTCTGAGAGATCTCAATGAAATTTTTATGGAGGTACTCTGCAGTCCTCTCCCAAAAGGTCTAGAGAGGGCTGTCTTATTTCTTCCTCAGCAGTAGGACACTTTCCCATGCCAGTCAACGATAACTTCAGCAGGCACCACTGCAGTAGACAGGTGAGCCACACACGGGCCCAGGCAGCTTTGGGATGCCAGCAGCAGCTGTGTTCTCTATGCCTTTGTTACCTTCAGGAGTGAGATACCAGCTAAAATCACGACCGCCTGTGGAAAATGGTGACAGTACTCAGTGCTATTGCCCTATACTGTACCTATAGTTTCATGCAACTGAGCAATTCCCTCCCCATCAGTCAGTGCTTGTTTTTCGGGCCCAGAAGTGGCACTCCACCAACACACTTGAATTGGTTCTTTCTATGTGCCACGGTGATCTGTTCTTCAAGAAATCATCATGTTCCCCACTGACTTGGTTCTTTTTGTGGCTCTGCAAATACCGGAGGATCATGCGTCCTGTGCTTGCAATGCTTATGACAGTAGTGCAGAGCTGTGCAGGCTCAATGCTTCTGTCAGAGATGGCGGACAGCGAGGAGGGCTATGCGGGTTTGTGGGATTTTTGAAAAAAGCGCAAAAATTGTGGGCTATAGATGGCATATTAACCAATTAGAAATAGAAACTGTTTCTGCTGTCCCCTCTTTTTTGGTTCCGCCTGCTTTTGGAGAAGCAGGACTTTGTACATGCTTTGTAAATAAATAAGATTACACCCAAGACAATACCAGACTTCATCATTGATTTCTACTCCCAACTGGACTATTCCCTGGACCCTGAAATTTGACTAGCCACTTGTCACTTAAACGTTGCTCTATAAGTGTATTATATCACCTGAAACCCCCGCGCCCCCCCCCCCATAGCTTAATGTTGTGTGTAGTCAGGGGTAAACTATTTTCTGACAAAGAAAAGAGTTACTATAAATCAGTGGTTCTCAACCTGCGGCCCAGTCAGCACACGGCTGCGGCCCATGTGACATCTTCAGGGCCATACAGGTAGTATTGGATGCTGCCCACAATGGTGAATAGGTTGAGAACCACTGCTATACTTGGAAGTGATATAACATGTGAATAACAATGTTTTTAATTGACAGTTGAATTATATGAGAATTTTACCATTCAAACAAGTGAATAGAAACTGTTTCTGCTGTTTAATCTTTTTCAAAAAATGGGGTTAGGTGGGGCAAGAACATTTTTATTCATCATCCTATAACTCAAATGGGTAAAGGTAAGTTGCTAGAAGCTGGGAATGGGCGACAGGGGATGGATCGCTTTATGATTACCTGTTCTGTTCATTCCTTCTGAAGCACCTGGCACTGGCCACTGTCGGAAGACAGGATACTGGGCTAGATGGACCTTTAGTCTAAACCAGTATGGCCGTTCTTATGTTCTAAGTGGCTAGTCAAAGTTTGGGGTCCTGGAGATGGTCCAGTTGGGAGTAGAAATTGATATTGGAGTCTGGTATTGTCTATGATGTAATCTTATTTATTTACAAAGAATGTACAAAGTCCTGCTTCTCTAAACACAGGCGGAACCACAAAATGGGACAGCTTCTTATAGCTCTAAGCCTCTTTAGCCAGCACTAGACTCAAAACTGTCCACTAGGCTTCTCCAGGGTCTCTCCCTTCTTACAGGCTATTGCTTGGGCCTTGTGCTGGCTTTCTTCCTGCCTCTGAGTCTTCCTCAGTTTCTTGTCTGCCCCCACATCTCCCCAAGCTATACTTTTTCTACACTCACCCTCCTGATCAGAAAAACGCCAAAGGAAACCCTTCTCTCACACGTTGCTAGTTTCTGGGCAGACTCCATTGTGCTCTGTTTTAGATGTGACTCCTTAAATATCTCTTACCACTAGCTTAAATGGACGGCACGTTCACACACTATTTTTAACAAAGTTTTAACTTAACACATAAAAATGTTTTACCCAGCTCATAACAGTATAATGGCCCTGCTGAAAGGACCAGGACTCAATGAAGCAACCGTGCTTTCAGAAGGATATTGACTTCCTTCCTTAGTCCTGACGGTACCCTCCACAATGAGTTTTTAAAGATAAATATTTTATGGTTTCACAGCAGCCTTATTATAAAATCATATACAAACTGCATAAAGGTTTCAGATACAAGTCCACATTTAGGCTTGATATCTGAATATGGAAAACAAAATAAGAAATTGTTTGTTTGCAAATACGAACCCAGTCTGAATAAAGTAGAAGCTGAATATGAAGTGGGAACACGTGGTAAATTATTGCACAGGAAAAACTATACGAGGTGACTGGTCCAGGCTTGAAAGTCTTGGGTTCCAAAAATGACAAAACCCTCTATTCCCCCCCAGCCCACCCCAAAATAAATACTTGTATTTGTGATCTGTTTTCAGCTTGTACATGTGAAGACCATTAGCCCACGTTCAGTGCAAGTTTTTGGATAGTTAAAATGTTGCACTTGATCACATTCATGTTTATTGACGCCCAAGTTTTAGACCAAAACCTAATACAAATATAATTCCTCCCTCATTCAATGAAAAACAGTATCAGGCTGCCAAGTACGGTTGGTAATCCTCCTTCTACTGGCTTCCAAATTTAATAAGCTGATTAGGCATGGATCTAAGAGTCGGCCTCTTGCTAACAGCATTGTTGATTGACAGCTTAGTCCAGAAAACTTTTTTCAATTGCTTGTGAAAATGTATCTCAATTTAACACACTAAAAGGAGCCTATCTTAGAGGCTTCCTTGGCAATTGTTAAGGACGAAGTTCAGTTAAAATAAAAAAAAATCTATAAAAAAAGAAAAGTAGTGGCAGATCTCACCCAACACAAAATACCGCAAGAAAACAACTATCTTTACTCTGCACACAACCCACCTAGCCCTACTGCCATAGATGAGTCCTCTCCCCACTATTCTTAACCCCATGTCCAAATAGACGTAGTTTGCAGTATGCTCAAAAGGTCAGATGATCTGTACTGTTTTGGACTAAGGATCAAACGAATGTTAAAGTCAGAGAGATTATCCTTCCTACACCTCCCATCTATATCCTAAAATGGTTCTCATCACGGCCCAGAGCTACCACCCACCTTTAAAAAGAACAGGAGTACCTGTGGCACCTTAGAGACTAACAAATGTATTTGAGCATAAGCTTTCGTGGGCTACAGCCCACTTCATCGGATGCATGTAGTGGAAAATACAGTAGGAAGATGTGTGTGTGTGTGTGTGTGTGTATATATATATATATATATATATATATATATATATATATATATATATATATATATATATATATATATACACAGAGAACATGAAACAATGGGTGTTACCATAAAAGCTCACCTTAACTGATCACTCTCCTTATAGTGTGTATGGTAACACCCATTGTTTCATGTTCTTTTTGCGGATACAGACTAACATGGCTGCCACTCTGACACCCACCTTTAGACATCCACGTCTGATTTTTGGCCTATGTCTTTCTGTAAATTGAGAATGATGTTTAAAAAGCATCTTTTATATGCATTTGTGTTCCAGCATGTGTATGTGAATAGAGGATTCTACCCGGACAAGTGACTTCTATATTTGATGAATGCAACCAACTGTGTTAATGCATCATTAAGTTTGCATCGTTAAAAAGTTAGGAAATTGAAAAGTTAAATTTTCTTCAGCAACATTCACTCAGCTACGCTATATATAGATAACTACAAATAGCATTTTTGGAACGCTGTTAAATTTGTGTCTTGCCCTATACCCAATTGCTACTGAGAGGCTCTTGCTGTCATTTCCTGGGATTGATTTTTTTTTTTTAAACACCAGCAGCATTTTCTCAGTAGAGTGTCCTGCCTCTGTAACTTGTCTTCATGGATTGTCTGCCAGAACCTATATCTGGAAGACTTCAGGGTATGATGTAAGGCATGTCTGTCAGGCCACATCCTGCTCCGATTGAAATCCATGGGAATATAGTCAGTAACTTCAATGGGAGCAGGATTTTGGTCTCTTATGTTTTATTTAAATTTTTTTTTATGACTCCTCTTTGTTATTGTTTTTTTTAGGATTTTCCTGGTTTTTTTTACTCTTATTTTTCTTGTTTTTTCCCCCACAAATTATTTTTTTTTTTGGCAGCCCCAATGGTAGTGGAATAGTTGAAAGAAATGTATGATTGTAATTTGTGTCAGAAGTACTTAGTTGCTTCTGTGATAAGAGTTGGACGCATTTCTTTTTTAAAAAGGGGTGAATATTGTTTTAGCAAAAGATGTTAATGTCATGAGTCGCTAATGTATAAGCACAGTAGGAAACTTCCTATAGAAAGAGTTAAAGGCACCACATGCTCTAACCCCAGTCACCCAGACAGTCAATAAACAGATTGTGTTGATTAAAGCACTCTCCTTTGGATGGGCACTCCAACCTTTCCTGAGGTTTCTTTGTGTTGTCGGATGGCCACACAACAGGAGAGTTATTTTTCAGGCTCATCTTTTTGAGACCTGGTGCTTCTTGCAAGTGGTTTTGCCTAGGGGTTCTTTGGCGAAAAACCCCCACGGCTACAATACAAGCTTCTGCTGGCATAGCTGTGTCAATGAGGGGTGTCAAGAGGAGTCATCCCTGACCGACATAGCTGTGCCAGGAAAAAGACCTTAGTTTAGATACAGTTATGCTGGCCAAACTGGGCTTTTGCCAGTATACACTGTATCCACACTAGGGGCGCTTTGCTGGTGTACATAGTGTAGACATAGCCTCAGGAATAGGAAGTGTGTTTAAAAAGGAGAGCTAGGGAGACAGGGCCCAAGGGAACTGCTTCTTGGCAGAGACTTGACACGTGGTACTTTAGTTGAGGTTTCTGCCTTTGTGTAGTTTGTGACCATGTCTGTTCCTTTTCTATAGGACTTGAGTACACTTTGTAACTGAACAAATTACACTAGGTAAAAAAAACCTTGAGCCTGTATCTCCGATTTCTCCTTTCATGGGAAACCAGCAAGCCCCCCAAATCAGCCACCGCTCGTTAAAATATATTTAATATGGCTTCATTATTTTTGTTGAGAGAACCATAATGTTTGAATTTCCTGACATTTTTGCTGTTAAAATTAATGGGCCTGACTTACCACCTCATTAGTCTAGTTTTAAGCT
This sequence comes from Emys orbicularis, assembly GCF_028017835.1. Lineage (NCBI taxonomy): Eukaryota > Metazoa > Chordata > Testudines > Emydidae > Emys > Emys orbicularis. Next base: position 198,277,028 of record NC_088684.1, read on the forward strand.
GGTGTAACTGATTTAACTGGTTTAAAACTGGAATAATGAGGCCCAACTCTGTCATCTCATCCTTGACCCAAAATTTAGATTCTGAAAAAAACAAGCTTTTACAAAACCAATAGTAATAATTCTATGAATGTTTTCCTTTAAATTGTAAGGGAAAAATTGTTCATAATCATACAGGCCTGAAATCTTTGAAATTGAAATTTTGTAGCAATGAGAACCCGAAAATGAAACAGATTGCAAACAAAAGCAAAACTGACTTTGTTCATTTTTTCATTGTCTAAGTGGAGAGAAATACAAAGTAAATTAAAAGCCTAAACAGTGAAGAGTAAATTGGAATTTGAAAAATGTCATCAGGGTTAATAATCTTTAGTAGTTGTTATTATTAACAGTATTTCTAAATTGACACTTCCTTTAAATTCTCAGGGCCAGAATGTGCCGTTTTCCTCTCCACTCCCAGGACCGCAAGAGCAGGGCTGTAAATAGGCTGACTCCTTCTTCAACAAAGCGCATAGACCTTGAGTTAGGGCCTGATCCTGAAGTCAAGGGGAGCTCTTCCATTGATTTCAATAGGTCTAGGATCAAACCCTTAATGGCCAAACTCACCTCGTTCATGGGGTTTTGTGCTGATAGTAACTCAAAAACAATAGTACAACATAAGCTTTAGCCTAAACTTCCTGCTTGAACTTGCTTGTTTTTAGGGTTTCCCCTAGAATCTGCTTTTCCTAGCTCCCTAATGGTTCTCTTCATGTCCTGATACAAGATGGTTGTGCCATGATACAATGACTACCAGCATGACTCTTAATTCAGTGTTTTATCACTTGAGCCTGTGGGTCACTGAAAAGAAGGACCTTCTTTTCTTCACATTCTTAGTCTGCTACCCTGTAACAAGGTCACAGTTTCAATTCTTAAAATTATGGGGACTAATCCAAATCCAAGTGAAGTTGGTGTAACTGGTTCTATAGATCTGCAGTTTCCTAGCAAGCCTGATGTCACAATGTCCCCCCAGAGGCTGCTGAAGGACCAAAACAAGGCAGAAACTGCTGCTACATGAGTGCCCATATCTTTCATGCATCCTCCAGTACAGTCTGTGGTGCTGCTGAAGCATTTGACAGTTACCATCTGCTCGATGTCCCATCCGGATAGGGTAATATTGAACTGGTTGTAATCAGGGACTGGAGGCTGCTTGATGGTAATGGCCAAAGACTTACTTTTATCTGGATTCATAGCCATGTCAGTGTGCATTGCTTCTTGCCTGACCAGATTGGCCTTCAGCTGCAGCGATTCACCAAACTGAACCAACAAGACAATGTCACCCGCGTATTTGAGATCTCAAAGCAGAATGGGTGTTCAGCTCAAGGCCATGGGCAGCTGAGTTGACTCATCAGATCCCATAAATTTGCTCGATGCACTAAATGAAAGGCTTCCAGGGTCAGTATGTTCTTGTCATGAGGGTGTTTAATGCTGAAGACAACCACTTGTGAGAATTTGGTCAATTGTATGTATGCTGTGTGGGTACTATATATTATTTATAATGCAGTAGTGCTTAGACCAAGGACAGATGTACTTAGGTGCCGTACAAACACATAGTGAGAGAATACTGTACCCTGAAGAGCTTGCTGTCTAAATAGGCAAGTGTAATGGGGTTTGCTCACCACTCTGGCACCTCCTGCTGGCTGTCTTGGGAATTAGTTCTGCGTGTTAGTGTGCCCTCTTCAGGCGGTACCTCGCCGCTGTCACTCCTGCTCTAGGACCCACATCTCTCCCTGAACCACGGCATCCTCTTCAGCGACACAGCCCTCTGGCTGTGCCACACACTATGCTCCCCACTTCTGGGGGACCTGCAGTCTGCTGTTCAGCCACTTCCCTTAGTGGCTACTGCAGCGAATTGTCTGGCCACTTCCTTGAGGCCCCAGCATCCTCTTTGCCCTTGCCTCAGCCTGCAAACCCCAGCAGCCAGCCAGGAGCTATGTCTCGCTCCCTCGGTCCGTCCTCGCAGCACTGCTCTGTCCAGGGTGCTGGCAGTTCTCTCAGCCCTCCAGAGACACAGTCCTTCCTCCCTGGGCTCCCAGCAGAGCCAGCCTTTGTCCTGCATCTCCCTTTTTATATGGGCCTGCTTGGCCCTGATTAGCTGCTCCCTTCAGCCATTCTCTGATTGGTTGCCTCTGGTGCAGCCTCTCTAGGGCTGCTTTTAACCCCTTTTCTGCCAGTGAGGGGCAGCCGCCCCATCACAGCAAGACAGACAGGCTGAGAAAAAGGAATATTATCCCAATTTTTACAAATGGGGAATTAATGCAAGGAGAGATCAAGTGACTTGCCCAAGATCCCACAGGAAGTCTTTGATAGAGCTGGGGGTTGAACCTAGCTCTCCTGACTTTCAGTCTAGGGACTTTTAACCATATGAATATCCTTCTTCTCAACATTTTGAACATGTACAATACATGTAAAAATATAAAAGCAGTGTGATCAGTTAAGATTCCTGTAAGTAGAAGAACTGATTGCAGCAATAAGACATTGTGCATATAGTGCTGAATTTACTGCCAGTTATTGCGAGATATCAGAAAACTTTTTATATTATTTCCATAGTTTGTATCCTTATTTATCTATAAATAATTGTAAATTCCATGAGGGGGAAGAAAAAGCCTAATGTAGAAAGCAAGAGAAATAGTTATGCTGAACTTGTATAACCATTATGCCAAACTATTCAGTTTCTCACCCAAATTTACATGTACTGAATAAATTTACTGAAATAAATAGCCAGTCTCATTTGAGAACAAAGCTGGAACTGAATAAATGTAAAGGGTTCAGAGCGCTAACAAAACAACTGAAATCTAAAGTAGTGCAGTCACACAGCCTACATGACGTAAATGAGAACAGGAGAGAAGAAATGTAAATTTAGGTGGCAAAATGAAGAGCTGGAATGTTTTGTATGACTGTACAAATGTTTTAAGATTTGTAGTCTGAATGCTGTTGTTGCCCTGGGGTATCTTTGCATTAGTTTTTCACCCTGTCACAGGGCATTCCCTCAGCTACTCCATTGTGCCACACCGTCTAGCCTATTTCTGTCACCTAATGGTCGTAAACTTGCCCAGGCTCTTTTCCTTTCACCATATGTATCTTTTATGCCTGTGGACTTTTACACACTGAACGTGCCACAAGCATCGTGTAGCAGGAGCTTTCTATGCAGCCTCTCTCCTCAGCACAGCTCACCTTCTGAGCTTCCCCTCTGAGTGCTCCTTGCTTCCTGTCTTACTTGCATCCACCCAGTTACTGCCAATTACATCATTAGCCCAGTGATTATCACCCAGGTATTCATAATACTCCAACAAAAAGTATTCACTTGCTCCTGTAGCCTTTTCTGGGCTGCAGTAAGTTCAGTGACCAATATGCTACTAATAGTACTCTCACTCCCTTTCCGTTCCCATCTGCATGGTTAATCTTTGCAGGAGAATATGTATGTTGTGCACAAAGCATTGGTTAAAAAAAATGTAAAATCTATGAGTCCAATTGTTTGTCCAGTGGGGAAAGCTGCAGAAGGCAAAGAAGTGGGAAGAACACTCATGCATGAAAAAGGTTTGCAGGATCAAGCCTTGCATTAGATCATTCTGCTGTCTGAATTTGCATTTTTAAGACTTAGAGTGTCAATACATTTTGACTTGCTTTGTCCAAACATGATTTCTAACAGAGTTAATCACAGAGATGAAACTAAAGGTATGTAAATATAGGAATTACTGAGACTGTGTCTGAGGCTCCATGTGATCAAAGTAAAGGGTGAGATATGGGAGAGGATGGGGTGTACGGTGAGGTGCACCAGATGGCAAAATCTCCTGAGGTAAATTCACTTTAGCACTACTGTTACTGATATTCAGCATTTACGTAACAGATCTGCATACATTAGATAGAGTATCTAGAGCAGTGGCTCAACCTTTCCAGACTAGTGTACCCCTTTCAAGAGTCTGATTTGACTTGTGTTCCCCAAGTTTCAGACAAAAAATACAAAGGTGTCACAGCACACTATTACTGAAAAATTGCTTACTTTCTCATTTTTACCATATCATTATAAAATAAATCAGTTGGAATATAAATATTGTACTTACATTTCAATGAATAGTATATAGAACAGTATAAACAAGTCATTGTCTGTATGAAATTTTAGTTTCTACTGAATTCACTAGGGCTTTTTATGTAGCCTGTTGTAAAACTAGGCAAATATCTAGATGAGTTGATGTACCCCCTGGAAGACCTCTGACATGTACCTCTGGTTGAGAATCACTGATCTAGAGTGAGTAAATGCTTTGCAGGAGAGTGTTAGATAATGGACTTCTGGTTCATGGGTTCTATTATGCATATATTAGTTACAATACAAAGATTCATTTATAACAGAGTGCCAGCAAAGTTGCTTGTAAAGAGTCTGACTGTGCTTTTCTGGGACATCCTTTCTAGATTCCTAAATGGGACTTTGAGCAAATAGAGAAAAAAAAACATCCTTAACAAAATCCTTCCCAAAGTTTACACTTATCCTAGTGCATGCTAGGATGGGACTTAGAGGGTGAAAACTGGGAAAACGAGCTAGGATGTTACCCTGAGAGTTTACAGTGTGAATGAATATTCCCACAGCACAGACATAGTCAATACTGCTTATATAATAATGTACCGCTCTAAGAAGTCACCGTGTCTTGATTTAAGGGGCTCCCAGTGAGCTGGGACATAACAGTCATCTGTAAGATCTGCCTTAGTGAATCATGTTATCCATAAACTAAACTGGTACAAGGGAGAGTGAGTAAGATGAATGATTGGCCTCTACTTAGCTTAAGGTCATAATTGGTGGCAGCACAAAGCAGTATCTTTGTGAAGGGAGGTACATGATGGACTTCTGTCCCATGGAAAATTCTTATGAATTAGGTGTGGTTTTAAAACAGGTGAGTCAACCTCATCTCAGAGTATTCATATCTGGGTTTTTTGTTGCTTTTGCTTTTCTTTCCTTTCCTTTTTTAAATAAACAAAAACAAACCAAAAAAACCCCCTTATCTACTAAACGTAACAAAAAGACGATTGTTATTAGAAATGGGTTATGCCCCTATAACGGTTTCCCTAATATTGTGCATCAAGAGGCATTTCTGCTTACACCATCAATTGTATCTCACCTTCTGTCTGTAAGCGTAACTCCTAAGTAGGTGTGGCAAATGTTAATGGTTGTCCACAAAAATGGGGTTATGGCTACACTATGGAGCTTACAGTGTGGACGCCTTAAGCCGATTGGAGAGAGCTCTCCCATCAACTTAATTACCCCAGCCCCCGGGATTGGCAGCCTGAGTGACATAACTTATATCGACCTAAGCTGTAGTGTATACATAACCTAAAACACAACCGGAAGGAGAGAGAGAGCTCTTTCAGAACTGCTATATACCATGAAGCTATCACACATTTTTGGAGTAGCCAGAATTATAGGCGATTTCACTGGGGAGGGGAAGCAAAGCCTCTCTCCTGGCACCTTTACAGACGGATGTACATGAATGTAGAGGACAAGGGATAATGTCAGAGAACAGAATTTAAACAAAAATGAAAGGTTGTAGAAATGAATACAGGCAACATTTAAGTGATATGAGGAATGATATTAATTTGCTGGATGGCAAAGGCCAAAAAAATTTTCTTTAAAAAAAAAAAAACAACAGCTAAAAGGAAAAAAAAAGACATTTTGTTCTTTGTGGGGTATATAGAACTAGCTTTCCTAA